>NC_136784.1:16786470-17386470 GCF_947034865.1 Barbatula barbatula | reverse complement strand
GTCAGTTTTGACAAAGAACACTGTTCATTACTAAAATGCTCTAATTGAGCTGTTAGAATGTCAGAAACAAGCTTGCTGAGCTGAAAACTGCATTTTTTGACAATGTCCATCAGTGGATGATGAGAATGTCAGTTTTGACAAAGAACACTGTTCATTACTAAAATGCTCTAATTGAGCTGTTAGAATGTCAGAAACAAGCTTTCTGAGCTGAAAACTGCATTTTGTGACAATGTCCGTCAGTGGATGATGAGAAACTCAGTTTTGACAAAGAACACTGTTCATTACTGAAATGTTCTAATTGAGCTGTTAGAATGTCAGAAACAAGCTTTCTGAGCTGAGAACTACATTTTGTGACAAAAAGCATCAGTGGATGATGAGAATGTCAGTTTTGACAAAGAACACTGTTCATTACTAAAATGCTCTAATTGAGCTGTTAGAATGTCAGAAACAAGCTTTCTGAGCTGAAAACTGCATTTTGTGACAGAGTGCATCAGTGGATGATGAGAATGTCAGTTTTGACAAAGAACACTGTTCATTACTACAATGCTCTGATTGAGCTGTTAGAATGACAGAAACAAGCTTTCTGGGCTAAAAAATTCATTTTGTGACAATGTCCATCAGTGGATGATGAGAATGTCAGTTTTGACAAAGAACACTGTTCATTACTAAAATGCTCTAATTGAGCTGTTAGAATGTCAGAAACAAGCTTTCTGAGCTGAAAACTGCATTTTGTGACAGAGTGCATCAGTGGATGATGAGAATGTCAGTTTTGACAAAGAACACTGTTCATTACTAAAATGCTCTGATTGAGCTGTTAGAATGACAGAAACAAGTTTTCTGGGCTAAAAAATTCATTTTTTGACAATGTCCATCAGTGGATGATGAGAAACTCAGTTTTGACAAAGAACACTGTTCATTACTGAAATTTTCTAATTGAGCTGTTAGAATGTCAGAAACAAGCTTTCTGAGCTGAAAACTGCATTTTGTGACAGAGTGCATCAGTGGATGATGAGAATGTCAGTTTTGACAAAGAACACTCTTCATTACTAAAATGCTCTGATTGAGCTGTTAGAATGACAGAAACAAGTTTTCTGGGCTAAAAAATTCATTTTTTGACAATGTCCATCAGAGGATGATGAGAAACTCAGTTTTGACAAAGAACACTGTTCATTACTAAAATGCTCTAATTGAGCTGTTAGAATGTCAGAAACAAGCTTTCTGAGCTGAAAACTGCATTTTGTGACAGAGTGCATCAGTGGATGATGAGAATGTCAGTTTTGACAAAGAACACTGTTCATTACTAAAATGCTCTAATTGAGCTGTTAGAATGTCAGAAACAAGCTTTCTGGGCTAAAAAATGCATTTTGTGACAATGTCCATCAGATGATGATGAGAAACTCAGTTTTGACAAAGAACACTGTTCATTACTGATATGTTCTAATTGAGCTGTTAGAATGTCAGAAACAAGCTTTCTGAGCTGAAAACTGCATTTTGTGACAGAGTGCATCAGTGGATGATGAGAATGTCAGTTTTGACAAAGAACACTCTTCATTAGTAAAATGCTCTGATTGAGCTGTTAGAATGACAGAAACAAGCTTTCTGGGCTAAAAAAAATATTTTTTGACAATGTCCATCAGTGGATGATGAGAATGTCAGTTTTGACAAAGAACACTGTTCATTACTAAAATGCTCTAATTGAGCTGTTAGAATGTCAGAAACAAGCTTTCTGAGCTGAAAACTGCATTTTGTGACAAAAAACATCAGTGGATGATGAGAATGTCAGTTTTGACAAAGAACACTGTTCATTACTAAAATGCTCTAATTGAGCTGTTAGAATGTCAGAAACAAGCTTTCTGAGCTGAAAACTGCATTTTGTGACAGAGTGCATCAGTGGATGATGAGAATGTCAGTTTTGACAAAGAACACTGTTCATTACTACAATGCTCTGATTGAGCTGTTAGAATGACAGAAACAAGCTTTCTGGGCTAAAAAATTCATTTTGTGACAATGTCCATCAGTGGATGATGAGAATGTCAGTTTTGACAAAGAACACTGTTCATTACTAAAATGCTCTAATTGAGCTGTTAGAATGTCAGAAACAAGCTTTCTGGGCTAAAAAATGCATTTTGTGACAATGTCCATCAGATGATGATGAGAAACTCAGTTTTGACAAAGAACACTGTTCATTACTGATATGTTCTAATTGAGCTGTTAGAATGTCAGAAACAAGCTTTCTGAGCTGAAAACTGCATTTTGTGACAGAGTGCATCAGTGGATGATGAGAATGTCAGTTTTGACAAAGAACACTCTTCATTAGTAAAATGCTCTGATTGAGCTGTTAGAATGACAGAAACAAGCTTTCTGGGCTAAAAAAAATATTTTTTGACAATGTCCATCAGTGGATGATGAGAATGTCAGTTTTGACAAAGAACACTGTTCATTACTAAAATGCTCTAATTGAGCTGTTAGAATGTCAGAAACAAGCTTTCTGAGCTGAAAACTGCATTTTGTGACAAAAAACATCAGTGGATGATGAGAATGTCAGTTTTGACAAAGAACACTGTTCATTACTAAAATGCTCTAATTGAGCTGTTAGAATGTCAGAAACAAGCTTTCTGAGCTGAAAACTGCATTTTGTGACAGAGTGCATCAGTGGATGATGAGAATGTCAGTTTTGACAAAGAACACTGTTCATTACTACAATGCTCTGATTGAGCTGTTAGAATGACAGAAACAAGCTTTCTGGGCTAAAAAATTCATTTTGTGACAATGTCCATCAGTGGATGATGAGAATGTCAGTTTTGACAAAGAACACTGTTCATTACTAAAATGCTCTAATTGAGCTGTTAGAATGACAGAAACAAGTTTTCTGGGCTAAAAAAAATATTTTTTGACAATGTCCATCAGTGGATGATGAGAATGTCAGTTTTGACAAAGAACACTGTTCATTACTAAGATGCTCTAATTGAGCTGTTAGAATGTCAGAAACAAGCTTTCTGAGCTGAAAACTGCATTTTGTGACAGAGTGCATCAGTGGATGATGATAATGTCAGTTTTGACAAAGAACACTGTTCATTACTAAAATGCTCTAATTGAGCTGTTAGAATGTCAGAAACAAGCTTTATGAGCTGAAAACTGCATTTTGTGACAGAGTGCATCAGTGGATGATGAGAATGTCAGTTTTGACAAAGAACACTGTTCATTACTAAAATGCTCTAATTGAGCTGTTAGAATCTCAGAAACAAGCTTTCTGAGCTGAAAACTGCATTTTGTGACAGAGTGCATCAGTGAATGATGGGAATGTCAGTTTTGACAAAGAACACAATTCATTACTAAAATGCTCTGATTGAGCTGTTAGAATGACAGAAACAAGCTTTCTGGGCTAAAAAATTCATTTTGTGACAATGTCCATCAGTGGATGATGAGAATGTCAGTTTTGACAAAGAACACTGTTCATTACTAAAATGCTCTAATTGAGCTGTTAGAATGTCAGAAACAAGCTTTCTGAGCTGAAAACTGCATTTTGTGACACAGTTCATCAGTGGATGATGAGAATGTCAGTTTTGACAAAGAACACTGTTCATTACTAAAATGCTCTGATTGAGCTGTTAGAATGACAGAAACAAGCTTTCTGGGCTAAAAAATTCATTTTGTGACAATGTCCATCAGAGGATGATAAGAAACTCAGTTTTGACAAAGAACACTGTTCATTACTAAAATGCTCTGATTGAGCTGTTAGAATGTCAGAAACAAGCTTTCTGAGCTGAAAACTGCATTTTGTGACAGAGTGCATCAGTGGATGATCAGAATGTCAGTTTTGACAAAGAACACTGTTCATTACTAAAATGCTCTAATTGAGCTGTTAGAATGTCAGAAACAAGCTTGCTGAGCTGAAAACTGCATTTTTTGACAATGTCCATCAGTGGATGATGAGAATGTCAGTTTTGACAAAGAACACTGTTCATTACTAAAATGCTCTAATTGAGCTGTTAGAATGTCAGAAACAAGCTTTCTGAGCTGAAAACTGCATTTTGTGACAATGTCCGTCAGTGGATGATGAGAAACTCAGTTTTGACAAAGAACACTGTTCATTACTGAAATGTTCTAATTGAGCTGTTAGAATGTCAGAAACAAGCTTTCTGAGCTGAGAACTACATTTTGTGACAAAAAGCATCAGTGGATGATGAGAATGTCAGTTTTGACAAAGAACACTGTTCATTACTAAAATGCTCTAATTGAGCTGTTAGAATGTCAGAAACAAGCTTTCTGAGCTGAAAACTGCATTTTGTGACAGAGTGCATCAGTGGATGATGAGAATGTCAGTTTTGACAAAGAACACTGTTCATTACTAAAATGCTCTAATTGAGCTGTTAGAATGTCAGAAACAAGCTTTCTGAGCTGAAAACTGCATTTTGTGACAATGTCCGTCAGTGGATGATGAGAAACTCAGTTTTGACAAAGAACACTGTTCATTACTGAAATGTTCTAATTGAGCTGTTAGAATGTCAGAAACAAGCTTTCTGAGCTGAGAACTACATTTTGTGACAAAAAGCATCAGTGGATGATGAGAATGTCAGTTTTGACAAAGAACACTGTTCATTACTACAATGCTCTGATTGAGCTGTTAGAATGACAGAAACAAGCTTTCTGGGCTAAAAAATTCATTTTGTGACAATGTCCATCAGTGGATGATGAGAATGTCAGTTTTGACAAAGAACACTGTTCATTACTAAAATGCTCTAATTGAGCTGTTAGAATGTCAGAAACAAGCTTTCTGAGCTGAAAACTGCATTTTGTGACACAGTTCATCAGTGGATGATGAGAATGTCAGTTTTGACAAAGAACACTGTTCATTACTAAAATGCTCTGATTGAGCTGTTAGAATGACAGAAACAAGCTTTCTGGGCTAAAAAATTCATTTTGTGACAATGTCCATCAGAGGATGATAAGAAACTCAGTTTTGACAAAGAACACTGTTCATTACTAAAATGCTCTGATTGAGCTGTTAGAATGTCAGAAACAAGCTTTCTGAGCTGAAAACTGCATTTTGTGACAGAGTGCATCAGTGGATGATCAGAATGTCAGTTTTGACAAAGAACACTGTTCATTACTAAAATGCTCTAATTGAGCTGTTAGAATGTCAGAAACAAGCTTGCTGAGCTGAAAACTGCATTTTTTGACAATGTCCATCAGTGGATGATGAGAATGTCAGTTTTGACAAAGAACACTGTTCATTACTAAAATGCTCTAATTGAGCTGTTAGAATGTCAGAAACAAGCTTTCTGAGCTGAAAACTGCATTTTGTGACAATGTCCGTCAGTGGATGATGAGAAACTCAGTTTTGACAAAGAACACTGTTCATTACTGAAATGTTCTAATTGAGCTGTTAGAATGTCAGAAACAAGCTTTCTGAGCTGAGAACTACATTTTGTGACAAAAAGCATCAGTGGATGATGAGAATGTCAGTTTTGACAAAGAACACTGTTCATTACTAAAATGCTCTAATTGAGCTGTTAGAATGTCAGAAACAAGCTTTCTGAGCTGAAAACTGCATTTTGTGACAGAGTGCATCAGTGGATGATGAGAATGTCAGTTTTGACAAAGAACACTGTTCATTACTAAAATGCTCTAATTGAGCTGTTAGAATGTCAGAAACAAGCTTTCTGAGCTGAAAACTGCATTTTGTGACAATGTCCGTCAGTGGATGATGAGAAACTCAGTTTTGACAAAGAACACTGTTCATTACTGAAATGTTCTAATTGAGCTGTTAGAATGTCAGAAACAAGCTTTCTGAGCTGAGAACTACATTTTGTGACAAAAAGCATCAGTGGATGATGAGAATGTCAGTTTTGACAAAGAACACTGTTCATTACTAAAATGCTCTAATTGAGCTGTTAGAATGTCAGAAACAAGCTTTCTGAGCTGAAAACTGCATTTTGTGACAGAGTGCATCAGTGGATGATGAGAATGTCAGTTTTGACAAAGAACACTGTTCATTACTACAATGCTCTGATTGAGCTGTTAGAATGACAGAAACAAGCTTTCTGGGCTAAAAAATTCATTTTGTGACAATGTCCATCAGTGGATGATGAGAATGTCAGTTTTGACAAAGAACACTGTTCATTACTAAAATGCTCTAATTGAGCTGTTAGAATGTCAGAAACAAGCTTTCTGAGCTGAAAACTGCATTTTGTGACAGAGTGCATCAGTGGATGATGAGAATGTCAGTTTTGACAAAGAACACTGTTCATTACTAAAATGCTCTGATTGAGCTGTTAGAATGACAGAAACAAGTTTTCTGGGCTAAAAAATTCATTTTTTGACAATGTCCATCAGAGGATGATGAGAAACTCAGTTTTGACAAAGAACACTGTTCATTACTGAAATTTTCTAATTGAGCTGTTAGAATGTCAGAAACAAGCTTTCTGAGCTGAAAACTGCATTTTGTGACAGAGTGCATCAGTGGATGATGAGAATGTCAGTTTTGACAAAGAACACTGTTCATTACTAAAATGCTCTAATTGAGCTGTTAGAATGTCAGAAACAAGCTTTCTGGGCTAAAAAATGCATTTTGTGACAATGTCCATCAGATGATGATGAGAAACTCAGTTTTGACAAAGAACACTGTTCATTACTGATATGTTCTAATTGAGCTGTTAGAATGTCAGAAACAAGCTTTCTGAGCTGAAAACTGCATTTTGTGACAGAGTGCATCAGTGGATGATGAGAATGTCAGTTTTGACAAAGAACACTCTTCATTAGTAAAATGCTCTGATTGAGCTGTTAGAATGACAGAAACAAGCTTTCTGGGCTAAAAAAAATATTTTTTGACAATGTCCATCAGTGGATGATGAGAATGTCAGTTTTGACAAAGAACACTGTTCATTACTAAAATGCTCTAATTGAGCTGTTAGAATGTCAGAAACAAGCTTTCTGAGCTGAAAACTGCATTTTGTGACAAAAAACATCAGTGGATGATGAGAATGTCAGTTTTGACAAAGAACACTGTTCATTACTAAAATGCTCTAATTGAGCTGTTAGAATGTCAGAAACAAGCTTTCTGAGCTGAAAACTGCATTTTGTGACAGAGTGCATCAGTGGATGATGAGAATGTCAGTTTTGACAAAGAACACTGTTCATTACTACAATGCTCTGATTGAGCTGTTAGAATGACAGAAACAAGCTTTCTGGGCTAAAAAATTCATTTTGTGACAATGTCCATCAGTGGATGATGAGAATGTCAGTTTTGACAAAGAACACTGTTCATTACTAAAATGCTCTAATTGAGCTGTTAGAATGTCAGAAACAAGCTTTCTGAGCTGAAAACTGCATTTTGTGACAGAGTGCATCAGTGGATGATGAGAATGTCAGTTTTGACAAAGAACACTGTTCATTACTACAATGCTCTGATTGAGCTGTTAGAATGACAGAAACAAGCTTTCTGGGCTAAAAAATTCATTTTGTGACAATGTCCATCAGTGGATGATGAGAATGTCAGTTTTGACAAAGAACACTGTTCATTACTAAAATGCTCTAATTGAGCTGTTAGAATGACAGAAACAAGTTTTCTGGGCTAAAAAAAATATTTTTTGACAATGTCCATCAGTGGATGATGAGAATGTCAGTTTTGACAAAGAACACTGTTCATTACTAAGATGCTCTAATTGAGCTGTTAGAATGTCAGAAACAAGCTTTCTGAGCTGAAAACTGCATTTTGTGACGGAGTGCATCAGTGGATGATGATAATGTCAGTTTTGACAAAGAACACTGTTCATTACTAAAATGCTCTAATTGAGCTGTTAGAATGTCAGAAACAAGCTTTATGAGCTGAAAACTGCATTTTGTGACAGAGTGCATCAGTGGATGATGAGAATGTCAGTTTTGACAAAGAACACTGTTCATTACTAAAATGCTCTAATTGAGCTGTTAGAATCTCAGAAACAAGCTTTCTGAGCTGAAAACTGCATTTTGTGACAGAGTGCATCAGTGAATGATGAGAATGTCAGTTTTGACAAAGAACACAATTCATTACTAAAATGCTCTGATTGAGCTGTTAGAATGACAGAAACAAGCTTTCTGGGCTAAAAAATTCATTTTGTGACAATGTCCATCAGTGGATGATGAGAATGTCAGTTTTGACAAAGAACACTGTTCATTACTAAAATGCTCTAATTGAGCTGTTAGAATGTCAGAAACAAGCTTTCTGAGCTGAAAACTGCATTTTGTGACACAGTTCATCAGTGGATGATGAGAATGTCAGTTTTGACAAAGAACACTGTTCATTACTAAAATGCTCTGATTGAGCTGTTAGAATGACAGAAACAAGCTTTCTGGGCTAAAAAATTCATTTTGTGACAATGTCCATCAGAGGATGATAAGAAACTCAGTTTTGACAAAGAACACTGTTCATTACTAAAATGCTCTGATTGAGCTGTTAGAATGTCAGAAACAAGCTTTCTGAGGTGAAAACTGCATTTTGTGACAGAGTGCATCAGTGGATGATCAGAATGTCAGTTTTGACAAAGAACACTGTTCATTACTAAAATGCTCTAATTGAGCTGTTAGAATGTCAGAAACAAGCTTGCTGAGCTGAAAACTGCATTTTTTGACAATGTCCATCAGTGGATGATGAGAATGTCAGTTTTGACAAAGAACACTGTTCATTACTAAAATGCTCTAATTGAGCTGTTAGAATGTCAGAAACAAGCTTTCTGAGCTGAAAACTGCATTTTGTGACAATGTCCGTCAGTGGATGATGAGAAACTCAGTTTTGACAAAGAACACTGTTCATTACTGAAATGTTCTAATTGAGCTGTTAGAATGTCAGAAACAAGCTTTCTGAGCTGAGAACTACATTTTGTGACAAAAAGCATCAGTGGATGATGAGAATGTCAGTTTTGACAAAGAACACTGTTCATTACTAAAATGCTCTAATTGAGCTGTTAGAATGTCAGAAACAAGCTTTCTGAGCTGAAAACTGCATTTTGTGACAGAGTGCATCAGTGGATGATGAGAATGTCAGTTTTGACAAAGAACACTGTTCATTACTACAATGCTCTGATTGAGCTGTTAGAATGACAGAAACAAGCTTTCTGGGCTAAAAAATTCATTTTGTGACAATGTCCATCAGTGGATGATGAGAATGTCAGTTTTGACAAAGAACACTGTTCATTACTAAAATGCTCTAATTGAGCTGTTAGAATGTCAGAAACAAGCTTTCTGAGCTGAAAACTGCATTTTGTGACAGAGTGCATCAGTGGATGATGAGAATGTCAGTTTTGACAAAGAACACTGTTCATTACTAAAATGCTCTGATTGAGCTGTTAGAATGACAGAAACAAGTTTTCTGGGCTAAAAAATTCATTTTTTGACAATGTCCATCAGTGGATGATGAGAAACTCAGTTTTGACAAAGAACACTGTTCATTACTGAAATTTTCTAATTGAGCTGTTAGAATGTCAGAAACAAGCTTTCTGAGCTGAAAACTGCATTTTGTGACAGAGTGCATCAGTGGATGATGAGAATGTCAGTTTTGACAAAGAACACTGTTCATTACTACAATGCTCTGATTGAGCTGTTAGAATGACAGAAACAAGCTTTCTGGGCTAAAAAATTCATTTTGTGACAATGTCCATCAGTGGATGATGAGAATGTCAGTTTTGACAAAGAACACTGTTCATTACTAAAATGCTCTAATTGAGCTGTTAGAATGACAGAAACAAGTTTTCTGGGCTAAAAAAAATATTTTTTGACAATGTCCATCAGTGGATGATGAGAATGTCAGTTTTGACAAAGAACACTGTTCATTACTAAGATGCTCTAATTGAGCTGTTAGAATGTCAGAAACAAGCTTTCTGAGCTGAAAACTGCATTTTGTGACAGAGTGCATCAGTGGATGATGATAATGTCAGTTTTGACAAAGAACACTGTTCATTACTAAAATGCTCTAATTGAGCTGTTAGAATGTCAGAAACAAGCTTTATGAGCTGAAAACTGCATTTTGTGACAGAGTGCATCAGTGGATGATGAGAATGTCAGTTTTGACAAAGAACACTGTTCATTACTAAAATGCTCTAATTGAGCTGTTAGAATCTCATTAACAAGCTTTCTGAGCTGAAAACTGCATTTTGTGACAGAGTGCATCAGTGAATGATGAGAATGTCAGTTTTGACAAAGAACACAATTCATTACTAAAATGCTCTGATTGAGCTGTTAGAATGACAGAAACAAGCTTTCTGGGCTAAAAAATTCATTTTGTGACAATGTCCATCAGTGGATGATGAGAATGTCAGTTTTGACAAAGAACACTGTTCATTACTAAAATGCTCTAATTGAGCTGTTAGAATGTCAGAAACAAGCTTTCTGAGCTGAAAACTGCATTTTGTGACACAGTTCATCAGTGGATGATGAGAATGTCAGTTTTGACAAAGAACACTGTTCATTACTAAAATGCTCTGATTGAGCTGTTAGAATGACAGAAACAAGCTTTCTGGGCTAAAAAATTCATTTTGTGACAATGTCCATCAGAGGATGATAAGAAACTCAGTTTTGACAAAGAACACTGTTCATTACTAAAATGCTCTGATTGAGCTGTTAGAATGTCAGAAACAAGCTTTCTGAGCTGAAAACTGCATTTTGTGACAGAGTGCATCAGTGGATGATGAGAATGTCAGTTTTGACAAAGAACACTGTTCATTACTACAATGCTCTGATTGAGCTGTTAGAATGACAGAAACAAGCTTTCTGGGCTAAAAAATTCATTTTGTGACAATGTCCATCAGTGGATGATGAGAATGTCAGTTTTGACAAAGAACACTGTTCATTACTAAAATGCTCTAATTGAGCTGTTAGAATGTCAGAAACAAGCTTTCTGAGCTGAAAACTGCATTTTGTGACAGAGTGCATCAGTGGATGATGAGAATGTCAGTTTTGACAAAGAACACTGTTCATTACTACAATGCTCTGATTGAGCTGTTAGAATGACAGAAACAAGCTTTCTGGGCTAAAAAATTCATTTTGTGACAATGTCCATCAGTGGATGATGAGAATGTCAGTTTTGACAAAGAACACTGTTCATTACTAAAATGCTCTAATTGAGCTGTTAGAATGACAGAAACAAGTTTTCTGGGCTAAAAAAAATATTTTTTGACAATGTCCATCAGTGGATGATGAGAATGTCAGTTTTGACAAAGAACACTGTTCATTACTAAGATGCTCTAATTGAGCTGTTAGAATGTCAGAAACAAGCTTTCTGAGCTGAAAACTGCATTTTGTGACAGAGTGCATCAGTGGATGATGATAATGTCAGTTTTGACAAAGAACACTGTTCATTACTAAAATGCTCTAATTGAGCTGTTAGAATGTCAGAAACAAGCTTTATGAGCTGAAAACTGCATTTTGTGACAGAGTGCATCAGTGGATGATGAGAATGTCAGTTTTGACAAAGAACACTGTTCATTACTAAAATGCTCTAATTGAGCTGTTAGAATCTCAGAAACAAGCTTTCTGAGCTGAAAACTGCATTTTGTGACAGAGTGCATCAGTGAATGATGAGAATGTCAGTTTTGACAAAGAACACAATTCATTACTAAAATGCTCTGATTGAGCTGTTAGAATGACAGAAACAAGCTTTCTGGGCTAAAAAATTCATTTTGTGACAATGTCCATCAGTGGATGATGAGAATGTCAGTTTTGACAAAGAACGCTGTTCATTACTAAAATGCTCTAATTGAGCTGTTAGAATGTCAGAAACAAGCTTTCTGAGCTGAAAACTGCATTTTGTGACACAGTTCATCAGTGGATGATGAGAATGTCAGTTTTGACAAAGAACACTGTTCATTACTAAAATGCTCTGATTGAGCTGTTAGAATGACAGAAACAAGCTTTCTGGGCTAAAAAATTCATTTTGTGACAATGTCCATCAGAGGATGATAAGAAACTCAGTTTTGACAAAGAACACTGTTCATTACTAAAATGCTCTGATTGAGCTGTTAGAATGTCAGAAACAAGCTTTCTGAGCTGAAAACTGCATTTTGTGACAGAGTGCATCAGTGGATGATCAGAATGTCAGTTTTGACAAAGAACACTGTTCATTACTAAAATGCTCTAATTGAGCTGTTAGAATGTCAGAAACAAGCTTGCTGAGCTGAAAACTGCATTTTTTGACAATGTCCATCAGTGGATGATGAGAATGTCAGTTTTGACAAAGAACACTGTTCATTACTAAAATGCTCTAATTGAGCTGTTAGAATGTCAGAAACAAGCTTTCTGAGCTGAAAACTGCATTTTGTGACAATGTCCGTCAGTGGATGATGAGAAACTCAGTTTTGACAAAGAACACTGTTCATTACTGAAATGTTCTAATTGAGCTGTTAGAATGTCAGAAACAAGCTTTCTGAGCTGAGAACTACATTTTGTGACAAAAAGCATCAGTGGATGATGAGAATGTCAGTTTTGACAAAGAACACTGTTCATTACTAAAATGCTCTAATTGAGCTGTTAGAATGTCAGAAACAAGCTTTCTGAGCTGAAAACTGCATTTTGTGACAGAGTGCATCAGTGGATGATGAGAATGTCAGTTTTGACAAAGAACACTGTTCATTACTACAATGCTCTGATTGAGCTGTTAGAATGACAGAAACAAGCTTTCTGGGCTAAAAAATTCATTTTGTGACAATGTCCATCAGTGGATGATGAGAATGTCAGTTTTGACAAAGAACACTGTTCATTACTAAAATGCTCTAATTGAGCCTTTAGAATGTCAGAAACAAGCTTTCTGAGCTGAAAACTGCATTTTGTGACAGAGTGCATCAGTGGATGATGAGAATGTCAGTTTTGACAAAGAACACTGTTCATTACTAAAATGCTCTGATTGAGCTGTTAGAATGACAGAAACAAGTTTTCTGGGCTAAAAAATTCATTTTTTGACAATGTCCATCAGTGGATGATGAGAAACTCAGTTTTGACAAAGAACACTGTTCATTACTGAAATTTTCTAATTGAGCTGTTAGAATGTCAGAAACAAGCTTTCTGAGCTGAAAACTGCATTTTGTGACAGAGTGCATCAGTGGATGATGAGAATGTCAGTTTTGACAAAGAACACTCTTCATTACTAAAATGCTCTGATTGAGCTGTTAGAATGACAGAAACAAGTTTTCTGGAATAAAAAATTCATTTTTTGACAATGTCCATCAGAGGATGATGAGAAACTCAGTTTTGACAAAGAACACTGTTCATTACTAAAATGCACTAATTGAGCTGTTAGAATGTCAGAAACAAGCTTTCTGAGCTGAAAACTGCATTTTGTGACAGAGTGCATCAGTGGATGATGAGAATGTCAGTTTTGACAAAGAACACTGTTCATTACTACAATGCTCTGATTGAGCTGTTAGAATGACAGAAACAAGCTTTCTGGGCTAAAAAATTCATTTTGTGACAATGTCCATCAGTGGATGATGAGAATGTCAGTTTTGACAAAGAACACTGTTCATTACTAAAATGCTCTAATTGAGCTGTTAGAATGACAGAAACAAGTTTTCTGGGCTAAAAAAAATATTTTTTGACAATGTCCATCAGTGGATGATGAGAATGTCAGTTTTGACAAAGAACACTGTTCATTACTAAGATGCTCTAATTGAGCTGTTAGAATGTCAGAAACAAGCTTTCTGAGCTGAAAACTGCATTTTGTGACAGAGTGCATCAGTGGATGATGATAATGTCAGTTTTGACAAAGAACACTGTTCATTACTAAAATGCTCTAATTGAGCTGTTAGAATGTCAGAAACAAGCTTTATGAGCTGAAAACTGCATTTTGTGACAGAGTGCATCAGTGGATGATGAGAATGTCAGTTTTGACAAAGAACACTGTTCATTACTAAAATGCTCTAATTGAGCTGTTAGAATCTCATTAACAAGCTTTCTGAGCTGAAAACTGCATTTTGTGACAGAGTGCATCAGTGAATGATGAGAATGTCAGTTTTGACAAAGAACACAATTCATTACTAAAATGCTCTGATTGAGCTGTTAGAATGACAGAAACAAGCTTTCTGGGCTAAAAAATTCATTTTGTGACAATGTCCATCAGTGGATGATGAGAATGTCAGTTTTGACAAAGAACACTGTTCATTACTAAAATGCTCTAATTGAGCTGTTAGAATGTCAGAAACAAGCTTTCTGAGCTGAAAACTGCATTTTGTGACACAGTTCATCAGTGGATGATGAGAATGTCAGTTTTGACAAAGAACACTGTTCATTACTAAAATGCTCTGATTGAGCTGTTAGAATGACAGAAACAAGCTTTCTGGGCTAAAAAATTCATTTTGTGACAATGTCCATCAGAGGATGATAAGAAACTCAGTTTTGACAAAGAACACTGTTCATTACTAAAATGCTCTGATTGAGCTGTTAGAATGTCAGAAACAAGCTTTCTGAGCTGAAAACTGCATTTTGTGACAGAGTGCATCAGTGGATGATGAGAATGTCAGTTTTGACAAAGAACACTGTTCATTACTACAATGCTCTGATTGAGCTGTTAGAATGACAGAAACAAGCTTTCTGGGCTAAAAAATTCATTTTGTGACAATGTCCATCAGTGGATGATGAGAATGTCAGTTTTGACAAAGAACACTGTTCATTACTAAAATGCTCTAATTGAGCTGTTAGAATGTCAGAAACAAGCTTTCTGAGCTGAAAACTGCATTTTGTGACAGAGTGCATCAGTGGATGATGAGAATGTCAGTTTTGACAAAGAACACTGTTCATTACTACAATGCTCTGATTGAGCTGTTAGAATGACAGAAACAAGCTTTCTGGGCTAAAAAATTCATTTTGTGACAATGTCCATCAGTGGATGATGAGAATGTCAGTTTTGACAAAGAACACTGTTCATTACTAAAATGCTCTAATTGAGCTGTTAGAATGACAGAAACAAGTTTTCTGGGCTAAAAAAAATATTTTTTGACAATGTCCATCAGTGGATGATGAGAATGTCAGTTTTGACAAAGAACACTGTTCATTACTAAGATGCTCTAATTGAGCTGTTAGAATGTCAGAAACAAGCTTTCTGAGCTGAAAACTGCATTTTGTGACAGAGTGCATCAGTGGATGATGATAATGTCAGTTTTGACAAAGAACACTGTTCATTACTAAAATGCTCTAATTGAGCTGTTAGAATGTCAGAAACAAGCTTTATGAGCTGAAAACTGCATTTTGTGACAGAGTGCATCAGTGGATGATGAGAATGTCAGTTTTGACAAAGAACACTGTTCATTACTAAAATGCTCTAATTGAGCTGTTAGAATCTCAGAAACAAGCTTTCTGAGCTGAAAACTGCATTTTGTGACAGAGTGCATCAGTGAATGATGAGAATGTCAGTTTTGACAAAGAACACAATTCATTACTAAAATGCTCTGATTGAGCTGTTAGAATGACAGAAACAAGCTTTCTGGGCTAAAAAATTCATTTTGTGACAATGTCCATCAGTGGATGATGAGAATGTCAGTTTTGACAAAGAACGCTGTTCATTACTAAAATGCTCTAATTGAGCTGTTAGAATGTCAGAAACAAGCTTTCTGAGCTGAAAACTGCATTTTGTGACACAGTTCATCAGTGGATGATGAGAATGTCAGTTTTGACAAAGAACACTGTTCATTACTAAAATGCTCTGATTGAGCTGTTAGAATGACAGAAACAAGCTTTCTGGGCTAAAAAATTCATTTTGTGACAATGTCCATCAGAGGATGATAAGAAACTCAGTTTTGACAAAGAACACTGTTCATTACTAAAATGCTCTGATTGAGCTGTTAGAATGTCAGAAACAAGCTTTCTGAGCTGAAAACTGCATTTTGTGACAGAGTGCATCAGTGGATGATCAGAATGTCAGTTTTGACAAAGAACACTGTTCATTACTAAAATGCTCTAATTGAGCTGTTAGAATGTCAGAAACAAGCTTGCTGAGCTGAAAACTGCATTTTTTGACAATGTCCATCAGTGGATGATGAGAATGTCAGTTTTGACAAAGAACACTGTTCATTACTAAAATGCTCTAATTGAGCTGTTAGAATGTCAGAAACAAGCTTTCTGAGCTGAAAACTGCATTTTGTGACAATGTCCGTCAGTGGATGATGAGAAACTCAGTTTTGACAAAGAACACTGTTCATTACTGAAATGTTCTAATTGAGCTGTTAGAATGTCAGAAACAAGCTTTCTGAGCTGAGAACTACATTTTGTGACAAAAAGCATCAGTGGATGATGAGAATGTCAGTTTTGACAAAGAACACTGTTCATTACTAAAATGCTCTAATTGAGCTGTTAGAATGTCAGAAACAAGCTTTCTGAGCTGAAAACTGCATTTTGTGACAGAGTGCATCAGTGGATGATGAGAATGTCAGTTTTGACAAAGAACACTGTTCATTACTACAATGCTCTGATTGAGCTGTTAGAATGACAGAAACAAGCTTTCTGGGCTAAAAAATTCATTTTGTGACAATGTCCATCAGTGGATGATGAGAATGTCAGTTTTGACAAAGAACACTGTTCATTACTAAAATGCTCTAATTGAGCCTTTAGAATGTCAGAAACAAGCTTTCTGAGCTGAAAACTGCATTTTGTGACAGAGTGCATCAGTGGATGATGAGAATGTCAGTTTTGACAAAGAACACTGTTCATTACTAAAATGCTCTGATTGAGCTGTTAGAATGACAGAAACAAGTTTTCTGGGCTAAAAAATTCATTTTTTGACAATGTCCATCAGTGGATGATGAGAAACTCAGTTTTGACAAAGAACACTGTTCATTACTGAAATTTTCTAATTGAGCTGTTAGAATGTCAGAAACAAGCTTTCTGAGCTGAAAACTGCATTTTGTGACAGAGTGCATCAGTGGATGATGAGAATGTCAGTTTTGACAAAGAACACTCTTCATTACTAAAATGCTCTGATTGAGCTGTTAGAATGACAGAAACAAGTTTTCTGGAATAAAAAATTCATTTTTTGACAATGTCCATCAGAGGATGATGAGAAACTCAGTTTTGACAAAGAACACTGTTCATTACTAAAATGCACTAATTGAGCTGTTAGAATGTCAGAAACAAGCTTTCTGAGCTGAAAACTGCATTTTGTGACAGAGTGCATCAGTGGATGATGAGAATGTCAGTTTTGACAAAGAACACTGTTCATTACTAAAATGCTCTAATTGAGCTGTTAGAATGTCAGAAACAAGCTTTCTGGGCTAAAAAATGCATTTTGTGACAATGTCCATCAGATGATGATGAGAAACTCAGTTTTGACAAAGAACACTGTTCATTACTGATATGTTCTAATTGAGCTGTTAGAATGTCAGAAACAAGCTTTCTGAGCTGAAAACTGCATTTTGTGACAGAGTGCATCAGTGGATGATGAGAATGTCAGTTTTGACAAAGAACACTCTTCATTAGTAAAATGCTCTGATTGAGCTGTTAGAATGACAGAAACAAGCTTTCTGGGCTAAAAAAAATATTTTTTGACAATGTCCATCAGTGGATGATGAGAATGTCAGTTTTGACAAAGAACACTGTTCATTACTAAAATGCTCTAATTGAGCTGTTAGAATGTCAGAAACAAGCTTTCTGAGCTGAAAACTGCATTTTGTGACAAAAAACATCAGTGGATGATGAGAATGTCAGTTTTGACAAAGAACACTGTTCATTACTAAAATGCTCTAATTGAGCTGTTAGAATGTCAGAAACAAGCTTTCTGAGCTGAAAACTGCATTTTGTGACAGAGTGCATCAGTGGATGATGAGAATGTCAGTTTTGACAAAGAACACTGTTCATTACTACAATGCTCTGATTGAGCTGTTAGAATGACAGAAACAAGCTTTCTGGGCTAAAAAATTCATTTTGTGACAATGTCCATCAGTGGATGATGAGAATGTCAGTTTTGACAAAGAACACTGTTCATTACTAAAATGCTCTAATTGAGCTGTTAGAATGACAGAAACAAGTTTTCTGGGCTAAAAAAAATATTTTTTGACAATGTCCATCAGTGGATGATGAGAATGTCAGTTTTGACAAAGAACACTGTTCATTACTAAGATGCTCTAATTGAGCTGTTAGAATGTCAGAAACAAGCTTTCTGAGCTGAAAACTGCATTTTGTGACAGAGTGCATCAGTGGATGATGATAATGTCAGTTTTGACAAAGAACACTGTTCATTACTAAAATGCTCTAATTGAGCTGTTAGAATGTCAGAAACAAGCTTTATGAGCTGAAAACTGCATTTTGTGACAGAGTGCATCAGTGGATGATGAGAATGTCAGTTTTGACAAAGAACACTGTTCATTACTAAAATGCTCTAATTGAGCTGTTAGAATCTCAGAAACAAGCTTTCTGAGCTGAAAACTGCATTTTGTGACAGAGTGCATCAGTGAATGATGAGAATGTCAGTTTTGACAAAGAACACAATTCATTACTAAAATGCTCTGATTGAGCTGTTAGAATGACAGAAACAAGCTTTCTGGGCTAAAAAATTCATTTTGTGACAATGTCCATCAGTGGATGATGAGAATGTCAGTTTTGACAAAGAACACTGTTCATTACTAAAATGCTCTAATTGAGCTGTTAGAATGTCAGAAACAAGCTTTCTGAGCTGAAAACTGCATTTTGTGACACAGTTCATCAGTGGATGATGAGAATGTCAGTTTTGACAAAGAACACTGTTCATTACTAAAATGCTCTGATTGAGCTGTTAGAATGACAGAAACAAGCTTTCTGGGCTAAAAAATTCATTTTGTGACAATGTCCATCAGAGGATGATAAGAAACTCAGTTTTGACAAAGAACACTGTTCATTACTAAAATGCTCTGATTGAGCTGTTAGAATGTCAGAAACAAGCTTTCTGAGCTGAAAACTGCATTTTGTGACAGAGTGCATCAGTGGATGATCAGAATGTCAGTTTTGACAAAGAACACTGTTCATTACTAAAATGCTCTAATTGAGCTGTTAGAATGTCAGAAACAAGCTTGCTGAGCTGAAAACTGCATTTTTTGACAATGTCCATCAGTGGATGATGAGAATGTCAGTTTTGACAAAGAACACTGTTCATTACTAAAATGCTCTAATTGAGCTGTTAGAATGTCAGAAACAAGCTTTCTGAGCTGAAAACTGCATTTTGTGACAATGTCCGTCAGTGGATGATGAGAAACTCAGTTTTGACAAAGAACACTGTTCATTACTGAAATGTTCTAATTGAGCTGTTAGAATGTCAGAAACAAGCTTTCTGAGCTGAGAACTACATTTTGTGACAAAAAGCATCAGTGGATGATGAGAATGTCAGTTTTGACAAAGAACACTGTTCATTACTAAAATGCTCTAATTGAGCTGTTAGAATGTCAGAAACAAGCTTTCTGAGCTGAAAACTGCATTTTGTGACAGAGTGCATCAGTGGATGATGAGAATGTCAGTTTTGACAAAGAACACTGTTCATTACTACAATGCTCTGATTGAGCTGTTAGAATGACAGAAACAAGCTTTCTGGGCTAAAAAATTCATTTTGTGACAATGTCCATCAGTGGATGATGAGAATGTCAGTTTTGACAAAGAACACTGTTCATTACTAAAATGCTCTAATTGAGCTGTTAGAATGTCAGAAACAAGCTTTCTGAGCTGAAAACTGCATTTTGTGACAGAGTGCATCAGTGGATGATGAGAATGTCAGTTTTGACAAAGAACACTGTTCATTACTAAAATGCTCTGATTGAGCTGTTAGAATGACAGAAACAAGTTTTCTGGGCTAAAAAATTCATTTTTTGACAATGTCCATCAGTGGATGATGAGAAACTCAGTTTTGACAAAGAACACTGTTCATTACTGAAATTTTCTAATTGAGCTGTTAGAATGTCAGAAACAAGCTTTCTGAGCTGAAAACTGCATTTTGTGACAGAGTGCATCAGTGGATGATGAGAATGTCAGTTTTGACAAAGAACACTCTTCATTACTAAAATGCTCTGATTGAGCTGTTAGAATGACAGAAACAAGTTTTCTGGGCTAAAAAATTCATTTTTTGACAATGTCCATCAGAGGATGATGAGAAACTCAGTTTTGACAAAGAACACTGTTCATTACTAAAATGCTCTAATTGAGCTGTTAGAATGTCAGAAACAAGCTTTCTGAGCTGAAAACTGCATTTTGTGACAGAGTGCATCAGTGGATGATGAGAATGTCAGTTTTGACAAAGAACACTGTTCATTACTAAAATGCTCTAATTGAGCTGTTAGAATGTCAGAAACAAGCTTTCTGGGCTAAAAAATGCATTTTGTGACAATGTCCATCAGATGATGATGAGAAACTCAGTTTTGACAAAGAACACTGTTCATTACTGATATGTTCTAATTGAGCTGTTAGAATGTCAGAAACAAGCTTTCTGAGCTGAAAACTGCATTTTTTGACAGAGTGCATCAGTGGATGATGAGAATGTCAGTTTTGACAAAGAACACTCTTCATTAGTAAAATGCTCTGATTGAGCTGTTAGAATGACAGAAACAAGCTTTCTGGGCTAAAAAAAATATTTTTTGACAATGTCCATCAGTGGATGATGAGAATGTCAGTTTTGACAAAGAACACTGTCATTACTAAAATGCTCTAATTGAGCTGTTAGAATGTCAGAAACAAGCTTTCTGAGCTGAAAACTGCATTTTGTGACAAAAAACATCAGTGGATGATGAGAATGTCAGTTTTGACAAAGAACACTGTTCATTACTAAAATGCTCTAATTGAGCTGTTAGAATGTCAGAAACAAGCTTTCTGAGCTGAAAACTGCATTTTGTGACAGAGTGCATCAGTGGATGATGAGAATGTCAGTTTTGACAAAGAACACTGTTCATTACTACAATGCTCTGATTGAGCTGTTAGAATGACAGAAACAAGCTTTCTGGGCTAAAAAATTCATTTTGTGACAATGTCCATCAGTGGATGATGAGAATGTCAGTTTTGAAAAAGAACACTGTTAATTACTAAAATGCTCTGATTGAGCTGTTAGAATGACAGAAACAAGTTTTCTGGGCTAAAAAATTCATTTTTTGACAATGTCCATCAGTGGATGATGAGAAACTCAGTTTTGACAAAGAACACTGTTCATTACTGAAATGTTCTAATTGAGCTGTTAGAATGTCAAAAACAAGCTTTCTGAGCTGAAAACTGCATTTTGTGACAGAGTGCATCAGTGGATGATGAGAATGTCAGTTTTGACAAAGAACACTGTTCATTACTACAATGCTCTGATTGAGCTGTTAGAATGACAGAAACAAGCTTTCTGGGCTAAAAAATTCATTTTGTGACAATGTCCATCAGTGGATGATGAGAATGTCAGTTTTGACAAAGAACACTGTTCATTACTAAAATGCTCTAATTGAGCTGTTAGAATGTCAGAAACAAGCTTTCTGAGCTGAAAACTGCATTTTGTGACAGAGTGCATCAGTGGATGATGAGAATGTCAGTTTTGACAAAGAACACTGTTCATTACTAAAATGCTCTGATTGAGCTGTTAGAATGACAGAAACAAGTTTTCTGGGCTAAAAAATTCATTTTTCGACAATGTCCATCAGTGGATGATGAGAAACTCAGTTTTGACAAAGAACACTGTTCATTACTGAAATGTTCTAATTGAGCTGTTAGAATGTCAGAAACAAGCTTTCTGAGCTGAAAACTGCATTTTGTGACAGAGTGCATCAGTGGATGATGAGAATGTCAGTTTTGACAAAGAACACTCTTCATTACTAAAATGCTCTGATTGAGCTGTTAGAATGACAGAAACAAGTTTTCTGGGCTAAAAAAATCATTTTTTGACAATGTCCATCAGTGGATGATGAGAATGTCAGTTTTGACAAAGAACACTGTTCATTACTAAAATGCTCTAATTGAGCTGTTAGAATGTCAGAAACAAGCTTTCTGGGCTAAAAAATGCATTTTGTGACAATGTCCATCAGATGATGATGAGAAACTCAGTTTTGACAAAGAACACTGTTCATTACTGATATGTTCTAATTGAGCTGTTAGAATGTCAGAAACAAGCTTTCTGAGCTGAAAACTGCATTTTGTGACAAAGTGCATCAGTGGATGATGAGAATGTCAGTTTTGACAAAGAACACTCTTCATTACTAAAATGCTCTGATTGAGCTGTTAGAATGACAGAAACAAGCTTTCTGGGCTAAAAAATTCATTTTGTGACGAAGTGCATCAGTGGATGATGAGAAACTCAGTTTTGACAAAGAACACTGTTCATTACTGAAATGTTCTAATTGAGCTGTTAGAATGTCAGAAACAAGCTTTCTGAGCTGAAAACTGCATTTTGTGACAAAAAACATCAGTGGATGATGAGAATGTCAGTTTTGACAAAGAACACTGTTCATTACTAAAATGCTCTAATTGAGCTGTTAGAATGTCAGAAACAAGCTTTCTGAGCTGAAAACTGCATTTTGTGACAGAGTGCATCAGTGGAAGATGAGAATGTCAGTTTTGACAAAGAACACTGTTCATTACTACAATGCTCTGATTGAGCTGTTAGAATGACAGAAACAAGCTTTCTGGGCTAAAAAATTCATTTTGTGACAATGTCCATCAGTGGATGATGAGAATGTCAGTTTTGAAAAAGAACACTGTTCATTACTAAAATGCTCTGATTGAGCTGTTAGAATGACAGAAACAAGTTTTCTGGGCTAAAAAATTCATTTTTTGACAATGTCCATCAGTGGATGATGAGAAACTCAGTTTTGACAAAGAACACTGTTCATTACTGAAATGTTCTAATTGAGCTGTTAGAATGTCAGAAACAAGCTTTCACGAGTTCACCTGCGCAGATAACAGCGATGTTGATAGGGATAATAAAGCAAGAGCTTGGTTATGAAGGTTATGCGTATTTGGCGTGCTGTCCGGGAAGCGGGCTCCGAGCTCGGCAGATCTATCCGAACCCGAAACACTACACCTTGGTCAGGGTGAGTGCGCCGAGCTCGGAACCGGTTTGAGCCCAGAGCACACCCCCCGGGGCTCTTGCAAAAGAAAAGTGAGTTTGGGAGAGGAGCCGGGGTGGAGGAGGGATGCTTAATCTAAGGAGATCGAGCAGGTAAGATGGATTCTCTATTTATGAGCGAGCTCGCTATGGCTAATTGTGTATGTGCAGTGATTGCTGATTGTGGACCAGCCGGCTGATTATATGCTACGGCTCCTCCCGAACTTTGTTAATTAAACATCATTTCTGAGCTGAAAACTGCATTTTGTGACAGAGTGCATCAGTGGATGATGAGAATGTCAGTTTTGACAAAGAACACTGTTCATTACTACAATGCTCTGATTGAGCTGTTAGAATGACAGAAACAAGCTTTCTGGGCTAAAAAATTCATTTTGTGACAATGTCCATCAGTGGATGATGAGAATGTCAGTTTTGACAAAGAACACTGTTCATTACTAAAATGCTCTAATTGAGCTGTTAGAATGTCAGAAACAAGCTTTCTGAGCTGAAAACTGCATTTTGTGACAGAGTGCATCAGTGGATGATGAGAATGTCAGTTTTGACAAAGAACACTGTTCATTACTAAAATGCTCTGATTGAGCTGTTAGAATGACAGAAACAAGTTTTCTGGGCTAAAAAATTCATTTTTTGACAATGTCCATCAGTGGATGATGAGAAACTCAGTTTTGACAAAGAACACTGTTCATTACTGAAATGTTCTAATTGAGCTGTTAGAATGTCAGAAACAAGCTTTCTGAGCTGAAAACTGCATTTTGTGACAGAGTGCATCAGTGGATGATGAGAATGTCAGTTTTGACAAAGAACACTCTTCATTACTAAAATGCTCTGATTGAGCTGTTAGAATGACAGAAACAAGTTTTCTGGGCTAAAAAATTCATTTTTTGACAATGTCCATCAGTGGATGATGAGAATGTCAGTTTTGACAAAGAACACTGTTCATTACTAAAATGCTCTAATTGAGCTGTTAGAATGTCAGAAACAAGCTTTCTGAGCTGAAAACTGCATTTTGTGACAGAGTGCATCAGTGGATGATGAGAATGTCAGTTTTGACAAAGAACACTGTTCATTACTAAAATGCTCTAATTGAGCTGTTAGAATGTCAGAAACAAGCTTTCTGGGCTAAAAAATGCATTTTGTGACAATGTCCATCAGATGATGATGAGAAACTCAGTTTTGACAAAGAACACTGTTCATTACTGATATGTTCTAATTGAGCTGTTAGAATGTCAGAAACAAGCTTTCTGAGCTGAAAACTGCATTTTGTGACAGAGTGCATCAGTGGATGATGAGAATGTCAGTTTTGACAAAGAACACTCTTCATTAGTAAAATGCTCTGATTGAGCTGTTAGAATGACAGAATCAAGCTTTCTGGGCTAAAAAAAATATTTTTTGACAATGTCCATCAGTGGATGATGAGAATGTCAGTTTTGACAAAGAACACTGTTCATTACTAAAATGCTCTAATTGAGCTGTTAGAATGTCAGAAACAAGCTTTCTGAGCTGAAAACTGCATTTTGTGACGAAGTGCATCAGTGGATGATGAGAAACTCAGTTTTGACAAAGAACACTGTTCATTACTGAAATGTTCTAATTGAGCTGTTAGAATGTCAGAAACAAGCTTTCTGAGCTGAAAACCGCATTTTGTGACAAAAAACATCAGTGGATGATGAGAATGTCAGTTTTGACAAAGAACACTGTTCATTACTAAAATGCTCTAATTGAGCTGTTAGAATGTCAGAAACAAGCTTTCTGAGCTGAAAACTGCATTTTGTGACAGAGTGCATCAGTGGATGATGAGAATGTCAGTTTTGACAAAGAACACTGTTCATTACTACAATGCTCTGATTGAGCTGTTAGAATGACAGAAACAAGCTTTCTGGGCTAAAAAATTCATTTTGTGACAATGTCCATCAGTGGATGATGAGAATGTCAGTTTTGAAAAAGAACACTGTTCTTTACTAAAATGCTCTGATTGAGCTGTTAGAATGACAGAAACAAGTTTTCTGGGCTAAAAAAATCATTTTTTGACAATGTCCATCAGTGGATGATGAGAAACTCAGTTTTGACAAAGAACACTGTTCATTACTGAAATGTTCTAATTGAGCTGTTAGAATGTCAGAAACAAGCTTTCTGAGCTGAAAACTGCATTTTGTGACAGAGTGCATTAGTGGATGATGAGAATGTCAGTTTTGACAAAGAACACTCTTCATTAGTAAAATGCTCTGATTGAGCTGTTAGAATGACAGAAACAAGCTTTCTGGGCTAAAAAAAATATTTTTTGACAATGTCCATCAGTGGATGATGAGAATGTCAATTTTGACAAAGAACACTGTTCATTACTAAAATGCTCTAATTGAGCTGTTAGAATGTCAGAAACAAGCTTTCTGAGCTGAAAACTGCATTTTGTGACAGAGTGCATCAGTGGATGATGAGAATGTCAGTTTTGACAAAGAACACTCTTCATTACTAAAATGCTCTGATTGAGCTGTTAGAATGACAGAAACAAGTTTTCTGGGCTAAAAAAATCATTTTTTGACAATGTCCATCAGTGGATGATGAGAATGTCAGTTTTGACAAAGAACACTGTTCATTACTAAAATGCTCTAATTGAGCTGTTAGAATGTCAGAAACAAGCTTTCTGGGCTAAAAAATGCATTTTGTGACAATGTCCATCAGATGATGATGAGAAACTCAGTTTTGACAAAGAACACTGTTCATTACTGATATGTTCTAATTGAGCTGTTAGAATGTCAGAAACAAGCTTTCTGAGCTGAAAACTGCATTTTGTGACAGAGTGCATCAGTGGATGATGAGAATGTCAGTTTTGACAAAGAACACTCTTCATTAGTAAAATGCTCTGATTGAGCTGTTAGAATGACAGAAACAAGCTTTCTGGGCTAAAAAAAATATTTTTTGACAATGTCCATCAGTGGATGATGAGAATGTCAGTTTTGACAAAGAACACTGTTCATTACTAAAATGCTCTAATTGAGCTGTTAGAATGTCAGAAACAAGCTTTCTGAGCTGAAAACTGCATTTTGTGACAGAGTGCATCAGTGGATGATGAGAATGTCAGTTTTGACAAAGAACACTGTTCATTACTAAAATGCTCTAATTGAGCTGTTAGAATGTCAGAAACAAGCTTTATGAGCTGAAAACTGCATTTTGTGACAGAGTGCATCAGTGGATGATGAGAATGTCAGTTTTGACAAAGAACACTGTTCATTACTAAAATGCTCTAATTGAGCTGTTAGAATCTCAGAAACAAGCTTTCTGAGCTGAAAACTGCATTTTGTGACAGAGTGCATCAGTGAATGATGAGAATGTCAGTTTTGACAAAGAACACAATTCATTACTAAAATGCTCTGATTGAGCTGTTAGAATGACAGAAACAAGCTTTCTGGGCTAAAAAATTCATTTTGTGACAATGTCCATCAGTGGATGATGAGAATGTCAGTTTTGACAAAGAACACTGTTCATTACTAAAATGCTCTAATTGAGCTGTTAGAATGTCAGAAACAAGCTTTCTGAGCTGAAAACTTTATTTTGTGACACAGTTCATCAGTGGATGATGAGAATGTCAGTTTTGACAAAGAACACTGTTCATTACTAAAATGCTCTGATTGAGCTGTTAGAATGACAGAAACAAGCTTTCTGGGCTAAAAAATTCATTTTGTGACAATGTCCATCAGTGGATGATGAGAATGTCAGTTTTGACAAAGAACACTGTTCATTACTAAAATGCTCTAATTGAGCTGTTAGAATGTCAGAAACAAGCTTTCTGAGCTGAAAACTGCATTTTGTGACACAGTTCATCAGTGGATGATGAGAATGTCAGTTTTGACAAAGAACACTGTTCATTACTAAAATGCTCTGATTGAGCTGTTAGAATGACAGAAACAAGCTTTCTGGGCTAAAAAATTCATTTTGTGACAATGTCCATCAGAGGATGATAAGAAACTCAGTTTTGACAAAGAACACTGTTCATTACTAAAATGCTCTGATTGAGCTGTTAGAATGTCAGAAACAAGCTTTCTGAGCTGAAAACTGCATTTTGTGACAGAGTGCATCAGTGGATGATCAGAATGTCAGTTTTGACAAAGAACACTGTTCATTACTAAAATGCTCTAATTGAGCTGTTAGAATGTCAGAAACAAGCTTGCTGAGCTGAAAACTGCATTTTTTGACAATGTCCATCAGTGGATGATGAGAATGTCAGTTTTGACAAAGAACACTGTTCATTACTAAAATGCTCTAATTGAGCTGTTAGAATGTCAGAAACAAGCTTTCTGAGCTGAAAACTGCATTTTGTGACAATGTCCGTCAGTGGATGATGAGAAACTCAGTTTTGACAAAGAACACTGTTCATTACTGAAATGTTCTAATTGAGCTGTTAGAATGTCAGAAACAAGCTTTCTGAGCTGAGAACTACATTTTGTGACAAAAAGCATCAGTGGATGATGAGAATGTCAGTTTTGACAAAGAACACTGTTCATTACTAAAATGCTCTAATTGAGCTGTTAGAATGTCAGAAACAAGCTTTCTGAGCTGAAAACTGCATTTTGTGACAGAGTGCATCAGTGGATGATGAGAATGTCAGTTTTGACAAAGAACACTGTTCATTACTACAATGCTCTGATTGAGCTGTTAGAATGACAGAAACAAGCTTTCTGGGCTAAAAAATTCATTTTGTGACAATGTCCATCAGTGGATGATGAGAATGTCAGTTTTGACAAAGAACACTGTTCATTACTAAAATGCTCTAATTGAGCTGTTAGAATGTCAGAAACAAGCTTTCTGAGCTGAAAACTGCATTTTGTGACAGAGTGCATCAGTGGATGATGAGAATGTCAGTTTTGACAAAGAACACTGTTCATTACTAAAATGCTCTGATTGAGCTGTTAGAATGACAGAAACAAGTTTTCTGGGCTAAAAAATTCATTTTTTGACAATGTCCATCAGTGGATGATGAGAAACTCAGTTTTGACAAAGAACACTGTTCATTACTGAAATTTTCTAATTGAGCTGTTAGAATGTCAGAAACCAGCTTTCTGAGCTGAAAACTGCATTTTGTGACAGAGTGCATCAGTGGATGATGAGAATGTCAGTTTTGACAAAGAACACTCTTCATTACTAAAATGCTCTGATTGAGCTGTTAGAATGACAGAAACAAGTTTTCTGGGCTAAAAAATTCATTTTTTGACAATGTCCATCAGAGGATGATGAGAAACTCAGTTTTGACAAAGAACACTGTTCATTACTAAAATGCTCTAATTGAGCTGTTAGAATGTCAGAAACAAGCTTTCTGAGCTGAAAACTGCATTTTGTGACAGAGTGCATCAGTGGATGATGAGAATGTCAGTTTTGACAAAGAACACTGTTCATTACTAAAATGCTCTAATTGAGCTGTTAGAATGTCAGAAACAAGCTTTCTGGGCTAAAAAATGCATTTTGTGACAATGTCCATCAGATGATGATGAGAAACTCAGTTTTGACAAAGAACACTGTTCATTACTGATATGTTCTAATTGAGCTGTTAGAATGTCAGAAACAAGCTTTCTGAGCTGAAAACTGCATTTTGTGACAGAGTGCATCAGTGGATGATGAGAATGTCAGTTTTGACAAAGAACACTCTTCATTAGTAAAATGCTCTGATTGAGCTGTTAGAATGACAGAAACAAGCTTTCTGGGCTAAAAAAAATATTTTTTGACAATGTCCATCAGTGGATGATGAGAATGTCAGTTTTGACAAAGAACACTGTTCATTACTAAAATGCTCTAATTGAGCTGTTAGAATGTCAGAAACAAGCTTTCTGAGCTGAAAACTGCATTTTGTGACAGAGTGCATCAGTGGATGATGAGAATGTCAGTTTTGACAAAGAACACTGTTCATTACTAAAATGCTCTAATTGAGCTGTTAGAATGTCAGAAACAAGCTTTATGAGCTGAAAACTGCATTTTGTGACAGAGTGCATCAGTGGATGATGAGAATGTCAGTTTTGACAAAGAACACTGTTCATTACTAAAATGCTCTAATTGAGCTGTTAGAATCTCAGAAACAAGCTTTCTGAGCTGAAAACTGCATTTTGTGACAGAGTGCATCAGTGAATGATGAGAATGTCAGTTTTGACAAAGAACACAATTCATTACTAAAATGCTCTGATTGAGCTGTTAGAATGACAGAAACAAGCTTTCTGGGCTAAAAAATTCATTTTGTGACAATGTCCATCAGTGGATGATGAGAATGTCAGTTTTGACAAAGAACACTGTTCATTACTAAAATGCTCTAATTGAGCTGTTAGAATGTCAGAAACAAGCTTTCTGAGCTGAAAACTGCATTTTGTGACAGAGTGCATCAGTGGATGATGAGAATGTCAGTTTTGACAAAGAACACTGTTCATTACTAAAATGCTCTGATTGAGCTGTTAGAATGACAGAAACAAGTTTTCTGGGCTAAAAAATTCATTTTTTGACAATGTCCATCAGTGGATGATGAGAAACTCAGTTTTGACAAAGAACACTGTTCATTACTGATATGTTCTAATTGAGCTGTTAGAATGTCAGAAACAAGCTTTCTGAGCTGAAAACTGCATTTTGTGACAGAGTGCATCAGTGGATGATGAGAATGTCAGTTTTGACAAAGAACACTGTTCATTACTAAAATGCTCTAATTGAGCTGTTAGAATGTCAGAAACAAGCTTTATGAGCTGAAAACTGCATTTTGTGACAGAGTGCATCAGTGGATGATGAGAATGTCAGTTTTGACAAAGAACACTGTTCATTACTAAAATGCTCTAATTGAGCTGTTAGAATCTCAGAAACAAGCTTTCTGAGCTGAAAACTGCATTTTGTGACAGAGTGCATCAGTGAATGATGAGAATGTCAGTTTTGACAAAGAACACAATTCATTACTAAAATGCTCTGATTGAGCTGTTAGAATGACAGAAACAAGCTTTCTGGGCTAAAAAATTCATTTTGTGACAATGTCCATCAGTGGATGATGAGAATGTCAGTTTTGACAAAGAACACTGTTCATTACTAAAATGCTCTAATTGAGCTGTTAGAATGTCAGAAACAAGCTTTCTGAGCTGAAAACTGCATTTTGTGACACAGTTCATCAGTGGATGATGAGAATGTCAGTTTTGACAAAGAACACTGTTCATTACTAAAATGCTCTGATTGAGCTGTTAGAATGACAGAAACAAGCTTTCTGGGCTAAAAAATTCATTTTGTGACAATGTCCATCAGAGGATGATAAGAAACTCAGTTTTGACAAAGAACACTGTTCATTACTAAAATGCTCTGATTGAGCTGTTAGAATGTCAGAAACAAGCTTTCTGAGCTGAAAACTGCATTTTGTGACAGAGTGCATCAGTGGATGATCAGAATGTCAGTTTTGACAAAGAACACTGTTCATTACTAAAATGCTCTAATTGAGCTGTTAGAATGTCAGAAACAAGCTTGCTGAGCTGAAAACTGCATTTTTTGACAATGTCCATCAGTGGATGATGAGAATGTCAGTTTTGACAAAGAACACTGTTCATTACTAAAATGCTCTAATTGAGCTGTTAGAATGTCAGAAACAAGCTTTCTGAGCTGAGAACTACATTTTGTGACAAAAAGCATCAGTGGATGATGAGAATGTCAGTTTTGACAAAGAACACTGTTCATTACTAAAATGCTCTAATTGAGCTGTTAGAATGTCAGAAACAAGCTTTCTGAGCTGAAAACTGCATTTTTTGACAGAGTGCATCAGTGGATGATGAGAATGTCAGTTTTGACAAAGAACACTGTTCATTACTACAATGCTCTGATTGAGCTGTTAGAATGACAGAAACAAGCTTTCTGGGCTAAAAAATTCATTTTGTGACAATGTCCATCAGTGGATGATGAGAATGTCAGTTTTGACAAAGAACACTGTTCATTACTAAAATGCTCTAATTGAGCTGTTAGAATGTCAGAAACAAGCTTTCTGAGCTGAAAACTGCATTTTGTGACAGAGTGCATCAGTGGATGATGAGAATGTCAGTTTTGACAAAGAACACTGTTCATTACTAAAATGCTCTGATTGAGCTGTTAGAATGACAGAAACAAGTTTTCTGGGCTAAAAAATTCATTTTTTGACAATGTCCATCAGTGGATGATGAGAAACTCAGTTTTGACAAAGAACACTGTTCATTACTGAAATTTTCTAATTGAGCTGTTAGAATGTCAGAAACAAGCTTTCTGAGCTGAAAACTGCATTTTGTGACAGAGTGCATCAGTGGATGATGAGAATGTCAGTTTTGACAAAGAACACTCTTCATTACTAAAATGCTCTGATTGAGCTGTTAGAATGACAGAAACAAGTTTTCTGGGCTAAAAAATTCATTTTTTGACAATGTCCATCAGAGGATGATGAGAAACTCAGTTTTGACAAAGAACACTGTTCATTACTAAAATGCTCTAATTGAGCTGTTAGAATGTCAGAAACAAGCTTTCTGAGCTGAAAACTGCATTTTGTGACAGAGTGCATCAGTGGATGATGAGAATGTCAGTTTTGACAAAGAACACTGTTCATTACTAAAATGCTCTAATTGAGCTGTTAGAATGTCAGAAACAAGCTTTCTGGGCTAAAAAATGCATTTTGTGACAATGTCCATCAGATGATGATGAGAAACTCAGTTTTGACAAAGAACACTGTTCATTACTGATATGTTCTAATTGAGCTGTTAGAATGTCAGAAACAAGCTTTCTGAGCTGAAAACTGCATTTTGTGACAGAGTGCATCAGTGGATGATGAGAATGTCAGTTTTGACAAAGAACACTCTTCATTAGTAAAATGCTCTGATTGAGCTGTTAGAATGACAGAAACAAGCTTTCTGGGCTAAAAAAAATATTTTTTGACAATGTCCATCAGTGGATGATGAGAATGTCAGTTTTGACAAAGAACACTGTTCATTACTAAAATGCTCTAATTGAGCTGTTAGAATGTCAGAAACAAGCTTTCTGAGCTGAAAACTGCATTTTGTGACAAAAAACATCAGTGGATGATGAGAATGTCAGTTTTGACAAAGAACACTGTTCATTACTAAAATGCTCTAATTGAGCTGTTAGAATGTCAGAAACAAGCTTTCTGAGCTGAAAACTGCATTTTGTGACAGAGTGCATCAGTGGATGATGAGAATGTCAGTTTTGACAAAGAACACTGTTCATTACTACAATGCTCTGATTGAGCTGTTAGAATGACAGAAACAAGCTTTCTGGGCTAAAAAATTCATTTTGTGACAATGTCCATCAGTGGATGATGAGAATGTCAGTTTTGACAAAGAACACTGTTCATTACTAAAATGCTCTAATTGAGCTGTTAGAATGTCAGAAACAAGCTTTCTGAGCTGAAAACTGCATTTTGTGACAGAGTGCATCAGTGGATGATGAGAATGTCAGTTTTGACAAAGAACACTGTTCATTACTAAAATGCTCTGATTGAGCTGTTAGAATGACAGAAACAAGTTTTCTGGGCTAAAAAATTCATTTTTTGACAATGTCCATCAGTGGATGATGAGAAACTCAGTTTTGACAAAGAACACTGTTCATTACTGAAATGTTCTAATTGAGCTGTTAGAATGTCAAAAACAAGCTTTCTGAGCTGAAAACTGCATTTTGTGACAGAGTGCATCAGTGGATGATGAGAATGTCAGTTTTGACAAAGAACACTGTTCATTACTACAATGCTCTGATTGAGCTGTTAGAATGACAGAAACAAGCTTTCTGGGCTAAAAAATTCATTTTGTGACAATGTCCATCAGTGGATGATGAGAATGTCAGTTTTGACAAAGAACACTGTTCATTACTAAAATGCTCTAATTGAGCTGTTAGAATGTCAGAAACAAGCTTTCTGAGCTGAAAACTGCATTTTGTGACAGAGTGCATCAGTGGATGATGAGAATGTCAGTTTTGACAAAGAACACTGTTCATTACTAAAATGCTCTGATTGAGCTGTTAGAATGACAGAAACAAGTTTTCTGGGCTAAAAAATTCATTTTTTGACAATGTCCATCAGTGGATGATGAGAAACTCAGTTTTGACAAAGAACACTGTTCATTACTGAAATGTTCTAATTGAGCTGTTAGAATGTCAGAAACAAGCTTTCTGAGCTGAAAACTGCATTTTGTGACAGAGTGCATCAGTGGATGATGAGAATGTCAGTTTTGACAAAGAACACTCTTCATTACTAAAATGCTCTGATTGAGCTGTTAGAATGACAGAAACAAGTTTTCTGGGCTAAAAAAATCATTTTTTGACAATGTCCATCAGTGGATGATGAGAATGTCAGTTTTGACAAAGAACACTGTTCATTACTAAAATGCTCTAATTGAGCTGTTAGAATGTCAGAAACAAGCTTTCTGGGCTAAAAAATGCATTTTGTGACAATGTCCATCAGATGATGATGAGAAACTCAGTTTTGACATAGAACACTGTTCATTACTGATATGTTCTAATTGAGCTGTTAGAATGTCAGAAACAAGCTTTCTGAGCTGAAAACTGCATTTTGTGACAGAGTGCATCAGTGGATGATGAGAATGTCAGTTTTGACAAAGAACACTCTTCATTAGTAAAATGCTCTGATTGAGCTGTTAGAATGACAGAAACAAGCTTTCTGGGCTAAAAAAAATATTTTTTGACAATGTCCATCAGTGGATGATGAGAATGTCAGTTTTGACAAAGAACACTGTTCATTACTAAAATGCTCTAATTGAGCTGTTAGAATGTCAGAAACAAGCTTTCTGAGCTGAAAACTGCATTTTGTGACGAAGTGCATCAGTGGATGATGAGAAACTCAGTTTTGACAAAGAACACTGTTCATTACTGAAATGTTCTAATTGAGCTGTTAGAATGTCAGAAACAAGCTTTCTGAGCTGAAAACTGCATTTTGTGACAAAAAACATCAGTGGATGATGAGAATGTCAGTTTTGACAAAGAACACTGTTCATTACTAAAATGCTCTAATTGAGCTGTTAGAATGTCAGAAACAAGCTTTCTGAGCTGAAAACTGCATTTTGTGACAGAGTGCATCAGTGGATGATGAGAATGTCAGTTTTGACAAAGAACACTGTTCATTACTACAATGCTCTGATTGAGCTGTTAGAATGACAGAAACAAGCTTTCTGGGCTAAAAAATTCATTTTGTGACAATGTCCATCAGTGGATGATGAGAATGTCAGTTTTGAAAAAGAACACTGTTCATTACTAAAATGCTCTGATTGAGCTGTTAGAATGACAGAAACAAGTTTTCTGGGCTAAAAAAATCATTTTTTGACAATGTCCATCAGTGGATGATGAGAAACTCAGTTTTGACAAAGAACACTGTTCATTACTAAAATGCTCTAATTGAGCTGTTAGAATGTCAGAAACAAGCTTTCTGAGCTGAAAACTGCATTTTGTGACAGAGTGCATCAGTGGATGATGAGAATGTCAGTTTTGACAAAGAACACTCTTCATTAGTAAAATGCTCTGATTGAGCTGTTAGAATGACAGAAACAAGCTTTCTGGGCTAAAAAAAATATTTTTTGACAATGTCCATCAGTGGATGATGAGAATGTCAGTTTTGACAAAGAACACTGTTCATTACTAAAATGCTCTAATTGAGCTGTTAGAATGTCAGAAACAAGCTTTCTGAGCTGAAAACTGCATTTTGTGACAAAAAACATCAGTGGATGATGAGAATGTCAGTTTTGACAAAGAACACTGTTCATTACTAAAATGCTCTAATTGAGCTGTTAGAATGTCAGAAACAAGCTTTCTGAGCTGAAAACTGCATTTTGTGACAGAGTGCATCAGTGGATGATGAGAATGTCAGTTTTGACAAAGAACACTGTTCATTACTACAATGCTCTGATTGAGCTGTTAGAATGACAGAAACAAGCTTTCTGGGCTAAAAAATTCATTTTGTGACAATGTCCATCAGTGGATGATGAGAATGTCAGTTTTGACAAAGAACACTGTTCATTACTAAAATGCTCTAATTGAGCTGTTAGAATGTCAGAAACAAGCTTTCTGAGCTGAAAACTGCATTTTGTGACAGAGTGCATCAGTGGATGATGAGAATGTCAGTTTTGACAAAGAACACTGTTCATTACTAAAATGCTCTGATTGAGCTGTTAGAATGACAGAAACAAGTTTTCTGGGCTAAAAAATTCATTTTTTGACAATGTCCATCAGTGGATGATGAGAAACTCAGTTTTGACAAAGAACACTGTTCATTACTGAAATGTTCTAATTGAGCTGTTAGAATGTCAAAAACAAGCTTTCTGAGCTGAAAACTGCATTTTGTGACAGAGTGCATCAGTGGATGATGAGAATGTCAGTTTTGACAAAGAACACTGTTCATTACTACAATGCTCTGATTGAGCTGTTAGAATGACAGAAACAAGCTTTCTGGGCTAAAAAATTCATTTTGTGACAATGTCCATCAGTGGATGATGAGAATGTCAGTTTTGACAAAGAACACTGTTCATTACTAAAATGCTCTAATTGAGCTGTTAGAATGTCAGAAACAAGCTTTCTGAGCTGAAAACTGCATTTTGTGACAGAGTGCATCAGTGGATGATGAGAATGTCAGTTTTGACAAAGAACACTGTTCATTACTAAAATGCTCTGATTGAGCTGTTAGAATGACAGAAACAAGTTTTCTGGGCTAAAAAATTCATTTTTTGACAATGTCCATCAGTGGATGATGAGAAACTCAGTTTTGACAAAGAACACTGTTCATTACTGAAATGTTCTAATTGAGCTGTTAGAATGTCAGAAACAAGCTTTCTGAGCTGAAAACTGCATTTTGTGACAGAGTGCATCAGTGGATGATGAGAATGTCAGTTTTGACAAAGAACACTCTTCATTACTAAAATGCTCTGATTGAGCTGTTAGAATGACAGAAACAAGTTTTCTGGGCTAAAAAAATCATTTTTTGACAATGTCCATCAGTGGATGATGAGAATGTCAGTTTTGACAAAGAACACTGTTCATTACTAAAATGCTCTAATTGAGCTGTTAGAATGTCAGAAACAAGCTTTCTGGGCTAAAAAATGCATTTTGTGACAATGTCCATCAGATGATGATGAGAAACTCAGTTTTGACATAGAACACTGTTCATTACTGATATGTTCTAATTGAGCTGTTAGAATGTCAGAAACAAGCTTTCTGAGCTGAAAACTGCATTTTGTGACAGAGTGCATCAGTGGATGATGAGAATGTCAGTTTTGACAAAGAACACTCTTCATTAGTAAAATGCTCTGATTGAGCTGTTAGAATGACAGAAACAAGCTTTCTGGGCTAAAAAAAATATTTTTTGACAATGTCCATCAGTGGATGATGAGAATGTCAGTTTTGACAAAGAACACTGTTCATTACTAAAATGCTCTAATTGAGCTGTTAGAATGTCAGAAACAAGCTTTCTGAGCTGAAAACTGCATTTTGTGACGAAGTGCATCAGTGGATGATGAGAAACTCAGTTTTGACAAAGAACACTGTTCATTACTGAAATGTTCTAATTGAGCTGTTAGAATGTCAGAAACAAGCTTTCTGAGCTGAAAACTGCATTTTGTGACAAAAAACATCAGTGGATGATGAGAATGTCAGTTTTGACAAAGAACACTGTTCATTACTAAAATGCTCTAATTGAGCTGTTAGAATGTCAGAAACAAGCTTTCTGAGCTGAAAACTGCATTTTGTGACAGAGTGCATCAGTGGATGATGAGAATGTCAGTTTTGACAAAGAACACTGTTCATTACTACAATGCTCTGATTGAGCTGTTAGAATGACAGAAACAAGCTTTCTGGGCTAAAAAATTCATTTTGTGACAATGTCCATCAGTGGATGATGAGAATGTCAGTTTTGAAAAAGAACACTGTTCATTACTAAAATGCTCTGATTGAGCTGTTAGAATGACAGAAACAAGTTTTCTGGGCTAAAAAAATCATTTTTTGACAATGTCCATCAGTGGATGATGAGAAACTCAGTTTTGACAAAGAACACTGTTCATTACTGAAATGTTCTAATTGAGCTGTTAGAATGTCAGAAACAAGCTTTCTGAGCTGAAAACTGCATTTTGTGACAGAGTGCATCAGTGGATGATGAGAATGTCAGTTTTGACAAAGAACACTGTTCATTACTACAATGCTCTGATTGAGCTGTTAGAATGACAGAAACAAGCTTTCTGGGCTAAAAAATTCATTTTGTGACAATGTCCATCAGTGGATGATGAGAATGTCAGTTTTGACAAAGAACACTGTTCATTACTAAAATGCTCTAATTGAGCTGTTAGAATGTCAGAAACAAGCTTTCTGAGCTGAAAACTGCATTTTGTGACAGAGTGCATCAGTGGATGATGAGAATGTCAGTTTTGACAAAGAACACTGTTCATTACTAAAATGCTCTGATTGAGCTGTTAGAATGACAGAAACAAGTTTTCTGGGCTAAAAAATTCATTTTTTGACAATGTCCATCAGTGGATGATGAGAATGTCAGTTTTGACAAAGAACACTGTTCATTACTAAAATGCTCTAATTGAGCTGTTAGAATGTCAGAAACAAGCTTTCTGAGCTGAAAACTGCATTTTGTGACAGAGTGCATCAGTGGATGATGAGAATGTCAGTTTTGACAAAGAACACTGTTCATTACTAAAATGCTCTAATTGAGCTGTTAGAATGTCAGAAACAAGCTTTCTGGGCTAAAAAATGCATTTTGTGACAATGTCCATCAGATGATGATGAGAAACTCAGTTTTGACAAAGAACACTGTTCATTACTGATATGTTCTAATTGAGCTGTTAGAATGTCAGAAACAAGCTTTCTGAGCTGAAAACTGCATTTTGTGACAGAGTGCATCAGTGGATGATGAGAATGTCAGTTTTGACAAAGAACACTCTTCATTAGTAAAATGCTCTGATTGAGCTGTTAGAATGACAGAAACAAGCTTTCTGGGCTAAAAAAAATATTTTTTGACAATGTCCATCAGTGGATGATGAGAATGTCAGTTTTGACAAAGAACACTGTTCATTACTAAAATGCTCTAATTGAGCTGTTAGAATGTCAGAAACAAGCTTTCTGAGCTGAAAACTGCATTTTGTGACGAAGTGCATCAGTGGATGATGAGAAACTCAGTTTTGACAAAGAACACTGTTCATTACTGAAATGTTCTAATTGAGCTGTTAGAATGTCAGAAACAAGCTTTCTGAGCTGAAAACCGCATTTTGTGACAAAAAACATCAGTGGATGATGAGAATGTCAGTTTTGACAAAGAACACTGTTCATTACTAAAATGCTCTAATTGAGCTGTTAGAATGTCAGAAACAAGCTTTCTGAGCTGAAAACTGCATTTTGTGACAGAGTGCATCAGTGGATGATGAGAATGTCAGTTTTGACAAAGAACACTGTTCATTACTAAAAATGCTCTGATTGAGCTGTTAGAATGACAGAAACAAGCTTTCTGGGCTAAAAAATTCATTTTGTGACAATGTCCATCAGTGGATGATGAGAATGTCAGTTTTGAAAAAGAACACTGTTCATTACTAAAATGCTCTGATTGAGCTGTTAGAATGACAGAAACAAGTTTTCTGGGCTAAAAAAATCATTTTTTGACAATGTCCATCAGTGGATGATGAGAAACTCAGTTTTGACAAAGAACACTGTTCATTACTGAAATGTTCTAATTGAGCTGTTAGAATGTCAGAAACAAGCTTTCTGAGCTGAAAACTGCATTTTGTGACAGAGTGCATCAGTGGATGATGAGAATGTCAGTTTTGACAAAGAACACTCTTCATTAGTAAAATGCTCTGATTGAGCTGTTAGAATGACAGAAACAAGCTTTCTGGGCTAAAAAAATATTTTTTGACAATGTCCATCAGTGGATGATGAGAATGTCAATTTTGACAAAGAACACTGTTCATTACTAAAATGCTCTAATTGAGCTGTTAGAATGTCAGAAACAAGCTTTCTGAGCTGAAAACTGCATTTTGTGACAGAGTGCATCAGTGGATGATGAGAATGTCAGTTTTGACAAAGAACACTCTTCATTACTAAAATGCTCTGATTGAGCTGTTAGAATGACAGAAACAAGTTTTCTGGGCTAAAAAAATCATTTTTTGACAATGTCCATCAGTGGATGATGAGAATGTCAGTTTTGACAAAGAACACTGTTCATTACTAAAATGCTCTAATTGAGCTGTTAGAATGTCAGAAACAAGCTTTCTGGGCTAAAAAATGCATTTTGTGACAATGTCCATCAGATGATGATGAGAAACTCAGTTTTGACAAAGAACACTGTTCATTACTGATATGTTCTAATTGAGCTGTTAGAATGTCAGAAACAAGCTTTCTGAGCTGAAAACTGCATTTTGTGACAGAGTGCATCAGTGGATGATGAGAATGTCAGTTTTGACAAAGAACACTCTTCATTAGTAAAATGCTCTGATTGAGCTGTTAGAATGACAGAAACAAGTTTTCTGGGCTAAAAAATTCATTTTTTGACAATGTCCATCAGTGGATGATGAGAATGTCAGTTTTGACAAAGAACACTGTTCATTACTACAATGCTCTGATTGAGCTGTTAGAATGACAGAAACAAGCTTTCTGGGCTAAAAAATTCATTTTGTGACAATGTCCATCAGTGGATGATGAGAATGTCAGTTTTGACAAAGAACACTGTTCATTACTAAAATGCTCTAATTGAGCTGTTAGAATGTCAGAAACAAGCTTTCTGAGCTGAAAACTGCATTTTGTGACAGAGTGCATCAGTGGATGATGAGAATGTCAGTTTTGACAAAGAACACTGTTCATTACTAAAATGCTCTGATTGAGCTGTTAGAATGACAGAAACAAGTTTTCTGGGCTAAAAAATTCATTTTTTGACAATGTCCATCAGTGGATGATGAGAAACTCAGTTTTGACAAAGAACACTGTTCATTACTGAAATGTTCTAATTGAGCTGTTAGAATGTCAGAAACAAGCTTTCTGAGCTGAAAACTGCATTTTGTGACAGAGTGCATCAGTGGATGATGAGAATGTCAGTTTTGACAAAGAACACTCTTCATTACTAAAATGCTCTGATTGAGCTGTTAGAATGTCAGAAACAAGTTTTCTGGGCTAAAAAAATCATTTTTTGACAATGTCCATCAGTGGATGATGAGAATGTCAGTTTTGACAAAGAACACTGTTCATTACTAAAATGCTCTAATTGAGCTGTTAGAATGTCAGAAACAAGCTTTCTGGGCTAAAAAATGCATTTTGTGACAATGTCCATCAGATGATGATGAGAAACTCAGTTTTGACAAAGAACACTGTTCATTACTGATATGTTCTAATTGAGCTGTTAGAATGTCAGAAACAAGCTTTCTGAGCTGAAAACTGCATTTTGTGTGACAGAGTTCATCAGTGGATGATGAGAATGTCAGTTTTGACAAAGAACACTCTTCATTAGTAAAATGCTCTGATTGAGCTGTTAGAATGACAGAAACAAGCTTTCTGGGCTAAAAAAAATATTTTTTGACAATGTCCATCAGTGGATGATGAGAATGTCAGTTTTGACAAAGAACACTGTTCATTACTAAAATGCTCTAATTGAGCTGTTAGAATGTCAGAAACAAGCTTTCTGAGCTGAAAACTGCATTTTGTGACGAAGTGCATCAGTGGATGATGAGAAACTCAGTTTTGACAAAGAACACTGTTCATTACTGAAATGTTCTAATTGAGCTGTTAGAATGTCAGAAACAAGCTTTCTGAGCTGAAAACTGCATTTTGTGACAAAAAACATCAGTGGATGATGAGAATGTCAGTTTTGACAAAGAACACTGTTCATTACTAAAATGCTCTAATTGAGCTGTTAGAATGTCAGAAACAAGCTTTCTGAGCTGAAAACTGCATTTTGTGACAATGTCCATCAGTGGATGATGAGAATGTCAGTTTTGACAAAGAACACTGTTCATTACTAAAATGCTCTAATTGAGCTGTTAGAATGTCAGAAACAAGCTTTCTGAGCTGAAAACTGCATTTTGTGACAGAGTGCATCAGTGGATGATGAGAATGTCAGTTTTGACAAAGAACACTGTTCATTACTAAAATGCTCTAATTGAGCTGTTAGAATGTCAGAAACAAGCTTTCTGGGCTAAAAAATGCATTTTGTGACAATGTCCATCAGATGATGATGAGAAACTCAGTTTTGACAAAGAACACTGTTCATTACTGATATGTTCTAATTGAGCTGTTAGAATGTCAGAAACAAGCTTTCTGAGCTGAAAACTGCATTTTGTGACAGAGTGCATCAGTGGATGATGAGAATGTCAGTTTTGACAAAGAACACTCTTCATTAGTAAAATGCTCTGATTGAGCTGTTAGAATGACAGAAACAAGCTTTCTGGGCTAAAAAAAATATTTTTTGACAATGTCCATCAGTGGATGATGAGAATGTCAGTTTTGACAAAGAACACTGTTCATTACTAAAATGCTCTAATTGAGCTGTTAGAATGTCAGAAACAAGCTTTCTGAGCTGAAAACTGCATTTTGTGACAGAGTGCATCAGTGGATGATGAGAATGTCAGTTTTGACAAAGAACACTGTTCATTACTAAAATGCTCTGATTGAGCTGTTAGAATGACAGAAACAAGTTTTCTGGGCTAAAAAATTCATTTTTTGACAATGTCCATCAGTGGATGATGAGAAACTCAGTTTTGACAAAGAACACTGTTCATTACTGAAATGTTCTAATTGAGCTGTTAGAATGTCAAAAACAAGCTTTCTGAGCTGAAAACTGCATTTTGTGACAGAGTGCATCAGTGGATGATGAGAATGTCAGTTTTGACAAAGAACACTGTTCATTACTACAATGCTCTGATTGAGCTGTTAGAATGACAGAAACAAGCTTTCTGGGCTAAAAAATTCATTTTGTGACAATGTCCATCAGTGGATGATGAGAATGTCAGTTTTGACAAAGAACACTGTTCATTACTAAAATGCTCTAATTGAGCTGTTAGAATGTCAGAAACAAGCTTTCTGAGCTGAAAACTGCATTTTGTGACAGAGTGCATCAGTGGATGATGAGAATGTCAGTTTTGACAAAGAACACTGTTCATTACTAAAATGCTCTGATTGAGCTGTTAGAATGACAGAAACAAGTTTTCTGGGCTAAAAAATTCATTTTTTGACAATGTCCATCAGTGGATGATGAGAAACTCAGTTTTGACAAAGAACACTGTTCATTACTAAAATGCTCTAATTGAGCTGTTAGAATGTCAGAAACAAGCTTTCTGGGCTAAAAAATGCATTTTGTGACAATGTCCATCAGATGATGATGAGAAACTCAGTTTTGACAAAGAACACTGTTCATTACTGATATGTTCTAATTGAGCTGTTAGAATGTCAGAAACAAGCTTTCTGAGCTGAAAACTGCATTTTGTGTGACAGAGTTCATCAGTGGATGATGAGAATGTCAGTTTTGACAAAGAACACTCTTCATTAGTAAAATGCTCTGATTGAGCTGTTAGAATGACAGAAACAAGCTTTCTGGGCTAAAAAAAATATTTTTTGACAATGTCCATCAGTGGATGATGAGAATGTCAGTTTTGACAAAGAACACTGTTCATTACTAAAATGCTCTAATTGAGCTGTTAGAATGTCAGAAACAAGCTTTCTGAGCTGAAAACTGCATTTTGTGACGAAGTGCATCAGTGGATGATGAGAAACTCAGTTTTGACAAAGAACACTGTTCATTACTGAAATGTTCTAATTGAGCTGTTAGAATGTCAGAAACAAGCTTTCTGAGCTGAAAACTGCATTTTGTGACAAAAAACATCAGTGGATGATGAGAATGTCAGTTTTGACAAAGAACACTGTTCATTACTAAAATGCTCTAATTGAGCTGTTAGAATGTCAGAAACAAGCTTTCTGAGCTGAAAACTGCATTTTGTGACAATGTCCATCAGTGGATGATGAGAATGTCAGTTTTGACAAAGAACACTGTTCATTACTAAAATGCTCTAATTGAGCTGTTAGAATGTCAGAAACAAGCTTTCTGAGCTGAAAACTGCATTTTGTGACAGAGTGCATCAGTGGATGATGAGAATGTCAGTTTTGACAAAGAACACTGTTCATTACTAAAATGCTCTAATTGAGCTGTTAGAATGTCAGAAACAAGCTTTCTGGGCTAAAAAATGCATTTTGTGACAATGTCCATCAGATGATGATGAGAAACTCAGTTTTGACAAAGAACACTGTTCATTACTGATATGTTCTAATTGAGCTGTTAGAATGTCAGAAACAAGCTTTCTGAGCTGAAAACTGCATTTTGTGACAGAGTGCATCAGTGGATGATGAGAATGTCAGTTTTGACAAAGAACACTCTTCATTAGTAAAATGCTCTGATTGAGCTGTTAGAATGACAGAAACAAGCTTTCTGGGCTAAAAAAAATATTTTTTGACAATGTCCATCAGTGGATGATGAGAATGTCAGTTTTGACAAAGAACACTGTTCATTACTAAAATGCTCTAATTGAGCTGTTAGAATGTCAGAAACAAGCTTTCTGAGCTGAAAACTGCATTTTGTGACAGAGTGCATCAGTGGATGATGAGAATGTCAGTTTTGACAAAGAACACTGTTCATTACTAAAATGCTCTGATTGAGCTGTTAGAATGACAGAAACAAGTTTTCTGGGCTAAAAAATTCATTTTTTGACAATGTCCATCAGTGGATGATGAGAAACTCAGTTTTGACAAAGAACACTGTTCATTACTGAAATGTTCTAATTGAGCTGTTAGAATGTCAAAAACAAGCTTTCTGAGCTGAAAACTGCATTTTGTGACAGAGTGCATCAGTGGATGATGAGAATGTCAGTTTTGACAAAGAACACTGTTCATTACTACAATGCTCTGATTGAGCTGTTAGAATGACAGAAACAAGCTTTCTGGGCTAAAAAATTCATTTTGTGACAATGTCCATCAGTGGATGATGAGAATGTCAGTTTTGACAAAGAACACTGTTCATTACTAAAATGCTCTAATTGAGCTGTTAGAATGTCAGAAACAAGCTTTCTGAGCTGAAAACTGCATTTTGTGACAGAGTGCATCAGTGGATGATGAGAATGTCAGTTTTGACAAAGAACACTGTTCATTACTAAAATGCTCTGATTGAGCTGTTAGAATGACAGAAACAAGTTTTCTGGGCTAAAAAATTCATTTTTTGACAATGTCCATCAGTGGATGATGAGAAACTCAGTTTTGACAAAGAACACTGTTCATTACTGAAATGTTCTAATTGAGCTGTTAGAATGTCAGAAACAAGCTTTCTGAGCTGAAAACTGCATTTTGTGACAGAGTGCATCAGTGGATGATGAGAATGTCAGTTTTGACAAAGAACACTCTTCATTACTAAAATGCTCTGATTGAGCTGTTAGAATGACAGAAACAAGTTTTCTGGGCTAAAAAAATCATTTTTTGACAATGTCCATCAGTGGATGATGAGAATGTCAGTTTTGACAAAGAACACTGTTCATTACTAAAATGCTCTAATTGAGCTGTTAGAATGTCAGAAACAAGCTTTCTGGGCTAAAAAATGCATTTTGTGACAATGTCCATCAGATGATGATGAGAAACTCAGTTTTGACATAGAACACTGTTCATTACTGATATGTTCTAATTGAGCTGTTAGAATGTCAGAAACAAGCTTTCTGAGCTGAAAACTGCATTTTGTGACAGAGTGCATCAGTGGATGATGAGAATGTCAGTTTTGACAAAGAACACTCTTCATTAGTAAAATGCTCTGATTGAGCTGTTAGAATGACAGAAACAAGCTTTCTGGGCTAAAAAAAATATTTTTTGACAATGTCCATCAGTGGATGATGAGAATGTCAGTTTTGACAAAGAACACTGTTCATTACTAAAATGCTCTAATTGAGCTGTTAGAATGTCAGAAACAAGCTTTCTGAGCTGAAAACTGCATTTTGTGACGAAGTGCATCAGTGGATGATGAGAAACTCAGTTTTGACAAAGAACACTGTTCATTACTGAAATGTTCTAATTGAGCTGTTAGAATGTCAGAAACAAGCTTTCTGAGCTGAAAACTGCATTTTGTGACAAAAAACATCAGTGGATGATGAGAATGTCAGTTTTGACAAAGAACACTGTTCATTACTAAAATGCTCTAATTGAGCTGTTAGAATGTCAGAAACAAGCTTTCTGAGCTGAAAACTGCATTTTGTGACAGAGTGCATCAGTGGATGATGAGAATGTCAGTTTTGACAAAGAACACTGTTCATTACTACAATGCTCTGATTGAGCTGTTAGAATGACAGAAACAAGCTTTCTGGGCTAAAAAATTCATTTTGTGACAATGTCCATCAGTGGATGATGAGAATGTCAGTTTTGAAAAAGAACACTGTTCATTACTAAAATGCTCTGATTGAGCTGTTAGAATGACAGAAACAAGTTTTCTGGGCTAAAAAAATCATTTTTTGACAATGTCCATCAGTGGATGATGAGAAACTCAGTTTTGACAAAGAACACTGTTCATTACTGAAATGTTCTAATTGAGCTGTTAGAATGTCAGAAACAAGCTTTCTGAGCTGAAAACTGCATTTTGTGACAGAGTGCATCAGTGGATGATGAGAATGTCAGTTTTGACAAAGAACACTGTTCATTACTACAATGCTCTGATTGAGCTGTTAGAATGACAGAAACAAGCTTTCTGGGCTAAAAAATTCATTTTGTGACAATGTCCATCAGTGGATGATGAGAATGTCAGTTTTGACAAAGAACACTGTTCATTACTAAAATGCTCTAATTGAGCTGTTAGAATGTCAGAAACAAGCTTTCTGAGCTGAAAACTGCATTTTGTGACAGAGTGCATCAGTGGATGATGAGAATGTCAGTTTTGACAAAGAACACTGTTCATTACTAAAATGCTCTGATTGAGCTGTTAGAATGACAGAAACAAGTTTTCTGGGCTAAAAAATTCATTTTTTGACAATGTCCATCAGTGGATGATGAGAATGTCAGTTTTGACAAAGAACACTGTTCATTACTAAAATGCTCTAATTGAGCTGTTAGAATGTCAGAAACAAGCTTTCTGAGCTGAAAACTGCATTTTGTGACAGAGTGCATCAGTGGATGATGAGAATGTCAGTTTTGACAAAGAACACTGTTCATTACTAAAATGCTCTAATTGAGCTGTTAGAATGTCAGAAACAAGCTTTCTGGGCTAAAAAATGCATTTTGTGACAATGTCCATCAGATGATGATGAGAAACTCAGTTTTGACAAAGAACACTGTTCATTACTGATATGTTCTAATTGAGCTGTTAGAATGTCAGAAACAAGCTTTCTGAGCTGAAAACTGCATTTTGTGACAGAGTGCATCAGTGGATGATGAGAATGTCAGTTTTGACAAAGAACACTCTTCATTAGTAAAATGCTCTGATTGAGCTGTTAGAATGACAGAAACAAGCTTTCTGGGCTAAAAAAAATATTTTTTGACAATGTCCATCAGTGGATGATGAGAATGTCAGTTTTGACAAAGAACACTGTTCATTACTAAAATGCTCTAATTGAGCTGTTAGAATGTCAGAAACAAGCTTTCTGAGCTGAAAACTGCATTTTGTGACGAAGTGCATCAGTGGATGATGAGAAACTCAGTTTTGACAAAGAACACTGTTCATTACTGAAATGTTCTAATTGAGCTGTTAGAATGTCAGAAACAAGCTTTCTGAGCTGAAAACCGCATTTTGTGACAAAAAACATCAGTGGATGATGAGAATGTCAGTTTTGACAAAGAACACTGTTCATTACTAAAATGCTCTAATTGAGCTGTTAGAATGTCAGAAACAAGCTTTCTGAGCTGAAAACTGCATTTTGTGACAGAGTGCATCAGTGGATGATGAGAATGTCAGTTTTGACAAAGAACACTGTTCATTACTAAAAATGCTCTGATTGAGCTGTTAGAATGACAGAAACAAGCTTTCTGGGCTAAAAAATTCATTTTGTGACAATGTCCATCAGTGGATGATGAGAATGTCAGTTTTGAAAAAGAACACTGTTCATTACTAAAATGCTCTGATTGAGCTGTTAGAATGACAGAAACAAGTTTTCTGGGCTAAAAAAATCATTTTTTGACAATGTCCATCAGTGGATGATGAGAAACTCAGTTTTGACAAAGAACACTGTTCATTACTGAAATGTTCTAATTGAGCTGTTAGAATGTCAGAAACAAGCTTTCTGAGCTGAAAACTGCATTTTGTGACAGAGTGCATCAGTGGATGATGAGAATGTCAGTTTTGACAAAGAACACTCTTCATTAGTAAAATGCTCTGATTGAGCTGTTAGAATGACAGAAACAAGCTTTCTGGGCTAAAAAAATATTTTTTGACAATGTCCATCAGTGGATGATGAGAATGTCAATTTTGACAAAGAACACTGTTCATTACTAAAATGCTCTAATTGAGCTGTTAGAATGTCAGAAACAAGCTTTCTGAGCTGAAAACTGCATTTTGTGACAGAGTGCATCAGTGGATGATGAGAATGTCAGTTTTGACAAAGAACACTCTTCATTACTAAAATGCTCTGATTGAGCTGTTAGAATGACAGAAACAAGTTTTCTGGGCTAAAAAAATCATTTTTTGACAATGTCCATCAGTGGATGATGAGAATGTCAGTTTTGACAAAGAACACTGTTCATTACTAAAATGCTCTAATTGAGCTGTTAGAATGTCAGAAACAAGCTTTCTGGGCTAAAAAATGCATTTTGTGACAATGTCCATCAGATGATGATGAGAAACTCAGTTTTGACAAAGAACACTGTTCATTACTGATATGTTCTAATTGAGCTGTTAGAATGTCAGAAACAAGCTTTCTGAGCTGAAAACTGCATTTTGTGACAGAGTGCTTCAGTGGATGATGAGAATGTCAGTTTTGACAAAGAACACTCTTCATTAGTAAAATGCTCTGATTGAGCTGTTAGAATGACAGAAACAAGTTTTCTGGGCTAAAAAATTCATTTTTTGACAATGTCCATCAGTGGATGATGAGAATGTCAGTTTTGACAAAGAACACTGTTCATTACTACAATGCTCTGATTGAGCTGTTAGAATGACAGAAACAAGCTTTCTGGGCTAAAAAATTCATTTTGTGACAATGTCCATCAGTGGATGATGAGAATGTCAGTTTTGACAAAGAACACTGTTCATTACTAAAATGCTCTAATTGAGCTGTTAGAATGTCAGAAACAAGCTTTCTGAGCTGAAAACTGCATTTTGTGACAGAGTGCATCAGTGGATGATGAGAATGTCAGTTTTGACAAAGAACACTGTTCATTACTAAAATGCTCTGATTGAGCTGTTAGAATGACAGAAACAAGTTTTCTGGGCTAAAAAATTCATTTTTTGACAATGTCCATCAGTGGATGATGAGAAACTCAGTTTTGACAAAGAACACTGTTCATTACTGAAATGTTCTAATTGAGCTGTTAGAATGTCAGAAACAAGCTTTCTGAGCTGAAAACTGCATTTTGTGACAGAGTGCATCAGTGGATGATGAGAATGTCAGTTTTGACAAAGAACACTCTTCATTACTAAAATGCTCTGATTGAGCTGTTAGAATGTCAGAAACAAGTTTTCTGGGCTAAAAAAATCATTTTTTGACAATGTCCATCAGTGGATGATGAGAATGTCAGTTTTGACAAAGAACACTGTTCATTACTAAAATGCTCTAATTGAGCTGTTAGAATGTCAGAAACAAGCTTTCTGGGCTAAAAAATGCATTTTGTGACAATGTCCATCAGATGATGATGAGAAACTCAGTTTTGACAAAGAACACTGTTCATTACTGATATGTTCTAATTGAGCTGTTAGAATGTCAGAAACAAGCTTTCTGAGCTGAAAACTGCATTTTGTGTGACAGAGTTCATCAGTGGATGATGAGAATGTCAGTTTTGACAAAGAACACTCTTCATTAGTAAAATGCTCTGATTGAGCTGTTAGAATGACAGAAACAAGCTTTCTGGGCTAAAAAAAATATTTTTTGACAATGTCCATCAGTGGATGATGAGAATGTCAGTTTTGACAAAGAACACTGTTCATTACTAAAATGCTCTAATTGAGCTGTTAGAATGTCAGAAACAAGCTTTCTGAGCTGAAAACTGCATTTTGTGACGAAGTGCATCAGTGGATGATGAGAAACTCAGTTTTGACAAAGAACACTGTTCATTACTGAAATGTTCTAATTGAGCTGTTAGAATGTCAGAAACAAGCTTTCTGAGCTGAAAACTGCATTTTGTGACAAAAAACATCAGTGGATGATGAGAATGTCAGTTTTGACAAAGAACACTGTTCATTACTAAAATGCTCTAATTGAGCTGTTAGAATGTCAGAAACAAGCTTTCTGAGCTGAAAACTGCATTTTGTGACAATGTCCATCAGTGGATGATGAGAATGTCAGTTTTGACAAAGAACACTGTTCATTACTAAAATGCTCTAATTGAGCTGTTAGAATGTCAGAAACAAGCTTTCTGAGCTGAAAACTGCATTTTGTGACAGAGTGCATCAGTGGATGATGAGAATGTCAGTTTTGACAAAGAACACTGTTCATTACTAAAATGCTCTAATTGAGCTGTTAGAATGTCAGAAACAAGCTTTCTGGGCTAAAAAATGCATTTTGTGACAATGTCCATCAGATGATGATGAGAAACTCAGTTTTGACAAAGAACACTGTTCATTACTGATATGTTCTAATTGAGCTGTTAGAATGTCAGAAACAAGCTTTCTGAGCTGAAAACTGCATTTTGTGACAGAGTGCATCAGTGGATGATGAGAATGTCAGTTTTGACAAAGAACACTCTTCATTAGTAAAATGCTCTGATTGAGCTGTTAGAATGACAGAAACAAGCTTTCTGGGCTAAAAAAAATATTTTTTGACAATGTCCATCAGTGGATGATGAGAATGTCAGTTTTGACAAAGAACACTGTTCATTACTAAAATGCTCTAATTGAGCTGTTAGAATGTCAGAAACAAGCTTTCTGAGCTGAAAACTGCATTTTGTGACGAAGTGCATCAGTGGATGATGAGAAACTCAGTTTTGACAAAGAACACTGTTCATTACTGAAATGTTCTAATTGAGCTGTTAGAATGTCAGAAACAAGCTTTCTGAGCTGAAAACCGCATTTTGTGACAAAAAACATCAGTGGATGATGAGAATGTCAGTTTTGACAAAGAACACTGTTCATTACTAAAATGCTCTAATTGAGCTGTTAGAATGTCAGAAACAAGCTTTCTGAGCTGAAAACTGCATTTTGTGACAGAGTGCATCAGTGGATGATGAGAATGTCAGTTTTGACAAAGAACACTGTTCATTACTAAAAATGCTCTGATTGAGCTGTTAGAATGACAGAAACAAGCTTTCTGGGCTAAAAAATTCATTTTGTGACAATGTCCATCAGTGGATGATGAGAATGTCAGTTTTGAAAAAGAACACTGTTCATTACTAAAATGCTCTGATTGAGCTGTTAGAATGACAGAAACAAGTTTTCTGGGCTAAAAAAATCATTTTTTGACAATGTCCATCAGTGGATGATGAGAAACTCAGTTTTGACAAAGAACACTGTTCATTACTGAAATGTTCTAATTGAGCTGTTAGAATGTCAGAAACAAGCTTTCTGAGCTGAAAACTGCATTTTGTGACAGAGTGCATCAGTGGATGATGAGAATGTCAGTTTTGACAAAGAACACTCTTCATTAGTAAAATGCTCTGATTGAGCTGTTAGAATGACAGAAACAAGCTTTCTGGGCTAAAAAAATATTTTTTGACAATGTCCATCAGTGGATGATGAGAATGTCAATTTTGACAAAGAACACTGTTCATTACTAAAATGCTCTAATTGAGCTGTTAGAATGTCAGAAACAAGCTTTCTGAGCTGAAAACTGCATTTTGTGACAGAGTGCATCAGTGGATGATGAGAATGTCAGTTTTGACAAAGAACACTCTTCATTACTAAAATGCTCTGATTGAGCTGTTAGAATGACAGAAACAAGTTTTCTGGGCTAAAAAAATCATTTTTTGACAATGTCCATCAGTGGATGATGAGAATGTCAGTTTTGACAAAGAACACTGTTCATTACTAAAATGCTCTAATTGAGCTGTTAGAATGTCAGAAACAAGCTTTCTGGGCTAAAAAATGCATTTTGTGACAATGTCCATCAGATGATGATGAGAAACTCAGTTTTGACAAAGAACACTGTTCATTACTGATATGTTCTAATTGAGCTGTTAGAATGTCAGAAACAAGCTTTCTGAGCTGAAAACTGCATTTTGTGACAGAGTGCATCAGTGGATGATGAGAATGTCAGTTTTGACAAAGAACACTCTTCATTAGTAAAATGCTCTGATTGAGCTGTTAGAATGACAGAAACAAGTTTTCTGGGCTAAAAAATTCATTTTTTGACAATGTCCATCAGTGGATGATGAGAATGTCAGTTTTGACAAAGAACACTGTTCATTACTACAATGCTCTGATTGAGCTGTTAGAATGACAGAAACAAGCTTTCTGGGCTAAAAAATTCATTTTGTGACAATGTCCATCAGTGGATGATGAGAATGTCAGTTTTGACAAAGAACACTGTTCATTACTAAAATGCTCTAATTGAGCTGTTAGAATGTCAGAAACAAGCTTTCTGAGCTGAAAACTGCATTTTGTGACAGAGTGCATCAGTGGATGATGAGAATGTCAGTTTTGACAAAGAACACTGTTCATTACTAAAATGCTCTGATTGAGCTGTTAGAATGACAGAAACAAGTTTTCTGGGCTAAAAAATTCATTTTTTGACAATGTCCATCAGTGGATGATGAGAAACTCAGTTTTGACAAAGAACACTGTTCATTACTGAAATGTTCTAATTGAGCTGTTAGAATGTCAGAAACAAGCTTTCTGAGCTGAAAACTGCATTTTGTGACAGAGTGCATCAGTGGATGATGAGAATGTCAGTTTTGACAAAGAACACTCTTCATTACTAAAATGCTCTGATTGAGCTGTTAGAATGTCAGAAACAAGTTTTCTGGGCTAAAAAAATCATTTTTTGACAATGTCCATCAGTGGATGATGAGAATGTCAGTTTTGACAAAGAACACTGTTCATTACTAAAATGCTCTAATTGAGCTGTTAGAATGTCAGAAACAAGCTTTCTGGGCTAAAAAATGCATTTTGTGACAATGTCCATCAGATGATGATGAGAAACTCAGTTTTGACAAAGAACACTGTTCATTACTGATATGTTCTAATTGAGCTGTTAGAATGTCAGAAACAAGCTTTCTGAGCTGAAAACTGCATTTTGTGTGACAGAGTTCATCAGTGGATGATGAGAATGTCAGTTTTGACAAAGAACACTCTTCATTAGTAAAATGCTCTGATTGAGCTGTTAGAATGACAGAAACAAGCTTTCTGGGCTAAAAAAAATATTTTTTGACAATGTCCATCAGTGGATGATGAGAATGTCAGTTTTGACAAAGAACACTGTTCATTACTAAAATGCTCTAATTGAGCTGTTAGAATGTCAGAAACAAGCTTTCTGAGCTGAAAACTGCATTTTGTGACGAAGTGCATCAGTGGATGATGAGAAACTCAGTTTTGACAAAGAACACTGTTCATTACTGAAATGTTCTAATTGAGCTGTTAGAATGTCAGAAACAAGCTTTCTGAGCTGAAAACTGCATTTTGTGACAAAAAACATCAGTGGATGATGAGAATGTCAGTTTTGACAAAGAACACTGTTCATTACTAAAATGCTCTAATTGAGCTGTTAGAATGTCAGAAACAAGCTTTCTGAGCTGAAAACTGCATTTTGTGACAGAGTGCATCAGTGGATGATGAGAATGTCAGTTTTGACAAAGAACACTGTTCATTACTACAATGCTCTGATTGAGCTGTTAGAATGACAGAAACAAGCTTTCTGGGCTAAAAAATTCATTTTGTGACAATGTCCATCAGTGGATGATGAGAATGTCAGTTTTGAAAAAGAACACTGTTCATTACTAAAATGCTCTGATTGAGCTGTTAGAATGACAGAAACAAGCTTTCTGGGCTAAAAAATTCATTTTTTGACAATGTCCATCAGTGGATGATGAGAAACTCAGTTTTGACAAAGAACACTGTTCATTACTGAAATGTTCTAATTGAGCTGTTAGAATGTCAGAAACAAGCTTTCTGAGCTGAAAACTGCATTTTGTGACAGAGTGCATCAGTGGATGATGAGAATGTCAGTTTTGACAAAGAACACTGTTCATTACTACAATGCTCTGATTGAGCTGTTAGAATGACAGAAACAAGCTTTCTGGGCTAAAAATTTCATTTTGTGACAATGTCCATCAGTGGATGATGAGAATGTCAGTTTTGACAAAGAACACTGTTCATTACTAAAATGCTCTAATTGAGCTGTTAGAATGTCAGAAACAAGCTTTCTGAGCTGAAAACTGCATTTTGTGACAGAGTGCATCAGTGGATGATGAGAATGTCAGTTTTGACAAAGAACACTGTTCATTACTAAAATGCTCTGATTGAGCTGTTAGAATGACAGAAACAAGTTTTCTGGGCTAAAAAATTCATTTTTTGACAATGTCCATCAGTGGATGATGAGAAACTCAGTTTTGACAAAGAACACTGTTCATTACTGAAATGTTCTAATTGAGCTGTTAGAATGTCAGAAACAAGCTTTCTGAGCTGAAAACTGCATTTTGTGACAGAGTGCATCAGTGGATGATGAGAATGTCAGTTTTGACAAAGAACACTCTTCATTACTAAAATGCTCTGATTGAGCTGTTAGAATGACAGAAACAAGTTTTCTGGGCTAAAAAATTCATTTTTTGACAATGTCCATCAGTGGATGATGAGAATGTCAGTTTTGACAAAGAACACTATTCATTACTAAAATGCTCTAATTGAGCTGTTAGAATGTCAGAAACAAGCTTTCTGAGCTGAAAACTGCATTTTGTGACAGAGTGCATCAGTGGATGATGAGAATGTCAGTTTTGACAAAGAACACTGTTCATTACTAAAATGCTCTAATTGAGCTGTTAGAATGTCAGAAACAAGCTTTCTGGGCTAAAAAATGCATTTTGTGACAATGTCCATCAGATGATGATGAGAAACTCAGTTTTGACAAAGAACACTGTTCATTACTGATATGTTCTAATTGAGCTGTTAGAATGTCAGAAACAAGCTTTCTGAGCTGAAAACTGCATTTTGTGACAGAGTGCATCAGTGGATGATGAGAATGTCAGTTTTGACAAAGAACACTCTTCATTAGTAAAATGCTCTGATTGAGCTGTTAGAATGACAGAAACAAGCTTTCTGGGCTAAAAAAAATATTTTTTGACAATGTCCATCAGTGGATGATGAGAATGTCAGTTTTGACAAAGAACACTGTTCATTACTAAAATGCTCTAATTGAGCTGTTAGAATGTCAGAAACAAGCTTTCTGAGCTGAAAACTGCATTTTGTGACGAAGTGCATCAGTGGATGATGAGAAACTCAGTTTTGACAAAGAACACTGTTCATTACTGAAATGTTCTAATTGAGCTGTTAGAATGTCAGAAACAAGCTTTCTGAGCTGAAAACCGCATTTTGTGACAAAAAACATCAGTGGATGATGAGAATGTCAGTTTTGACAAAGAACACTGTTTATTACTAAAATGCTCTAATTGAGCTGTTAGAATGTCAGAAACAAGCTTTCTGAGCTGAAAACTGCATTTTGTGACAGAGTGCATCAGTGGATGATGAGAATGTCAGTTTTGACAAAGAACACTGTTCATTACTACAATGCTCTGATTGAGCTGTTAGAATGACAGAAACAAGCTTTCTGGGCTAAAAAATTCATTTTGTGACAATGTCCATCAGTGGATGATGAGAATGTCAGTTTTGAAAAAGAACACTGTTCATTACTAAAATGCTCTGATTGAGCTGTTAGAATGACAGAAACAAGTTTTCTGGGCTAAAAAAATCATTTTTTGACAATGTCCATCAGTGGATGATGAGAAACTCAGTTTTGACAAAGAACACTGTTCATTACTGAAATGTTCTAATTGAGCTGTTAGAATGTCAGAAACAAGCTTTCTGAGCTGAAAACTGCATTTTGTGACAGAGTGCATCAGTGGATGATGAGAATGTCAGTTTTGACAAAGAACACTCTTCATTAGTAAAATGCTCTGATTGATTTGTTAGAATGACAGAAACAAGCTTTCTGGGCTAAAAAAATTCATTTTTTGACAATGTCCATCAGTGGATGATGAGAATGTCAATTTTGACAAAGAACACTGTTCATTACTAAAATGCTCTAATTGAGCTGTTAGAATGTCAGAAACAAGCTTTCTGAGCTGAAAACTGCATTTTGTGACAGAGTGCATCAGTGGATGATGAGAATGTCAGTTTTGACAAAGAACACTCTTCATTACTAAAATGCTCTGATTGAGCTGTTAGAATGACAGAAACAAGTTTTCTGGGCTAAAAAAATCATTTTTTGACAATGTCCATCAGTGGATGATGAGAATGTCAGTTTTGACAAAGAACACTGTTCATTACTAAAATGCTCTAATTGAGCTGTTAGAATGTCAGAAACAAGCTTTCTGGGCTAAAAAATGCATTTTGTGACAATGTCCATCAGATGATGATGAGAAACTCAGTTTTGACAAAGAACACTGTTCATTACTGATATGTTCTAATTGAGCTGTTAGAATGTCAGAAACAAGCTTTCTGAGCTGAAAACTGCATTTTGTGACAGAGTGCATCAGTGGATGATGAGAATGTCAGTTTTGACAAAGAACACTCTTCATTAGTAAAATGCTCTGATTGAGCTGTTAGAATGACAGAAACAAGCTTTCTGGGCTAAAAAAAATATTTTTTGACAATGTCCATCAGTGGATGATGAGAATGTCAGTTTTGACAAAGAACACTGTTCATTACTAAAATGCTCTAATTGAGCTGTTAGAATGTCAGAAACAAGCTTTCTGAGCTGAAAACTGCATTTTGTGACGAAGTGCATCAGTGGATGATGAGAAACTCAGTTTTGACAAAGAACACTGTTCATTACTGAAATGTTCTAATTGAGCTGTTAGAATGTCAGAAACAAGCTTTCTGAGCTGAAAACTGCATTTTGTGACAAAAAACATCAGTGGATGATGAGAATGTCAGTTTTGACAAAGAACACTGTTCATTACTAAAATGCTCTAATTGAGCTGTTAGAATGTCAGAAACAAGCTTTCTGAGCTGAAAACTGCATTTTGTGACAGAGTGCATCAGTGAATGATGAGAATGTCAGTTTTGACAAAGAACACTGTTCATTACTACAATGCTCTGATTGAGCTGTTAGAATGACAGAAACAAGCTTTCTGGGCTAAAAAATTCATTTTGTGACAATGTCCATCAGTGGATGATGAGAATGTCAGTTTTGAAACAGAACACTGTTCATTACTAAAATGCTCTGATTGAGCTGTTAGAATGACAGAAACAAGTTTTCTGGTCTAAAAAATTCATTTTTTGACAATGTCCATCAGTGGATGATGAGAAACTCAGTTTTGACAAAGAACACTGTTCATTACTGAAATGTTCTAATTGAGCTGTTAGAATGTCAGAAACAAGCTTTCTGAGCTGAAAACTGCATTTTGTGAAAGAGTGCATCAGTGGATGATGAGAATGTCAGTTTTGACAAAGAACACTGTTCATTACTACAATGCTCTGATTGAGCTGTTAGAATGACAGAAACAAGCTTTCTGGGCTAAAAAATTCATTTTGTGACAATGTCCATCAGTGGATGATGAGAATGTCAGTTTTGACAAAGAACACTGTTCATTACTAAAATGCTCTAATTGAGCTGTTAGAATGTCAGAAACAAGCTTTATGAGCTGAAAACTGCATTTTGTGACAGAGTGCATCAGTGGATGATGAGAATGTCAGTTTTGACAAAGAACACTGTTCATTACTACAATGCTCTGATTGAGCTGTTAGAATGACAGAAACAAGCTTTCTGGGCTAAAAAATTCATTTTGTGACAATGTCCATCAGTGGATGATGAGAATGTCAGTTTTGAAAAAGAACACTGTTCATTACTAAAATGCTCTGATTGAGCTGTTAGAATGACAGAAACAAGTTTTCTGGGCTAAAAAAATCATTTTTTGACAATGTCCATCAGTGGATGATGAGAAACTCAGTTTTGACAAAGAACACTGTTCATTACTGAAATGTTCTAATTGAGCTGTTAGAATGTCAGAAACAAGCTTTCTGAGCTGAAAACTGCATTTTGTGACAGAGTGCATCAGTGGATGATGAGAATGTCAGTTTTGACAAAGAACACTCTTCATTAGTAAAATGCTCTGATTGAGCTGTTAGAATGACAGAAACAAGCTTTCTGGGCTAAAACAAATATTTTTTGACAATGTCCATCAGTGGATGATGAGAATGTCAGTTTTGACAAAGAACACTGTTCATTACTAAAATGCTCTAATTGAGCTGTTAGAATGTCAGAAACAAGCTTTCTGAGCTGAAAACTGCATTTTGTGACAAAAAACATCAGTGGATGATGAGAATGTCAGTTTTGACAAAGAACACTGTTCATTACTAAAATGCTCTAATTGAGCTGTTAGAATGTCAGAAACAAGCTTTCTGAGCTGAAAACTGCATTTTGTGACAGAGTGCATCAGTGGATGATGAGAATGTCAGTTTTGACAAAGAACACTGTTCATTACTACAATGCTCTGATTGAGCTGTTAGAATGACAGAAACAAGCTTTCTGGGCTAAAAAATTCATTTTGTGACAATGTCCATCAGTGGATGATGAGAATGTCAGTTTTGAAAAAGAACACTGTTCATTACTAAAATGCTCTGATTGAGCTGTTAGAATGACAGAAACAAGTTTTCTGGGCTAAAAAAATCATTTTTTGACAATGTCCATCAGTGGATGATGAGAAACTCAGTTTTGACAAAGAACACTGTTCATTACTGAAATGTTCTAATTGAGCTGTTAGAATGTCAGAAACAAGCTTTCTGAGCTGAAAACTGCATTTTGTGACAGAGTGCATCAGTGGATGATGAGAATGTCAGTTTTGACAAAGAACACTCTTCATTAGTAAAATGCTCTGATTGAGCTGTTAGAATGACAGAAACAAGCTTTCTGGGCTAAAAAAAATATTTTTTGACAATGTCCATCAGTGGATGATGAGAATGTCAATTTTGACAAAGAACACTGTTCATTACTAAAATGCTCTAATTGAGCTGTTAGAATGTCAGAAACAAGCTTTCTGAGCTGAAAACTGCATTTTGTGACGAAGTGCATCATTGGATGATGAGAAACTCAGTTTTGACAAAGAACACTGTTCATTACTGAAATGTTCTAATTGAGCTGTTAGAATGTCAGAAACAAGCTTTCTGAGCTGAAAACTGCATTTTGTGACAAAAAACATCAGTGGATGATGAGAATGTCAGTTTTGACAAAGAACACTGTTCATTACTAAAATGCTCTAATTGAGCTGTTAGAATGTCAGAAACAAGCTTTCTGAGCTGAAAACTGCATTTTGTGACAGAGTGCATCAGTGGATGATGAGAATGTCAGTTTTGACAAAGAACACTGTTCATTACTACAATGCTCTGATTGAGCTGTTAGAATGACAGAAACAAGCTTTCTGGGCTAAAAAATTCATTTTGTGACAATGTCCATCAGTGGATGATGAAAATGTCAGTTTTGAAAAAGAACACTGTTCATTACTAAAATGCTCTGATTGAGCTGTTAGAATGACAGAAACAAGTTTTCTGGGCTAAAAAAATCATTTTTTGACAATGTCCATCAGTGGATGATGAGAAACTCAGTTTTGACAAAGAACACTGTTCATTACTGAAATGTTCTAATTGAGCTTTTAGAATGACAGAAACAAGCTTTCTGGGCTAAAAAAAATATTTTTTGACAATGTCCATCAGTGGATGATGAGAATGTCAGTTTTGACAAAGAACACTGTTCATTACTAAGATGCTCTAATTGAGCTGTTAGAATGTCAGAAACAAGCTTTCTGAGCTGAAAACTGCATTTTGTGACAGAGTGCATCAGTGGATGATGATAATGTCAGTTTTGACAAAGAACACTGTTCATTACTAAAATGCTCTAATTGAGCTGTTAGAATGTCAGAAACAAGCTTTATGAGCTGAAAACTGCATTTTGTGACAGAGTGCATCAGTGGATGATGAGAATGTCAGTTTTGACAAAGAACACTGTTCATTACTAAAATGCTCTAATTGAGCTGTTAGAATCTCAGAAACAAGCTTTCTGAGCTGAAAACTGCATTTTGTGACAGAGTGCATCAGTGAATGATGAGAATGTCAGTTTTGACAAAGAACACAATTCATTACTAAAATGCTCTAATTTAGCTGTTAGAATGTCAGAAACAAGCTTTCTGAGCTGAAAACTGCATTTTGTGACAGAGTGCATCAGTGGATGATGAGAATGTCAGTTTTGACAAAGAACACTCTTCATTACTAAAATGCTCTGATTGAGCTGTTAGAATGACAGAAACAAGCTTTCTGCGCTAAAAAATTCATTTTGTGACAATGTCCATCAGTGGATGATGAGAATGTCAGTTTTGACAAAGAACACTCTTCATTACTAAAATGCTCTGATTGAGCTGTTAGAATGACAGAAACAAGTTTTCTGGGCTAAAAAATTCATTTTTTGACAATGTCCATCAGTGGATGATGAGAATGTCAGTTTTGAAAAAGAACACTGTTCATTACTAAAATGCTCTGATTGAGCTGTTAGAATGACAGAAACAAGCTTTCTGGGCTAAAAAATGCATTTTGTGACAATGTCCATCAGATGATGATGAGAAACTCAGTTTTGACAAAGAACACTGTTCATTACTGATATGCTCTAATTGAGCTGTTAGAATGTCAGAAACAAGCTTTCTGAGCTGAAAACTGCATTTTGTGACAGAGTGCATCAGTGGATGATGATAATGTCAGTTTTGACAAAGAACACTGTTCATTACTAAAATGCTCTAATTGAGCTGTTAGAATGTCAGAAACAAGCTTTATGAGCTGAAAACTGCATTTTGTGACAGAGTGCATCAGTGGATGATGAGAATGTCAGTTTTGACAAAGAACACTGTTCATTACTAAAATGCTCTAATTGAGCTGTTAGAATCTCAGAAACAAGCTTTCTGAGCTGAAAACTGCATTTTGTGACAGAGTGCATCAGTGAATGATGAGAATGTCAGTTTTGACAAAGAACACAATTCATTACTAAAATGCTCTAATTGAGCTGTTAGAATGTCAGAAACAAGCTTTCTGAGCTGAAAACTGCATTTTGTGACAGAGTGCATCAGTGGATGATGAGAATGTCAGTTTTGACAAAGAACACTCTTCATTACTAAAATGCTCTGATTGAGCTGTTAGAATGACAGAAACAAGCTTTCTGGGCTAAAAAATTCATTTTGTGACAATGTCCATCAGTGGATGATGAGAATGTCAGTTTTGACAAAGAACACTGTTCATTACTAAAATGCTCTAATTGAGCTGTTAGAATGTCAGAAACAAGCTTTCTGAGCTGAAAACTGCATTTTGTGACACAGTTCATCAGTGGATGATGAGAATGTCAGTTTTGACAAAGAACACTGTTCATTACTAAAATGCTCTGATTGAGCTGTTAGAATGACAGAAACAAGCTTTCTGGGCTAAAAAATTCATTTTGTGACAATGTCCATCAGAGGATGATAAGAAACTCAGTTTTGACAAAGAACACTGTTCATTATTGAAATGTTCTAATTGAGCTGTTAGAATGTCAGAAACAAGCTTTCTGAGCTGAAAACTGCATTTTGTGACACAGTTCATCAGTGGATGATGAGAATGTCAGTTTTGACAAAGAAAACTGTTCATTACTAAAATGCTCTAATTTGAGCTGTTAGAATGTCAGAAACAAGCTTTCTGAGCTGAAAACTGCATTTTGTGACAAAGTGCATCAGTGGATGATCAGAATGTCAGTTTTGACAAAGAACACTGTTCATTACTAAAATGCTCTAATTGAGCTGTTAGAATGTCAGAAACAAGCTTGCTGAGCTGAAAACTGCATTTTGTGACAAAGTGCATCATTGGATGATGAGAATGTCAGTTTTGTCAAAGAACACTGTTCATTACTAAAATGCTCTAATTGAGCTGTTAGAATGTCAGAAACAAGCTTTCTGAGCTGAAAACTGCATTTTGTGACAGAGTGCATCAGTGGATGATGAGAATGTCAGTTTTGACAAAGAACACTGTTCATTACTAAAATGCTCTAATTGAGCTGTTAGAATGTCAGAAACAAGCTTTCTGGGCTAAAAAATGCATTTTGTGACAATGTCCATCAGATGATGATGAGAAACTCAGTTTTGACAAAGAACACTGTTCATTACTGATATGTTCTAATTGAGCTGTTAGAATGTCAGAAACAAGCTTTCTGAGCTGAAAACTGCATTTTGTGACAGAGTGCATCAGTGGATGATGAGAATGTCAGTTTTGACAAAGAACACTCTTCATTAGTAAAATGCTCTGATTGAGCTGTTAGAATGACAGAAACAAGCTTTCTGGGCTAAAAAAAATATTTTTTGACAATGTCCATCAGTGGATGATGAGAATGTCAGTTTTGACAAAGAACACTGTTCATTACTAAAATGCTCTAATTGAGCTGTTAGAATGTCAGAAACAAGCTTTCTGAGCTGAAAACTGCATTTTGTGACACAGTTCATCAGTGGATGATGAGAATGTCAGTTTTGACAAAGAACACTGTTCATTATAAAATGCTCTGATTGAGCTGTTAGAATGACAGAAACAAGCTTTCTGGGCTAAAAAATTCATTTTGTGACAATGTCCATCAGTGGATGATGAGAATGTCAGTTTTGACAAAGAACACTGTTCATTACTAAAATGCTCTAATTGAGCTGTTAGAATGTCAGAAACAAGCTTTCTGAGCTGAAAACTGCATTTTGTGACAGAGTGCATCAGTGGATGATGAGAATGTCAGTTTTGACAAAGAACACTGTTCATTACTACAATGCTCTGATTGAGCTGTTAGAATGACAGAAACAAGCTTTCTGGGCTAAAAAATTCATTTTGTGACAATGTCCATCAGTGGATGATGAGAATGTCAGTTTTGAAAAAGAACACTGTTCATTACTAAAATGCTCTGATTGAGCTGTTAGAATGACAGAAACAAGTTTTCTGGGCTAAAAAATTCATTTTTTGACAATGTCCATCAGTGGATGATGAGAAACTCAGTTTTGACAAAGAACACTGTTCATTACTGAAATGTTCTAATTGAGCTGTTAGAATGTCAGAAACAAGCTTTCTGAGCTGAAAACTGCATTTTGTGACAGAGTGCATCAGTGGATGATGAGAATGTCAGTTTTGACAAAGAACACTGTTCATTACTACAATGCTCTGATTGAGCTGTTAGAATGACAGAAACAAGCTTTCTGGGCTAAAAAATTCATTTTGTGACAATGTCCATCAGTGGATGATGAGAATGTCAGTTTTGACAAAGAACACTGTTCATTACTAAAATGCTCTAATTGAGCTGTTAGAATGTCAGAAACAAGCTTTCTGAGCTGAAAACTGCATTTTGTGACAGAGTGCATCAGTGGATGATGAGAATGTCAGTTTTGACAAAGAACACTGTTCATTACTAAAATGCTCTGATTGAGCTGTTAGAATGACAGAAACAAGTTTTCTGGGCTAAAAAATTCATTTTTTGACAATGTCCATCAGTGGATGATGAGAATGTCAGTTTTGACAAAGAACACTGTTCATTACTAAAATGCTCTAATTGAGCTGTTAGAATGTCAGAAACAAGCTTTCTGAGCTGAAAACTGCATTTTGTGACAGAGTGCATCAGTGGATGATGAGAATGTCAGTTTTGACAAAGAACACTGTTCATTACTAAAATGCTCTAATTGAGCTGTTAGAATGTCAGAAACAAGCTTTCTGGGCTAAAAAATGCATTTTGTGACAATGTCCATCAGATGATGATGAGAAACTCAGTTTTGACAAAGAACACTGTTCATTACTGATATGTTCTAATTGAGCTGTTAGAATGTCAGAAACAAGCTTTCTGAGCTGAAAACTGCATTTTGTGACAGAGTGCATCAGTGGATGATGAGAATGTCAGTTTTGACAAAGAACACTCTTCATTAGTAAAATGCTCTGATTGAGCTGTTAGAATGACAGAAACAAGCTTTCTGGGCTAAAAAAAATATTTTTTGACAATGTCCATCAGTGGATGATGAGAATGTCAGTTTTGACAAAGAACACTGTTCATTACTAAAATGCTCTAATTGAGCTGTTAGAATGTCAGAAACAAGCTTTCTGAGCTGAAAACTGCATTTTGTGACGAAGTGCATCAGTGGATGATGAGAAACTCAGTTTTGACAAAGAACACTGTTCATTACTGAAATGTTCTAATTGAGCTGTTAGAATGTCAGAAACAAGCTTTCTGAGCTGAAAACCGCATTTTGTGACAAAAAACATCAGTGGATGATGAGAATGTCAGTTTTGACAAAGAACACTGTTCATTACTAAAATGCTCTAATTGAGCTGTTAGAATGTCAGAAACAAGCTTTCTGAGCTGAAAACTGCATTTTGTGACAGAGTGCATCAGTGGATGATGAGAATGTCAGTTTTGACAAAGAACACTGTTCATTACTAAAAATGCTCTGATTGAGCTGTTAGAATGACAGAAACAAGCTTTCTGGGCTAAAAAATTCATTTTGTGACAATGTCCATCAGTGGATGATGAGAATGTCAGTTTTGAAAAAGAACACTGTTCATTACTAAAATGCTCTGATTGAGCTGTTAGAATGACAGAAACAAGTTTTCTGGGCTAAAAAAATCATTTTTTGACAATGTCCATCAGTGGATGATGAGAAACTCAGTTTTGACAAAGAACACTGTTCATTACTGAAATGTTCTAATTGAGCTGTTAGAATGTCAGAAACAAGCTTTCTGAGCTGAAAACTGCATTTTGTGACAGAGTGCATCAGTGGATGATGAGAATGTCAGTTTTGACAAAGAACACTCTTCATTAGTAAAATGCTCTGATTGAGCTGTTAGAATGACAGAAACAAGCTTTCTGGGCTAAAAAAATATTTTTTGACAATGTCCATCAGTGGATGATGAGAATGTCAATTTTGACAAAGAACACTGTTCATTACTAAAATGCTCTAATTGAGCTGTTAGAATGTCAGAAACAAGCTTTCTGAGCTGAAAACTGCATTTTGTGACAGAGTGCATCAGTGGATGATGAGAATGTCAGTTTTGACAAAGAACACTCTTCATTACTAAAATGCTCTGATTGAGCTGTTAGAATGACAGAAACAAGTTTTCTGGGCTAAAAAAATCATTTTTTGACAATGTCCATCAGTGGATGATGAGAATGTCAGTTTTGACAAAGAACACTGTTCATTACTAAAATGCTCTAATTGAGCTGTTAGAATGTCAGAAACAAGCTTTCTGGGCTAAAAAATGCATTTTGTGACAATGTCCATCAGATGATGATGAGAAACTCAGTTTTGACAAAGAACACTGTTCATTACTGATATGTTCTAATTGAGCTGTTAGAATGTCAGAAACAAGCTTTCTGAGCTGAAAACTGCATTTTGTGACAGAGTGCATCAGTGGATGATGAGAATGTCAGTTTTGACAAAGAACACTCTTCATTAGTAAAATGCTCTGATTGAGCTGTTAGAATGACAGAAACAAGTTTTCTGGGCTAAAAAATTCATTTTTTGACAATGTCCATCAGTGGATGATGAGAATGTCAGTTTTGACAAAGAACACTGTTCATTACTACAATGCTCTGATTGAGCTGTTAGAATGACAGAAACAAGCTTTCTGGGCTAAAAAATTCATTTTGTGACAATGTCCATCAGTGGATGATGAGAATGTCAGTTTTGACAAAGAACACTGTTCATTACTAAAATGCTCTAATTGAGCTGTTAGAATGTCAGAAACAAGCTTTCTGAGCTGAAAACTGCATTTTGTGACAGAGTGCATCAGTGGATGATGAGAATGTCAGTTTTGACAAAGAACACTCTTCATTACTAAAATGCTCTGATTGAGCTGTTAGAATGTCAGAAACAAGTTTTCTGGGCTAAAAAAATCATTTTTTGACAATGTCCATCAGTGGATGATGAGAATGTCAGTTTTGACAAAGAACACTGTTCATTACTAAAATGCTCTAATTGAGCTGTTAGAATGTCAGAAACAAGCTTTCTGGGCTAAAAAATGCATTTTGTGACAATGTCCATCAGATGATGATGAGAAACTCAGTTTTGACAAAGAACACTGTTCATTACTGATATGTTCTAATTGAGCTGTTAGAATGTCAGAAACAAGCTTTCTGAGCTGAAAACTGCATTTTGTGACAGAGTTCATCAGTGGATGATGAGAATGTCAGTTTTGACAAAGAACACTCTTCATTAGTAAAATGCTCTGATTGAGCTGTTAGAATGACAGAAACAAGCTTTCTGGGCTAAAAAAAATATTTTTTGACAATGTCCATCAGTGGATGATGAGAATGTCAGTTTTGACAAAGAACACTGTTCATTACTAAAATGCTCTAATTGAGCTGTTAGAATGTCAGAAACAAGCTTTCTGAGCTGAAAACTGCATTTTGTGACGAAGTGCATCAGTGGATGATGAGAAACTCAGTTTTGACAAAGAACACTGTTCATTACTGAAATGTTCTAATTGAGCTGTTAGAATGTCAGAAACAAGCTTTCTGAGCTGAAAACTGCATTTTGTGACAAAAAACATCAGTGGATGATGAGAATGTCAGTTTTGACAAAGAACACTGTTCATTACTAAAATGCTCTAATTGAGCTGTTAGAATGTCAGAAACAAGCTTTCTGAGCTGAAAACTGCATTTTGTGACAGAGTGCATCAGTGGATGATGAGAATGTCAGTTTTGACAAAGAACACTGTTCATTACTACAATGCTCTGATTGAGCTGTTAGAATGACAGAAACAAGCTTTCTGGGCTAAAAAATTCATTTTGTGACAATGTCCATCAGTGGATGATGAGAATGTCAGTTTTGAAAAAGAACACTGTTCATTACTAAAATGCTCTGATTGAGCTGTTAGAATGACAGAAACAAGCTTTCTGGGCTAAAAAATTCATTTTTTGACAATGTCCATCAGTGGATGATGAGAAACTCAGTTTTGACAAAGAACACTGTTCATTACTGAAATGTTCTAATTGAGCTGTTAGAATGTCAGAAACAAGCTTTCTGAGCTGAAAACTGCATTTTGTGACAGAGTGCATCAGTGGATGATGAGAATGTCAGTTTTGACAAAGAACACTGTTCATTACTACAATGCTCTGATTGAGCTGTTAGAATGACAGAAACAAGCTTTCTGGGCTAAAAAATTCATTTTGTGACAATGTCCATCAGTGGATGATGAGAATGTCAGTTTTGACAAAGAACACTGTTCATTACTAAAATGCTCTAATTGAGCTGTTAGAATGTCAGAAACAAGCTTTCTGAGCTGAAAACTGCATTTTGTGACAGAGTGCATCAGTGGATGATGAGAATGTCAGTTTTGACAAAGAACACTGTTCATTACTAAAATGCTCTGATTGAGCTGTTTGAATGACAGAAACAAGTTTTCTGGGCTAAAAAATTCATTTTTTGACAATGTCCATCAGTGGATGATGAGAAACTCAGTTTTGACAAAGAACACTGTTCATTACTGAAATGTTCTAATTGAGCTGTTAGAATGTCAGAAACAAGCTTTCTGAGCTGAAAACTGCATTTTGTGACAGAGTGCATCAGTGGATGATGAGAATGTCAGTTTTGACAAAGAACACTCTTCATTACTAAAATGCTCTGATTGAGCTGTTAGAATGACAGAAACAATTTTTTTGGGCTAAAAAATTCATTTTTTGACAATGTCCATCAGTGGATGATGAGAATGTCAGTTTTGACAAAGAACACTATTCATTACTAAAATGCTCTAATTGAGCTGTTAGAATGTCAGAAACAAGCTTTCTGAGCTGAAAACTGCATTTTGTGACAGAGTGCATCAGTGGATGATGAGAATGTCAGTTTTGACAAAGAACACTGTTCATTACTAAAATGCTCTAATTGAGCTGTTAGAATGTCAGAAACAAGCTTTCTGGGCTAAAAAATGCATTTTGTGACAATGTCCATCAGATGATGATGAGAAACTCAGTTTTGACAAAGAACACTGTTCATTACTGATATGTTCTAATTGAGCTGTTAGAATGTCAGAAACAAGCTTTCTGAGCTGAAAACTGCATTTTGTGACAGAGTGCATCAGTGGATGATGAGAATGTCAGTTTTGACAAAGAACACTCTTCATTAGTAAAATGCTCTGATTGAGCTGTTAGAATGACAGAAACAAGCTTTCTGGGCTAAAAAAAATATTTTTTGACAATGTCCATCAGTGGATGATGAGAATGTCAGTTTTGACAAAGAACACTGTTCATTACTAAAATGCTCTAATTGAGCTGTTAGAATGTCAGAAACAAGCTTTCTGAGCTGAAAACTGCATTTTGTGACGAAGTGTATCAGTGGATGATGAGAAACTCAGTTTTGACAAAGAACACTGTTCATTACTGAAATGTTCTAATTGAGCTGTTAGAATGTCAGAAACAAGCTTTCTGAGCTGAAAACCGCATTTTGTGACAAAAAACATCAGTGGATGATGAGAATGTCAGTTTTGACAAAGAACACTGTTTATTACTAAAATGCTCTAATTGAGCTGTTAGAATGTCAGAAACAAGCTTTCTGAGCTGAAAACTGCATTTTGTGACAGAGTGCATCAGTGGATGATGAGAATGTCAGTTTTGACAAAGAACACTGTTCATTACTACAATGCTCTGATTGAGCTGTTAGAATGACAGAAACAAGCTTTCTGGGCTAAAAAATTCATTTTGTGACAATGTCCATCAGTGGATGATGAGAATGTCAGTTTTGAAAAAGAACACTGTTCATTACTAAAATGCTCTGATTGAGCTGTTAGAATGACAGAAACAAGTTTTCTGGGCTAAAAAAATCATTTTTTGACAATGTCCATCAGTGGATGATGAGAAACTCAGTTTTGACAAAGAACACTGTTCATTACTGAAATGTTCTAATTGAGCTGTTAGAATGTCAGAAACAAGCTTTCTGAGCTGAAAACTGCATTTTGTGACAGAGTGCATCAGTGGATGATGAGAATGTCAGTTTTGACAAAGAACACTCTTCATTAGTAAAATGCTCTGATTGATTTGTTAGAATGACAGAAACAAGCTTTCTGGGCTAAAAAAAATATTTTTTGACAATGTCCATCAGTGGATGATGAGAATGTCAATTTTGACAAAGAACACTGTTCATTACTAAAATGCTCTAATTGAGCTGTTAGAATGTCAGAAACAAGCTTTCTGAGCTGAAAACTGCATTTTGTGACAGAGTGCATCAGTGGATGATGAGAATGTCAGTTTTGACAAAGAACACTCTTCATTACTAAAATGCTCTGATTGAGCTGTTAGAATGACAGAAACAAGTTTTCTGGGCTAAAAAAATCATTTTTTGACAATGTCCATCAGTGGATGATGAGAATGTCAGTTTTGACAAAGAACACTGTTCATTACTAAAATGCTCTAATTGAGCTGTTAGAATGTCAGAAACAAGCTTTCTGGGCTAAAAAATGCATTTTGTGACAATGTCCATCAGATGATGATGAGAAACTCAGTTTTGACAAAGAACACTGTTCATTACTGATATGTTCTAATTGAGCTGTTAGAATGTCAGAAACAAGCTTTCTGAGCTGAAAACTGCATTTTGTGACAGAGTGCATCAGTGGATGATGAGAATGTCAGTTTTGACAAAGAACACTCTTCATTAGTAAAATGCTCTGATTGAGCTGTTAGAATGACAGAAACAAGCTTTCTGGGCTAAAAAAAATATTTTTTGACAATGTCCATCAGTGGATGATGAGAATGTCAGTTTTGACAAAGAACACTGTTCATTACTAAAATGCTCTAATTGAGCTGTTAGAATGTCAGAAACAAGCTTTCTGAGCTGAAAACTGCATTTTGTGACGAAGTGCATCAGTGGATGATGAGAAACTCAGTTTTGACAAAGAACACTGTTCATTACTGAAATGTTCTAATTGAGCTGTTAGAATGTCAGAAACAAGCTTTCTGAGCTGAAAACTGCATTTTGTGACAAAAAACATCAGTGGATGATGAGAATGTCAGTTTTGACAAAGAACACTGTTCATTACTAAAATGCTCTAATTGAGCTGTTAGAATGTCAGAAACAAGCTTTCTGAGCTGAAAACTGCATTTTGTGACAGAGTGCATCAGTGAATGATGAGAATGTCAGTTTTGACAAAGAACACTGTTCATTACTACAATGCTCTGATTGAGCTGTTAGAATGACAGAAACAAGCTTTCTGGGCTAAAAAATTCATTTTGTGACAATGTCCATCAGTGGATGATGAGAATGTCAGTTTTGAAACAGAACACTGTTCATTACTAAAATGCTCTGATTGAGCTGTTAGAATGACAGAAACAAGTTTTCTGGTCTAAAAAATTCATTTTTTGACAATGTCCATCAGTGGATGATGAGAAACTCAGTTTTGACAAAGAACACTGTTCATTACTGAAATGTTCTAATTGAGCTGTTAGAATGTCAGAAACAAGCTTTCTGAGCTGAAAACTGCATTTTGTGAAAGAGTGCATCAGTGGATGATGAGAATGTCAGTTTTGACAAAGAACACTGTTCATTACTACAATGCTCTGATTGAGCTGTTAGAATGACAGAAACAAGCTTTCTGGGCTAAAAAATTCATTTTGTGACAATGTCCATCAGTGGATGATGAGAATGTCAGTTTTGACAAAGAACACTGTTCATTACTAAAATGCTCTAATTGAGCTGTTAGAATGTCAGAAACAAGTTTTATGAGCTGAAAACTGCATTTTGTGACAGAGTGCATCAGTGGATGATGAGAATGTCAGTTTTGACAAAGAACACTGTTCATTACTACAATGCTCTGATTGAGCTGTTAGAATGACAGAAACAAGCTTTCTGGGCTAAAAAATTCATTTTGTGACAATGTCCATCAGTGGATGATGAGAATGTCAGTTTTGAAAAAGAACACTGTTCATTACTAAAATGCTCTGATTGAGCTGTTAGAATGACAGAAACAAGTTTTCTGGGCTAAAAAAATCATTTTTTGACAATGTCCATCAGTGGATGATGAGAAACTCAGTTTTGACAAAGAACACTGTTCATTACTGAAATGTTCTAATTGAGCTGTTAGAATGTCAGAAACAAGCTTTCTGAGCTGAAAACTGCATTTTGTGACAGAGTGCATCAGTGGATGATGAGAATGTCAGTTTTGACAAAGAACACTCTTCATTAGTAAAATGCTCTGATTGAGCTGTTAGAATGACAGAAACAAGCTTTCTGGGCTAAAACAAATATTTTTTGACAATGTCCATCAGTGGATGATGAGAATGTCAGTTTTGACAAAGAACACTGTTCATTACTAAAATGCTCTAATTGAGCTGTTAGAATGTCAGAAACAAGCTTTCTGAGCTGAAAACTGCATTTTGTGACAAAAAACATCAGTGGATGATGAGAATGTCAGTTTTGACAAAGAACACTGTTCATTACTAAAATGCTCTAATTGAGCTGTTAGAATGTCAGAAACAAGCTTTCTGAGCTGAAAACTGCATTTTGTGACAGAGTGCATCAGTGGATGATGAGAATGTCAGTTTTGACAAAGAACACTGTTCATTACTACAATGCTCTGATTGAGCTGTTAGAATGACAGAAACAAGCTTTCTGGGCTAAAAAATTCATTTTGTGACAATGTCCATCAGTGGATGATGAGAATGTCAGTTTTGAAAAAGAACACTGTTCATTACTAAAATGCTCTGATTGAGCTGTTAGAATGACAGAAACAAGTTTTCTGGGCTAAAAAAATCATTTTTTGACAATGTCCATCAGTGGATGATGAGAAACTCAGTTTTGACAAAGAACACTGTTCATTACTGAAATGTTCTAATTGAGCTGTTAGAATGTCAGAAACAAGCTTTCTGAGCTGAAAACTGCATTTTGTGACAGAGTGCATCAGTGGATGATGAGAATGTCAGTTTTGACAAAGAACACTCTTCATTAGTAAAATGCTCTGATTGAGCTGTTAGAATGACAGAAACAAGCTTTCTGGGCTAAAAAAAATATTTTTTGACAATGTCCATCAGTGGATGATGAGAATGTCAATTTTGACAAAGAACACTGTTCATTACTAAAATGCTCTAATTGAGCTGTTAGAATGTCAGAAACAAGCTTTCTGAGCTGAAAACTGCATTTTGTGACGAAGTGCATCATTGGATGATGAGAAACTCAGTTTTGACAAAGAACACTGTTCATTACTGAAATGTTCTAATTGAGCTGTTAGAATGTCAGAAACAAGCTTTCTGAGCTGAAAACTGCATTTTGTGACAAAAAACATCAGTGGATGATGAGAATGTCAGTTTTGACAAAGAACACTGTTCATTACTAAAATGCTCTAATTGAGCTGTTAGAATGTCAGAAACAAGCTTTCTGAGCTGAAAACTGCATTTTGTGACAGAGTGCATCAGTGGATGATGAGAATGTCAGTTTTGACAAAGAACACTGTTCATTACTACAATGCTCTGATTGAGCTGTTAGAATGACAGAAACAAGCTTTCTGGGCTAAAAAATTCATTTTGTGACAATGTCCATCAGTGGATGATGAAAATGTCAGTTTTGAAAAAGAACACTGTTCATTACTAAAATGCTCTGATTGAGCTGTTAGAATGACAGAAACAAGTTTTCTGGGCTAAAAAAATCATTTTTTGACAATGTCCATCAGTGGATGATGAGAAACTCAGTTTTGACAAAGAACACTGTTCATTACTGAAATGTTCTAATTGAGCTTTTAGAATGACAGAAACAAGCTTTCTGGGCTAAAAAAAATATTTTTTGACAATGTCCATCAGTGGATGATGAGAATGTCAGTTTTGACAAAGAACACTGTTCATTACTAAGATGCTCTAATTGAGCTGTTAGAATGTCAGAAACAAGCTTTCTGAGCTGAAAACTGCATTTTGTGACAGAGTGCATCAGTGGATGATGATAATGTCAGTTTTGACAAAGAACACTGTTCATTACTAAAATGCTCTAATTGAGCTGTTAGAATGTCAGAAACAAGCTTTATGAGCTGAAAACTGCATTTTGTGACAGAGTGCATCAGTGGATGATGAGAATGTCAGTTTTGACAAAGAACACTGTTCATTACTAAAATGCTCTAATTGAGCTGTTAGAATCTCAGAAACAAGCTTTCTGAGCTGAAAACTGCATTTTGTGACAGAGTGCATCAGTGAATGATGAGAATGTCAGTTTTGACAAAGAACACAATTCATTACTAAAATGCTCTAATTTAGCTGTTAGAATGTCAGAAACAAGCTTTCTGAGCTGAAAACTGCATTTTGTGACAGAGTGCATCAGTGGATGATGAGAATGTCAGTTTTGACAAAGAACACTCTTCATTACTAAAATGCTCTGATTGAGCTGTTAGAATGACAGAAACAAGCTTTCTGCGCTAAAAAATTCATTTTGTGACAATGTCCATCAGTGGATGATGAGAATGTCAGTTTTGACAAAGAACACTCTTCATTACTAAAATGCTCTGATTGAGCTGTTAGAATGACAGAAACAAGTTTTCTGGGCTAAAAAATTCATTTTTTGACAATGTCCATCAGTGGATGATGAGAATGTCAGTTTTGAAAAAGAACACTGTTCATTACTAAAATGCTCTGATTGAGCTGTTAGAATGACAGAAACAAGCTTTCTGGGCTAAAAAATGCATTTTGTGACAATGTCCATCAGATGATGATGAGAAACTCAGTTTTGACAAAGAACACTGTTCATTACTGATATGCTCTAATTGAGCTGTTAGAATGTCAGAAACAAGCTTTCTGAGCTGAAAACTGCATTTTGTGACAGAGTGCATCAGTGGATGATGATAATGTCAGTTTTGACAAAGAACACTGTTCATTACTAAAATGCTCTAATTGAGCTGTTAGAATGTCAGAAACAAGCTTTATGAGCTGAAAACTGCATTTTGTGACAGAGTGCATCAGTGGATGATGAGAATGTCAGTTTTGACAAAGAACACTGTTCATTACTAAAATGCTCTAATTGAGCTGTTAGAATCTCAGAAACAAGCTTTCTGAGCTGAAAACTGCATTTTGTGACAGAGTGCATCAGTGAATGATGAGAATGTCAGTTTTGACAAAGAACACAATTCATTACTAAAATGCTCTAATTGAGCTGTTAGAATGTCAGAAACAAGCTTTCTGAGCTGAAAACTGCATTTTGTGACAGAGTGCATCAGTGGATGATGAGAATGTCAGTTTTGACAAAGAACACTCTTCATTACTAAAATGCTCTGATTGAGCTGTTAGAATGACAGAAACAAGCTTTCTGGGCTAAAAAATTCATTTTGTGACAATGTCCATCAGTGGATGATGAGAATGTCAGTTTTGACAAAGAACACTGTTCATTACTAAAATGCTCTAATTGAGCTGTTAGAATGTCAGAAACAAGCTTTCTGAGCTGAAAACTGCATTTTGTGACACAGTTCATCAGTGGATGATGAGAATGTCAGTTTTGACAAAGAACACTGTTCATTACTAAAATGCTCTGATTGAGCTGTTAGAATGACAGAAACAAGCTTTCTGGGCTAAAAAATTCATTTTGTGACAATGTCCATCAGAGGATGATAAGAAACTCAGTTTTGACAAAGAACACTGTTCATTATTGAAATGTTCTAATTGAGCTGTTAGAATGTCAGAAACAAGCTTTCTGAGCTGAAAACTGCATTTTGTGACACAGTTCATCAGTGGATGATGAGAATGTCAGTTTTGACAAAGAAAACTGTTCATTACTAAAATGCTCTAATTTGAGCTGTTAGAATGTCAGAAACAAGCTTTCTGAGCTGAAAACTGCATTTTGTGACAAAGTGCATCAGTGGATGATGAGAATGTCAGTTTTGACAAAGAACACTGTTCATTACTAAAATGCTCTAATTGAGCTGTTAGAATGTCAGAAACAAGCTTTCTGGGCTAAAAAATGCATTTTGTGACAATGTCCATCAGATGATGATGAGAAACTCAGTTTTGACAAAGAACACTGTTCATTACTGATATGTTCTAATTGAGCTGTTAGAATGTCAGAAACAAGCTTTCTGAGCTGAAAACTGCATTTTGTGACAGAGTGCATCAGTGGATGATGAGAATGTCAGTTTTGACAAAGAACACTCTTCATTAGTAAAATGCTCTGATTGAGCTGTTAGAATGACAGAAACAAGCTTTCTGGGCTAAAAAAAATATTTTTTGACAATGTCCATCAGTGGATGATGAGAATGTCAGTTTTGACAAAGAACACTGTTCATTACTAAAATGCTCTAATTGAGCTGTTAGAATGTCAGAAACAAGCTTTCTGAGCTGAAAACTGCATTTTGTGACAATGTCCATCAGTGGATGATGAGAAACTCAGTTTTGACAAAGAACACTGTTCATTACTGAAATGTTCTAATTGAGCTGTTAGAATGTCAGAAACAAGCTTTCTGAGCTGAGAACTACATTTTGTGACAAAAAGCATCAGTGGATGATGAGAATGTCAGTTTTGACAAAGAACACTGTTCATTACTAAAATGCTCTAATTGAGCTGTTAGAATGTCAGAAACAAGCTTTCTGAGCTGAAAACTGCATTTTGTGACAGAGTGCATCAGTGGATGATGAGAATGTCAGTTTTGACAAAGAACACTGTTCATTACTACAATGCTCTGATTGAGCTGTTAGAATGACAGAAACAAGCTTTCTGGGCTAAAAAATTCATTTTGTGACAATGTCCATCAGTGGATGATGAGAATGTCAGTTTTGACAAAGAACACTGTTCATTACTAAAATGCTCTAATTGAGCTGTTAGAATGTCAGAAACAAGCTTTCTGAGCTGAAAACTGCATTTTGTGACAGAGTGCATCAGTGGATGATGAGAATGTCAGTTTTGACAAAGAACACTGTTCATTACTAAAATGCTCTGATTGAGCTGTTAGAATGACAGAAACAAGTTTTCTGGGCTAAAAAATTCATTTTTTGACAATGTCCATCAGTGGATGATGAGAAACTCAGTTTTGACAAAGAACACTGTTCATTACTGAAATGTTCTAATTGAGCTGTTAGAATGTCAGAAACAAGCTTTCTGAGCTGAAAACTGCATTTTGTGACAGAGTGCATCAGTGGATGATGAGAATGTCAGTTTTGACAAAGAACACTCTTCATTACTAAAATGCTCTGATTGAGCTGTTAGAATGACAGAAACAAGCTTTCTGGGCTAAAAAATTCATTTTGTGACAATGTCCATCAGTGGATGATGAGAATGTCAGTTTTGACAAAGAACACTGTTCATTACTAAAATGCTCTAATTGAGCTGTTAGAATGTCAGAAACAAGCTTTCTGAGCTGAAAACTGCATTTTGTGACACAGTTCATCAGTGGATGATGAGAATGTCAGTTTTGACAAAGAACACTGTTCATTACTAAAATGCTCTGATTGAGCTGTTAGAATGACAGAAACAAGCTTTCTGGGCTAAAAAATTCATTTTGTGACAATGTCCATCAGAGGATGATAAGAAACTCAGTTTTGACAAAGAACACTGTTCATTACTGAAATGTTCTAATTGAGCTGTTAGAATGTCAGAAACAAGCTTTATGAGCTGAAAACTGCATTTTGTGACACAGTTCATCAGTGGATGATGAGAATGTCAGTTTTGACAAAGAAAACTGTTCATTACTAAAATGCTCTAATTTGAGCTGTTAGAATGTCAGAAACAAGCTTTCTGAGCTGAAAACTGCATTTTGTGACAAAGTGCATCAGTGGATGATGAGAATGTCAGTTTTGACAAAGAACACTGTTCATTACTAAAATGCTCTGATTGAGCTGTTAGAATGTCAGAAACAAGCTTTCTGAGCTGAAAACTGCATTTTGTGACAGAGTGCATCAGTGGATGATCAGAATGTCAGTTTTGACAAAGAACACTGTTCATTACTAAAATGCTCTAATTGAGCTGTTAGAATGTCAGAAACAAGCTTGCTGAGCTGAAAACTGCATTTTGTGACAAAGTGCATCAGTGGATGATGAGAATGTCAGTTTTGACAAAGAACACTCTTCATTACTAAAATGCTCTAATTGAGCTGTTAGAATGACAGAAACAAGCTTTCTGGGCTAAAAAATTCATTTTGTGACAATGTCCATCAGTGGATGATGAGAATGTCAGTTTTGACAAAGAACACTGTTCATTACTAAAATGCTCTAATTGAGCTGTTAGAATGTCAGAAACAAGCTTTCTGAGCTGAAAACTGCATTTTGTGACACAGTTCATCAGTGGATGATGAGAATGTCAGTTTTGACAAAGAACACTGTTCATTACTAAAATGCTCTGATTGAGCTGTTAGAATGACAGAAACAAGCTTTCTGGGCTAAAAAATTCATTTTGTGACAATGTCCATCAGAGGATGATAAGAAACTCAGTTTTGACAAAGAACACTGTTCATTACTGAAATGTTCTAATTGAGCTGTTAGAATGTCAGAAACAAGCTTTCTGAGCTGAAAACTGCATTTTGTGACACAGTTCATCAGTGGATGATGAGAATGTCAGTTTTGACAAAGAAAACTGTTCATTACTAAAATGCTCTAATTTGAGCTGTTAGAATGTCAGAAACAAGCTTTCTGAGCTGAAAACTGCATTTTGTGACAAAGTGCATCAGTGGATGATGAGAATGTCAGTTTTGACAAAGAACACTGTTCATTACTAAAATGCTCTGATTGAGCTGTTAGAATGTCAGAAACAAGCTTTCTGAGCTGAAAACTGCATTTTGTGACAGAGTGCATCAGTGGATGATCAGAATGTCAGTTTTGACAAAGAACACTGTTCATTACTAAAATGCTCTAATTGAGCTGTTAGAATGTCAGAAACAAGCTTGCTGAGCTGAAAACTGCATTTTGTGACAAAGTGCATCAGTGGATGATGAGAATGTCAGTTTTGTCAAAGAACACTGTTCATTACTAAAATGCTCTAATTGAGCTGTTAGAATGTCAGAAACAAGCTTTCTGAGCTGAAAACTGCATTTTGTGACAGAGTGCATCAGTGGATGATGAGAATGTCAGTTTTGACAAAGAACACTGTTCATTACTAAAATGCTCTAATTGAGCTGTTAGAATGTCAGAAACAAGCTTTCTGGGCTAAAAAATGCATTTTGTGACAATGTCCATCAGATGATGATGAGAAACTCAGTTTTGACAAAGAACACTGTTCATTACTGATATGTTCTAATTGAGCTGTTAGAATGTCAGAAACAAGCTTTCTGAGCTGAAAACTGCATTTTGTGACAGAGTGCATCAGTGGATGATGAGAATGTCAGTTTTGACAAAGAACACTCTTCATTAGTAAAATGCTCTGATTGAGCTGTTAGAATGACAGAAACAAGCTTTCTGGGCTAAAAAAAATATTTTTTGACAATGTCCATCAGTGGATGATGAGAATGTCAGTTTTGACAAAGAACACTGTTCATTACTAAAATGCTCTAATTGAGCTGTTAGAATGTCAGAAACAAGCTTTCTGAGCTGAAAACTGCATTTTGTGACAGAGTGCATCAGTGGATGATGAGAATGTCAGTTTTGACAAAGAACACTGTTCATTACTAAAATGCTCTAATTGAGCTGTTAGAATGTCAGAAACAAGCTTTATGAGCTGAAAACTGCATTTTGTGACAGAGTGCATCAGTGGATGATGAGAATGTCAGTTTTGACAAAGAACACTGTTCATTACTAAAATGCTCTAATTGAGCTGTTAGAATCTCAGAAACAAGCTTTCTGAGCTGAAAACTGCATTTTGTGACAGAGTGCATCAGTGAATGATGAGAATGTCAGTTTTGACAAAGAACACAATTCATTACTAAAATGCTCTGATTGAGCTGTTAGAATGACAGAAACAAGCTTTCTGGGCTAAAAAATTCATTTTGTGACAATGTCCATCAGTGGATGATGAGAATGTCAGTTTTGACAAAGAACACTGTTCATTACTAAAATGCTCTAATTGAGCTGTTAGAATGTCAGAAACAAGCTTTCTGAGCTGAAAACTGCATTTTGTGACACAGTTCATCAGTGGATGATGAGAATGTCAGTTTTGACAAAGAACACTGTTCATTACTAAAATGCTCTAATTGGGCTGTTAGAATGTCAGAAACAAGCTTTCTGAGCTGAAAACTGCATTTTGTGACACAGTTCATCAGTGGATGATGAGAATGTCAGTTTTGACAAAGAACACTGTTCATTACTAAAATGCTCTGATTGAGCTGTTAGAATGACAGAAACAAGCTTTCTGGGCTCAAAAATGCATTTTGTGACAATGTCCATCAGAGGATGATAAGAAACTCAGTTTTGACAAAGAACACTGTTCATTACTGAAATGTTCTAATTGAGCTGTTAGAATGTCAGAAACAAGCTTTCTGAGCTGAAAACTGCATTTTGTGACACAGTTCATCAGTGGATGATTAGAATGTCAGTTTTGACAAAGAAAACTGTTCATTACTAAAATGCTCTAATTTGAGCTGTTAGAATGTCAGAAACAAGCTTTCTGAGCTGAAAACTGCATTTTGTGACAAAGTGCATCAGTGGATGATGAGAATGTCAGTTTTGACAAAAAACACTGTTCATTACTAAAATGCTCTAATTGAGCTGTTAGAATGTCAGAAACAAGCTTGCTGAGCTGAAAACTGCATTTTGTGACAAAGTGCATCAGTGGATGATGAGAATGTCAGTTTTGTCAAAGAACACTGTTCATTACTAAAATGCTCTAATTGAGCTGTTAGAATGTCAGAAACAAGCTTTCTGAGCTGAAAACTGCATTTTGTGACAGAGTGCATCAGTGGATGATGAGAATGTCAGTTTTGACAAAGAACACTGTTCATTACTAAAATGCTCTAATTGAGCTGTTAGAATGACAGAAACAAGCTTTCTGGGCTAAAAAATGCATTTTGTGACAATGTCCATCAGATGATGATGAGAAACTCAGTTTTGACAAAGAACACTGTTCATTACTGATATGTTCTAATTGAGCTGTTAGAATGTCAGAAACAAGCTTTCTGAGCTGAGAACTACATTTTGTGACAAAGTGCATCAGTGGATGATGAGAATGTCAGTTTTGACAAAGAACACTGTTCATTACTGATATGTTCTAATTGAGCTGTTAGAATGTCAGAAACAAGCTTTCTGAGCTGAAAACTGCATTTCGTGACAGAGTGCATCAGTGGATGATGAGAATGTCAGTTTTGACAAAGAACACTCTTCATTAGTAAAATGCTCTGATTGAGCTGTTAGAATGTCAGAAACAAGCTTTCTGAGCTGAAAACTGCATTTTGTGACAGAGTGCATCAGTGGATGATGAGAAAGTTAGTTTTGACAAAGAACACAGTTCACAAACTGAAATGCTCGTATTGAGCTGTCAGAAGGCCAGAAAGTCAGTTTTGACAAAGAACATATTTCATTACTGAAATGCTTTTAATGAGCTGTAAGAAGGCCAGAAACAAGCTTTTCGCATTGAAAACTGCTTTTTGTCACAAATAGCCTCAGAAGATCATAAAAAAAGTCTGTTTTGACAAAGAACACAGTTCATTTCTGAAATGCTCTTAATGAGCTGTCAGAAGGCCAGAAACAAGCTTTCCCACTGAAAACAGATTTTAGACACTATGAGCCTCAGAAGCTCATGAGAAAATCACTTTTGACAAAGAATGCTTTTAATGAGCTATCAGAAGGCCAGAATCAAGCTTTTTGAACGGACAACTCCTTTTTGTCTCAAATATTAGTTTTGAGAGAGAACACAATTCATTACTGAAATGTTCTTAATTAGCTGTCATAAGGCCAGGAACAAGCTTTTTGAACTTTTTGAAATGCATTTTGTACTAAAAACAGCATTTTGTTACACTGATTATTAGAGCATGATAAAGTGATTTTTGTAAGGGAGCACAGTTCATTAGTGCAAAGCTCTTTTGTATAATGCGAAAGCATAGGCCCTAAGACTGAGTCCAGAAAACCCTACTGGACTTGCGATTTGCGTGACACCTCATTGTTTTTTGCTACATATTGAAAACGGTCTGATAAATACGATTTAATCCATTTCCCTTAATGCCGACGTAATTTTGTATATGTAGGAGTGTTCTGTGGTCAATGCTGTCAAATTTAGCACTAAGGTCTAGCAGCACCAATAAGGAGATACATCCTCAGTCAGATTCCAAAAGCAGATCATTTGTAACTCTGATCAAAGCAGTCTCTGCACTGTGATATGCTCTAAATCCAGACTGGAAATCTTCATTGATGTCATTCCTTTGGAGGAAGGAACGTAACTGAGTTGAGACTACTTTTTCCAGAACTTTAGATATGAAAGGTAGATTCGATATAGGTATGTAGTTAACTAGTTCTCTAGGGTCGAGTGGCCTTATAACAGCCACCTTATATGTTTCTTTCCTGTAGCTCATTGCATTAACAAGGGATTGCAGATACCTATGTATAAATGTATAGTATGTAAGTACGATGTATGTCACTTTGGATAAAAGTGTTTGCCTAAATGTAAATGTTTAATGCACATGTCCTAGTGTCAGAGATTAGTTAATAATGCTAAGAAGAGAATCTATAATTTCTGGGAGCATCTCTTTCAGTAGATTTGTAGGCATAGGCATGCATGTTGTTGATTTAGATGATATAATGATTTAAGATAGTTCATCGTGATCTACGGTAGAAAATAATAGCAATTTCTCCTTAGGGGCGCTGTAGTTAGTTGTTTGTTCAGCTGGTTGCAATTATTAACTGTATTTTTTAAATAAATTGAATTATAGAATTAAAACATATTATGCAGGTGGATACATTTTGAAAGACGATAATAAATAACAATAAGTCATAAAAGTCAAGAGTTATAGATAACTTTCTTGAAAAACTAATTACAAAATCACTCTAATTGTCTTCCATTTTCGTCTATCACAGCCATGTGTAACAAAGAAATACAAATATACTGCTTTTTAAGATAAAATAAATAAGATGAAACAATTGAATTTTTGTTTAGTTTTATAGGCTTTAAATATCATCTGCTCATAACTGCTTCCTGTGGTTTGTTATTGTACCACCCATATTTTTTTTATTCTTCTCCAACATATCTGAATGTTCAAACTAAATAATAACATGCCATGCAGCTAATCATTTGATTATCTTCATAGCATGTTATTTTTAATTCCTATACTTTTATAAATGTAATAGTTGATTTACATTCACCCTAAAGGGCAGGACAAACAACAATTGAATAACTCAGAGATCAATCTGGCAACTCCTAATACTGCAAAAACAAATTCAGCAATATAAAAAATTTAACAAGATTTAGACTGCAACATGAGAAAAAACTGTGTCAATCATACAAGAAAATGTTCAAATTATAAATAAAGCTTTTCCTATCACATCACTTTTATTCGTCTTTAGATTTATTCTTCCATCCATTGTTTAATTGTTGAACAAATTTTTTAATATTTAAAACATCTAAAATATAGAATTATAACAAGATATGCAGGTGGATGAACTGAAACACTGACAAAACAACAACTATAAATACATAAATAACAATAGGTTTAAAAAGTCATGAGTTATAAATAACTTTATTAACAAACAAATATTCTTCTACAACATATTTACTATTAGATCTTTAAAGACGAATTATAAAATCTCTCCTGTCTTCCATCTTCTTCTACCACAGTCATCTGTAACAAAGAAATACAAATATACTGCTTTAATACTTATAATAAATATAATAGAATGACAGGCTTTAGTTTACGCAGATCCCCATATGAAATCAAAATGCATGCAAAGTTTTCAGCGTAAACGGGAAGTAACCTGGCGACTCCATGAGGTTGGCAATGGCAATGAACCGCGGAAAAGTTAGTTTGACGTTGGACATTCATTAGACATTCGGCTTCATACCTAAAAGCTCTTTGCTTCTTTTATGTTTTGAGCCCAAACTAACCCAGATAGACATGAATATATGCCCTTGATGTTGCACAAGGTTTAATTTATAGAAAAAAATATATATCAATTAACCATGAAAATCGATTAAACAATTTAACTATATATGACATAAATCTATAAAACCAGTACTAATATGTTCAGAAAACATGCCTGTTATTGCACAAGGCATTTTATGTATTTTATTATAATTAAACAACTTTTAATGTACGTAATTACATAAATCCATTAACCAACGACAGCATTTGAGATAAAGGTATCGAACCAACTTTAGCATATTCAGAGCATTATTCCTTGTGATGCACAAAGCTTGATTTTAAACTGATATTTTTATATACAGTTTACTGATTCCTTATTTTTGATATGTTTAAAACACTGTTTCACATAAAGGTATCAAACCAACTGTAACATATTCAGAATATTATTTCCTATAGGGGCGGTTTCCCGGACAGGGATTAGTTTAAACCAGCCAACCAATAGTTTAATTAGAAAATGTAAGTAGTTTGAACAAAAATGCTAAAAACATTACTTATGTTCATTTTGCGAAAAAAGTGCTACAAAAAACAGAACAAGAATGGTCGTCAGTTCCTACTGAATTACTATGTGACACGTGTAATTCTGCATGGCACACGACTGCAAATGGCTCGACAGTCTTTGTCAAATGTACTGAACGATGATGTCATTTCTTATTGAAATGGATATTCACTACAGTAAAAATAGGACCCACACCATTTTATGACGTAGCTGTCATGAAATGGTGTGAAATGAACCCAGATGCAGGCAGATGAAGGGTTAATCTGAAATCTTTATTAAATAAAACACCCACAATGGGGAAAACATGAACCAAAAACAAGGCAAACCAAAGCTTCCCACAAGGGGGACAAAACAAGATAAGGATCTTATAATAACAAAATAATACATTCGCAAACCGAATACAGGAACAAGGGTAATCTGAAAACATGAGGAAGCGTATACAGGGGATAATACTGTGAGATAGTGATGTTACATATGACATCGAAGACCCGATGCGTGTAACGAGCACAGCGCAATTTCCAATGGTCGATGCCTCACTTTCTGTCCAATCACGTGCGTGTTTTGGTATCAAATCCCTACCTTACTTTAATGGTCCTATCTGGCACAGTCTGGTTAGTTGAACTGTAAGGAGAGTAGTGTAGTTTGAAAACTTTAAAGACATTATTCTATTTTTAGTTACTTTCTGGTTTTGATTGCTAGCTAGTTAGTTTAATATTTTTTACTTATGTTTCATTGCTTTTTTTTCCTTTTCTTTTATCTTTCTCCTGTTTTTGTTTTGGTGAGATGGTGGTTAGTTATATAAGAAATGGCATCTGGAAGAAAAAGGAAAACATCGCCTGTTTGGGAACATTTTGAGATGATATCTCCTAGTAAAGTATGTTTTGGTATATAATGCAAATCCCTAATTCACTAATATTTCCCAGGACATCTACATCTTTTTTTAATTGATGTTACAGGTAAGATGTTTGGTGTGTGATAAGGAGCTTCAGTATTCAAATAATACTTCCTCCATGCTCAGACACTTTAGAGCTCTGCATGAGACTGCACCTGACACCAATCCTGTACATGCAAAAGATGCATTATCATAATTTCATTCATAATTTACATGTGCCTTGTATTTGTCATCGAAAATGCCCTTCCCTTCAGGTTCTTAAAAGCAGATGATTGATGAGGCACTGGTAAATATGATCATCAAAGACTCTCAGCCGTTTTCACTTGTGGAGGATGAAGGCTTCAGGGGTCATCCATGCTCTGGATCGTATGTTGTGCCAAGCAGGCAGGTGTGTAGAAAAGTCCAATTTAACTATGGAGGATGAAGGCTTCAGGGGTCATCCATGCTCTGGATCGTATGTTGTGCCAAGCAGGCAGGTGTGTAGAAAAGTCCAATTTAACTATTTACAATGGATAATATTTTAATAATAACCTCTCTTTTACATTTATTTTATTGTTGCACATTTAGGCCTTGAAGAAAATGGTGGACTCAAAATATGAGGAAGCCAAGATCAAGGCAAAGGCTGAAATGGAAAATATCAAGGCTGTGTCTTTAACTTCAGATATGTGGACATCACTTAATATCGACGTTTACTTGGCCATAACTTGCCACTACATTGATGGGAATGATAAACTCAACGCTGTCTTGTTGAGGATAGTTTCCTGATAATCAAACAGCTTAAAATATAGCCCTCGTAAAAAATAAATATTTGGAGGAGTGGGAAATCAAGGAAAAGGTCAAATGCCTTGTCACAGATGCTGCAGCAAATATGATTGCTTGTGCAAAGATTCTACAAGTGAGGCACACAATCTGCATTGCGCTTGCACTTAATTTAATGGTTAAAAATCGTTAGATTAAGTTTCTACCCTCGGTGACATCCGCACCATGGCAAAGAAAATTGTTACCTATTTCAGATCCAGCACCATTGCCAAAGAGAATCTGAACCAGATGCAATAAGACATGCGAAGACCTGCTCTTAAACTTATCATGAAGTGGCAACACCGTGGAACAGCACTTTTCTGATGCTTCAACGTCTATATGGAGAAAGGCAAGCTGGGGGGGTATCCTTAACCTCTCTCAGAACAAACATGTCCAATTTATCCAGGGAGTATGAAGCAATAGATGAAGTCCTCCGTGTGCTCTCACTTTTCCATCAGGCTACGGGAACTGTCTGAGGAGACACATGTTCAAAAGTCATTCCGCTGATGAAAATGATAAACCATTGTTTACAGGGAGAACCAATCAGGCATTTATTTGTATTTATTCAGCAGTTAAAACATTCATATTAATGTTCATATTGCAAATGTGACAAAGCCATTTTAAATTGATAAGGTTGACCATGGATCATTCAAAACAACTGACAGAAGAAAACCTGACCAGACGCCTGAGAGAACATATATGGAATAAAGAGTCTATGAGTGTAATGACCATGGTAACCTTGCTGGACCCAAGGTTTAAAATCTTTGGGTTCCTCAATCAAAAGATAATAACTGAAGCTGTTAGAAGGCTAAAAGCGAGTGTGCCACCATTATCAGAATCCAAGAACAAACCCCATCAACGCCTTGAGCACTGATTCAACAGAAACATCATCTCAACAGGCCACAAGTCAACAGGCTGCAGTAAATAAGGTAGTATAGTATATTTCTTTTTTATTATTATAATTAAAAAATTATAAATTTTTTATTATTTTTATTATTTTGGAAAAAACTTTGATGAATATTTCATGACGTAAATATAATGATGCATATACATTTCCTGTCATATTTTTACATTTTGTCCTTGAAATTGTTTAGGTGGAACCCCCGTGGGACCCGCTGGATTTGGCTGTGGACCAAAGTAAAAATACCTGCAATGCTACAGCTGATTGATCGATAGCTAAAGGAAACTAACATACCCAGAAACCATGATCCACTTGAATACTGGAAAGAACAAAAACATGCGTTTCCCCATCTATATCTGATGGCACTGAAGTTCCTCTGTACACCAGCCTTCTCTGTACCTTGTAGAGAGTGTTTTCAAAGGCGCTATTGTGCAAGAGGAGAAATAGGCTCGGCCCTAACACTGTAAAAAAATATTTCTCAATAAAAACAAGTAAAATTGTATTTTATGAGCCCACATTCTTCACCCAGTTACACAAGCACATTTTATGACCACATAATCCATGAATCAGTCTATCCGACATTACGTTTCTAAAGTCTCTTATACAAGATACAGGCAATGTTATTACACATAACAGATAGTATAGTCAATTACATGAGTATTTTAGTTAAAATAATTCGACATTTTCTCACTTACTCTGGGGACCCAAAACACGCTATACAATGCAACACATTGACTTTTATATTAACAGGAATTTACTCATTATGGTAGATTCATATTATCACCATATTTTTATTTGTACACTACAGAGTACAATTACATCAATGAGGTGGGTGTTCCATCCAGTGAGGCTTCATCCTAGATTGCTCCCTGACGACTGTTGTACATTTTATGATCCATTAGATAGTCCCCCGCATACACTAAGTTCTAAATACCAAAACAACGTAATGTTACATTAATGTTTTGTTTTCCTTTTCTGGCCAGTGTCTTCACACACACAAAAATATTTGTCGTGGACCCTATGACAGATGACCTTGAACATTCCAGACAAGCTGGCCAGAAATCCCAGTAACACATCACGTTACTTGCACTTCAAATGGTATTGATTGATTATGGCTATGACCAGTATTCATAAATCAGTTTTTCAAAATGAGACGAAACAGGTTTGGAAAAGAGGAATTGGCAAGGATTTAATGGCAGACTTGCTCAACTACCCACACATAACAAAATGATGGCACCAGTTTGTGATGGAAAGAGAAAAATATCTTTAAAGAAAGAAAGAATATATACTTTACACACAAACATGCAAAAAACTGCATCTATATGTTTATTACTACAAATCCTTTATGGCAAAACAGACAATTTCACAATTTCCAGAAACCCATCCTTAAACCCATCCAAAAACTGCCGGTTCAAAGCTCTGAAAGGAAATGGCTGCATTGTTCCTTTCAGCCTCAGGTGATGTGAAGCAACAATTTGTACATTAAACTTTAAACGCATTAGAAGTCAAATATTTTATGACTACATTATGATTTGGTGTACAAGTTAAATAGATTTAAATGGGTTTCAAGACCCAATGGTATATAAGCATATCAGTTTAATACCCAGAAAAACAAGTCTTGTGCATCACAAGGAATAATGTTCTGAATATGTTACAGTTGGTTTGATACCATTATCTCAAATGCTGTTGTTGTTTAAATGGATTTATGTAATTACGTACATTAAAAGTTGTACAATTATTATAAAATGCTAATTCCAAAAGAAACCGCAGCCTTGTGCAATAACAGCCATGTTCATCTGAACATTTTAGTACTGGTTTTACAGATTAATGTCACATAGTTAAATTGTTTAATACATTTTCATGGTTAAGTTATACATCGTTTTTTTCTAGAAATTAAGCCGTGTGCAATGTCAAGTTAATTTGGGCTCAAAACATAAGAGGTGCAAAGAGCTTTTTGGTATGAAACCGAATGTCTAATGAATGTCAAACTAACTTTACCGCGGTCCATTGCCATTGCCAACCTCGTGTTGTCGCCAGGTTACTTCCGTTGTCACTGAAATGCCTTCAGTTTACACTGAAAACTTCACTCACATCCCCATATTAAATCACACTACAATTATATTTATTATAAGTGTGGATTCTATTTTGTATCTATGTGCAAACAAGTGAATTGTGATTACAAACCGAATCTTGTAAACAAAGTGCGTTTCTCGTCAACTGCTGTTGTTATTTAGCCAAAACACTACTTTCTTTCATCAAAGCCAAATTTAGCAAAAAGGGGGATACCGATCTGGTTCAACCCAGTACTAAGTACAGATTGTTCTGTATTATGTATCAGGATTTAAGCTTTGCACCAATGACACAAAGTTTTTGAGAGAAATCTCATTGGTGCTTCATGTTGTTGTCAGGTATGCCACAACCAGAGCCATTGAGAGAGAGAGTCGTGTCAACTCCGTTGACTACAATGGAACGTTTTTTTCACAGCAATGGTGGTTCATGGAGACTCTCAATAGTTTGCGGAAGTTACTAGTTACAAGCTGCGGCTAAACAGACCAACTGAGGTCAACTCTGAATCCATTTAGACATAAGTAATTTAAGGAACACAAAAAGGAAAGAAATTAAACATAACTTCCTGGAACTATCGGAAGGCTCCATGAATCACGTAATCGCGAAAATTTAGAACTTCCGTTGGCGCAACTCTCTCTTTCAATGACTCTGGCCACAACGCCCCCTTCTTTGTCCAGATGTCTCAAAGCCCTGCCTCCCTTGGCCCCTCCTCAAGAGCTTCCGCTCTTCCTGCAGCTGCTGTGCACTCGCTTGGTACTCTCAGGCACGAGGTGTCCACGCGCCGCTTCGGAACGCTGATTGGTCAGTGACGACATAAACAACTATTTTCAACCAATAGTGGCGATGTGCATGCGCTGAGCCATGCTGTGCACACAACGTCCACATGAACAGCTGAAATGGTAAACAAGCCGAATGACTCACGACCAGACACGACGGAGTATAAAACCCTAGCTTAGCCCAGTGAGCACAAAGCTTCTTAACTACTCGTGCGACGAATTTACATAAATAATGTTAAACAGGAACAAGGGTCGATTAATTTGAATGAAGATTAGACATCATTTTGGAGAACTACTAAATATCTGACAGATATTAACTATCTTTAGATAATTAAAAATCTATATCAAATCGAACATGGTGGCGATTACAAAAAGAATGAAGGTCTTCGAAATCACCCTTAACGACCCAACCAAGACATTTTATTGCAGTGGGGATAAAGTGGCTGGGAAAATCTTGGTTGAGGTCTCGGAAGTTACTAGGGTGATGGCAATGCGGGTCCTCGGAGTCGGATGCGCTAAAGTGGAGTACGCGAAAGGCAAACAGAGATGCCGTGAAGAAATAAATTATTTGAAGTATGAAGAGGTTATCCACCTGGATGATCATTCTGCAGGTGAGTTAAAGGTTTTATCGATGCTCAAACGCAACATTGCTTGTTATGTGTATTTGCTTATGTGAAAAAAAAGAATGTGGTAGTAAGAAGGCACATTTTGGATATCAAAAGGTAATCAAGTAAAATTGTGATGCTTCAGAGTTTACTAAAGAAGTGGAAGTTTGTGCCTATGTATACGACTGAACATCCTAGTGTATCTGGACTGAAATCTTGTCAACCACATTTAGCAAGGGGTTTAAATTGGTATGCTAATGTTTAAAACTTGTTTCTAGGTGTGGTTTACTATTAGTATATGGGTAGTTGTGTCCTCGAGTGTGTCCTATAGTGTGAAAAACAAACAATTCAAACTGTTCATAATGTAAAACTATATATGATTAACATTTATGCTGTTAATTTTTTTTTAATTAAATTTTATAAAATAGCATAAGAAATGTTTTTCAAAATTTAGCTGACACACAATTTAAAGACACCCATTTTAATGTGGTTATCTTGCCTCCCACAGATACAGATGGTTCAGTTATTCTCCGTCCATGCAACAAATATGAATACTCATTTGGATTTGAGCTGCCCCAACAAGGGTGAGTGTTACCATTGACATAACTCCAGCAATTAATTTCCTCTTTTCAAAGTCATGTTTCTTACAAAGTAAATTAATAGATGTATCATGGCTCAATAGGCAATTGGTGTCATCCTACAAGGGCAAGTTTGGGTATGTTCAGTACTTTGTGAAGGCTCTTTTGGAAAGACCCTCTCAGCCTGCCCTAGAGTGCAAGAAACACTTTGAGGTTGAGGAACCCATAGACGTGAATACCCCAGATCTCCTGGTGAGTTCATACTGTGCTCATTTTGATCAGACCTGTATCAGAAGAGTTCACTGTAGGTCTCAGATGATGCGTTTGCATCAAACCAATTGGGCTTATACCTTAAAAAAGGACTGACCCTTTACAAAAGATTGAGAAACCTTATCTCAATGATGTTCTGATCATTGCAAGAAAAGACAATTGCTTTTTTAAATAATTGTTTTGGTGTGCTATATATTCTTTCTATCAACAGTCCCCTACTGGAGGCATGAAGGAGAAGAAAGTCAGCTGCATGTTCATCCCTGATGGCCAAGTGTCTTTAAATGCCAAGATTGACAGGCGTGGCTTCTGTGAGGGGGAAGACATCTCCATCAATGCTAAATTTGAGAATACCTGCTCTCGCATCGTGGTACCCAAAGCGGCAATTGTCGCAAAGCAGACCTACCAGGCCAATGGCCGCACCAAGGTCTTCAGGCAGAAATTGTCTTCGGTGCGTGGCAACCACATTATCTCTGGCATGTGTGATGCTTGGCAGGGGAAGACCATCCGTGTGCCCAAGATCAAGCCCTCCATTTTGGGCTGCAATATTATGCGAGTAGAATATGTGCTCATGGTGAGTGTTTGCTTTCTATGTGTAGCATAAAGTCACAGTATGTTTCTTATATTGAGTAGAAACGTATGTTAAACATTTGTTTTTATATTTATCTACAGATTTACATGCACATCCCAGGCAGTGATAAATTGGTACTGGAGCTGCCCCTGGTCATTGGCACTGTCCCTTACAATGGTTTTGGTAGCCGGACGAATAGCATGAGTAGCCAGGATGGTTCTGTGAGCACATCATCGGCTAGCTGGGTGTCCTTACGGGTTCCTTTATCTGCCCCACCCAGCTACTGTGATGTCACTCGCGATTGCAGCCTGGAACAGCCACTCACACCTCTGTTGGATGATTATGATGGTGGAGACAGTCCCATCTTTATGAATGCACCCCAATTTCAGTTCCCCCCACTCCCTGCCTATTCTGAGGTAAATTTAATCACAATCACATGTGAAATTTGAAATCAGTTCTGTTCAACCTGAATAACTATACAAGTGTCATTGAGCACAAGGATGTAATTCTTCATTGTTCTGTTTTACAGGTGGAGGAAGAGTACAATTGTAATCCACGGATGCTTCCTGTCTGTTGAACATTGCTGGGTTGCAGCAATGCTGGAACTGAATTTATTGCACATTATAAAAGGGCTTTTTTACCCACTCTAAGCACTTCAGGCTTTCACCATGTGGATCAGAGGTCGGTTTGAGAAGTGTTGTGTGGATGCATGAAAGTAATGAGGCAGAGAATTTGGGGAACAAGTTTCCCTGAAGGATTAAATCGTCCTATCGTGTCTACATTGCTGACAGGCACATTATATCATGCAAAAGTGTAATGCTCTCTGTCAGACTGATTCTGCTTTAGGGCCTAAAAAAGGCCCATAAGGCTGTTTGGCATGATGCATTTACTGTGTATAAACTGGTCCTTGACATGAGATTACTGCTAAAGTGCAAAGTGATTGTACTGCAATTTTAGTCCTGTAGACAAACCTACAATTTCCCAAATGGTGGCGATGTACTTTCCAGTAGTTCCCAACATTCATTTGTATTTAGATACTTGATTTTGTTGATTTCTCTTTACCATTCCATTACCATTAATATATTTTTGTTCGGATAAAATATTTTATCAATTCATTATTCAATTTATTTCTCATAGCGTTTTCCAGGGAATTTTATTTTAAGATACTGAAATGTTAAAAAGAAAATTAGTATATTGACAAGATAAGTTTTTTTGAGGGGAATTATGCTGTAAATTATCAGTGTTGTGGCTATTTTTATCTACTTTAATGCACTTTTAAGGAATGCAATTTGCTGTATAACTTACTACTCCCAGGGAGATGTTTTTTATCTTGTCTTCCGAACTTGCTTATGTTGCATATACACTGATCAGGTGTCTTGTGTGCTCATCTGAAGTCTGTATGGTATAGCACCGAAACCCTCAACTGACGTGTTTTCTCATCAACAATCGACTTAAGGCCAAAATATAACTCAGCAAGTGCCAAAGGGGGTCTCTTAAGTGCTGACCATGTTTGTTTGTGAGACCTGTTGCTGCACTTTTTGTAGAGAAATCTGAAGATATTTTGATCAACATTTCATGTTGAACGTTTTTGTGTCATTTTGTTTCTCATTGATTTTAAAAGTTATCGTAAACTTTGTGCATATGTTCAAAGTATCCTTTTGTATCTAAGTTAAAGAAGTGTGTTTTTTATAAAAACTTGTGTGTATTTTGAATAAAAGTTTAAAATGTCATTCTTGGTGTAATTTTGTTCTTTTAAGGGCTACTAATTGATAAATGACAAGCACAAATCTGAAAAATAGAATAGTACATGCAGATGTGTGTTGAATTATCGCTTAACAACATTAACAACAGCTTTAAACAGCGTTCAAAAACAAAAATACATATTAAGCTTAATCCTGATAGAGAGATTCACAAGCATCTGCTCCCCGCTGTTTGATATGCCTGAGTTACTTCATCATCAACCAACGATAAATAAACAATAATTCATACAACTATATTAAAATTGCACATAGGCTATATGAGATGAAAACCGTATTTATCGATCATTTATCGAAATTGTATTTAAGACACAAAATAAATACATCGTTTTCAATTTCCGGCCGTGTAAGGGATGTCAGGACTAGGGGCCTCATCGAGTAGCCTACCACTAGTGGAATGCATACCACAGTTTGAGAACCACTGATGTAGGGTGTGACAGTGTGGTTAACGTTGCGGTCTGATCATTGTCAGAATTGGCTAATTCCTGTCAAAGTACAGTATATATGGTTGTGTTAAAAAAACAAATTTTGTTTTAAAGCTGCTGTCCGCGATAATCATAGGGTAAAAATAATTAGAAATCAACTATTGATTCAATACATAAACAGATCAGTGTTCAAAACTATTGTCTTCATTCACAACTGTAAGCTTATAATAATGATTTATTATAATTTGCATTGAGGGGCTGTACACACTCCCTTGCTATATGGCCTACTGTTAATATGGAATATTTTATCATATCATATGTTATAGATTACTGGTTTTAACTAAGAAAATAGATTATAGTGAGAAATGTACTGTACAGGAGTTACAGTGTGAAAAACGGTCAGCTTTGTAGGCATTTACTAAAGTTTGCAAATAACAGCAAATTTGGTGTTAAATCAGATCGGGTACAACCATTTTGATTCAACAAGAATTCTAATTCTGTGTCAGAAGTTCATCCCATCACTTGTAAGGACATTATTCACATTACAGACATTGCTTGAAACGCAGAATTAATAATTTGATCATTTGTTTTCTCCCCTTTTTTGTAATGTTTTGCTCCTGGTTATTATTGGTGCTAACTGCTAACTTCCTGTAAAAAATATTCATTCAAAATTTGAATTCTTGTCAAATTAAATTGTTGTATGATCTGATATAAATCGTCACACTGTAACTGCTGTGCAGTACATTTCCCATTATATTTCTTAGTTGAAACCAGTAATCTATGACATACACGTATATCATACGAATAAAATTGTATTAAGACTTTAATAATTTGTTAATGTTAAATCATCAAGTAGCTCAGTGGTTAGAGCATGCATGGCACTAGAAACGCCAAGGTAATGGCATGGGTTCCCTTGATCCAAGGGATCGCAAGTGCTCAGAATCAAATCTATAGTATAATACAATGTCACGTTGGATAAAAGCATCTGCCAAATGCATAAAGGTAAATATCCCTTTTCCAACATGTGATGGCCCGTGATGCAGCCACACATTAGCGAGCAGTAATGTTGCGCGCACACATACACACACGCACCTAACTTGGTATATGTATATTAGTATTTTGATTTCCCCACTTAATGATTTCTGGATTCACAACATATTTATTCAGTAAAAAGACTCACACACTTTATTCCTCAGTTACATATTTATTTTGAGTGGCAGTACCTCATTGGCTGATTGGAGTGCACACAAACTAGTTTAAGTTGTATTATACACCGAGATTAATATTGATTTCTTGAGTTTAAGTTACCGTGGGGGTGCTGCGGATGGTCGGAGTTGTTGACTACTGAGTGGCGACTTCCGATGTGCAGTGCGCTTCTGCAAAGGGCCGGAAGGCTGCACGGACTGCCATTTTTGGTTCCGCCTGCCTGACATTTCTAAGAGTGTGTGCTGTCTTCTCCTGCCCCAACACTCAGCGTCCCTCAAAATGTCTGTTCACGGCTCTGGTTAGCAGTTGTCACCAATAAAAGATAAAAAACCTAACTTTCAGTTTCACATAATAGGACTAGGTGTTATAATCCCACTATTTCAGCACAGTTGAATTGGCCAATTGGACATTTCCCACGCCTTATGCATGACAAGGCTAAAGTATCTAAGTGTCTTCTTCCATCCATTTGCCTTTCTACTACTTACTGCAGCTGGGAAGTCTGGGTAGTGAAAGTAATTTGCGCGTAGCTCAGTCAAGTGTTTTCAATCTCTGATAACCAACACTACTCCAGCGGCTCTTCCTCTTCTCTAAGGAAAAACGGACAGATGGGGTTCCTATTGAAAACGCCACAGCACTAAGCCGCGTCACAATCTCTAGCGAAGCGACGTTGACCGGCCTGGGCGAGCCACACGTGAGCACTATCGCGAAATTTGTAACCTTCCAGTGGGCAGGCAGGGGCTCTCAGAGCTTTTAGCAAAGAGGAGTAGCCCCTGCCCTCGGCCACCACAGACGGAGGCCTTGTTCTCTAAACGAGAAGCCGTCCGGTACCGTAGGGCTACTGGGTAAGCGCTGTTCCCTCAATGCGGACGTGCGATACGGAGACCACTTCCCACCATAGGCGGGAATACAGTGGAGACACCAACATGGTCTCACCAAATAGGGGAGAACTCATGGGAGGTATGTGCGGAATGCCGCAAGGTGGATGTCCACCTGGGGGAGGTCATGGGTTGCCACGCGGGGAACCATCTCATGACGACATCTCAGACGGAACCACCCTAGTGGGGGGTTACTACGTGTGGGGCACTAGGTCCGGTTAGAGCTATATGTAATAACTCAGCTTGATACTCGGCCATAGGCGGCAGGGCTGCTCCGCCAAGCCCGCCGCCCTGAGTGCTTATTGATGGATGGACGGACTGCCTATTGTTCACCCTTGGGGAAAGAAGGGATGCAGCCCATAGAGCACTGATCCACCTAAGAAGGGGAATGGCGCTATGCACAGACGTACGCCCTACGACCGCTGGTCTCATCTGTTGGCAAGACTCGAGCTGCCGGTTCCCCACGGAGGTTGCAAGCCTCTGCGAGGTATAGCGTAGCCCAACCCGCAACTCTACAGATGTCTGCCAGAGAGGCGCACTGAGCCGATGCCCACGAGGAGGCTACACCCCGAGCGGAGTGTACCGTCACTCAAATGGGCACCGGCTAGGATCGGCACGCCGTAGTGACGGCGTGTGCGATCCAGCGCGACAACTCTCCTTGGAGACAGCACTCCCGTTGCTGACCTCCATAACAGACAAGAGCTGCTCAGGGCCTTGAAGCCCTCCGTGTGGTTCGAGTAGAGGCGCAATGCGCTTACTGGACACCCCACGTACAGGTTGGGTCTTTCTCCCGGTGTGGGAGCGCCTGCAAGTTCACCACCTAGTTCCCAAAGGGGGGCGGCGGAACTCTGGGCACACTAAGTCGGCCGGGGTCTCAGGATCACGTTAGAGTCATCGGGCCTGAATTTTGGCAATCGGCCAGTATGCTGGCTCTGCACGAGAGGCCGGAGCCTCATCAGTGCAGCAGGACAGCTAGCAACTTGAGGGCAGTGATATGCCAACGCAGGCGGGGGCCCGTCCAGCGGCCCGACACTGCGCGCCCGTTGCACACCGCACCCGCACCCCGTAGGGAGGCGTCTATCGTTACCACGACCGGCCTCAAGACCTGTCCGGGGTTAGGATGCGATGGCAGCAGGCGTAATGACGATACGCCTACTGCCAGTGCGCCACGCTCTCCAGGGAACTCATCTCTGTAGTCAGTGCTGTCGCGGTCCCATGTGCGTCAACCCGAGGGGGACAGGCCACCCCCGAGGACACCATGCCAAGGAGCCTCTGAAACGGATTTCAGGGGACTGCTGGCTGCTGCCTGAAAGTTCAAGCAGCTCAGCACTGACTGTGCGTGCTCGAGAGTCATGGAGACAGTGTTGAGTTCTCTACCAGGAAAAGGGGAGCTCTGCGCCAGGGAGAGCTGCTCTTTTTCCCGGCTGACCCGTTACTGACATGCCAGCCCCTCGACAGTGCCGAGGGAAACTGGACATGAGAGTATGTGGTCAGTTGTCATGAACCACTCCTGGCGTCTGAGGGGTGGCAGCCCCGGCCTGGAGCACGGGAACATCCCTGCCTCTGCTGAGGTAAGAGGATGCCCGAAGTCCGGCGGAGGTCTGGCGAACTGGATCGAATGCCGAGACGGACCACACTCCCAGCCACCGTGATGGTTTGAAATGCTAACCAAGCACCCAGGGACCTCACAGGGGGCCTATGATCTGCTTCATCAACCCGCCGGGGTTGGTTCAATGACTAGCAGTGCTGGTCCCACCCGGGGGGAACAGCTCCGCTAAATCACCTGCCAGGCGATGGCGCAGCTCGACGCACCGTCGAAGCGAGAGTGCTGAGGGCTGCTTTATACTCGCCATTGCGTGCGATGCCATTGCGTGCCACGATGCAACGTCGAGTTGCCGAACACCATCTTTCAGAGGGTGAGAGCGGCTGTAAAATTGAAACCCAGAGAGAGACCTCTCCTTGTGAGAAGGCGGGCACTAGGCCCCCGGAGGGGCCCAGAAGGTGTTGGGACGCGGCAGGGACCGCCCCAGTCCGACCACCCAGCGACCAAGGCTGGTACGGGCCCGATGCTTCAATCTCTCTAGGTGGTCCTTCTCTCTTCCTCCGGAGTCGACGCTGGAGAAGGCCGGGGCTGCTGGGGGGCAGACCACGTGCGAGACCTCGACAGCCGAAAGGCAGTCCTTGACAGCGCCACCAATCAGCCGACCTTGCGAGAGGGGAGTCGGGAAAGTGGCCTTTCTCGACATCGCCCACCTGCGCAAGATTGAGTCCTAGGCATCTATTCGGGCCACTGATGTGGACATCGTCCGACCCAGCCTGCGCTGCCACCGTGGTCCCCGGAGGGCCAGTCGGCGGCGGCACTGCTTGGGTCGGTCTTACCCCGTGGGGCTCTCTTTAGCGCCCTGGCCTGCAGGATGGCCATGGCGTAAGAGTGGTGGCAGCTTGGCCCACGGCACTGCCAGCCTCAACACCAGAGATGTCGAGACCTTACATGCCCTGGACGGTGAGTCTAGATCAAGCTCCCCAGGTGGCCGCCGTCTGCGGATATCCGCGACTGCATGCTCCACCCAGGATGCATTGACTTAGTCCCTAGCTGCCTCCCCGCCCCGAGGGAAGAGAGGGCGATAGAGTCTGCTAGACGGAAGCGCGCTGAAGGGGGCGCTCCAGGTCTCACTGAACTCCTTATGCAGCTCGGTAAAACTTGGCACTTGAGCCGGGCACGGCTTGGAGTCGCGCCCGGACCCAATGTGCGAAGTACCCAGCCGCGAGCGCAATCCAACACTCACGGCGGTCCGAGCGAGCATGGCTGACATCTTGACGTCTGCTCTCACCTGTGCTCGACCTCCCGAGGGAGGGAGCTTCAGGGAATTGCCAGAGTCTGATGCCAGCAGGTCGCGCTCCGATGTTACAAGAGACACCTCATCTCCACGGCTCGTGTCCGAGCGCGTGGCTTAGGACCATCCTTGGGGAACTGCTAAACAAGCGAGATGGGGCGCGAGCGGTCCGCGAGCCGGCCGGCTGACGTATTAACGCTCACGATAATCCCCACATTACCCTCGCTGCTCGCCGCCGCTGACAGCAGGGCCGTAGCCGCTGCGGTCACAGAACGGGAAGCAAACGAGGTGGTGGCTGGATCTTGACAGAACATAGCCACCGTGACACAACATCTGAATAGCCATCCGCCCGCAGTGCGGGCAGGACGAATCCACGAGGCTGCCATAGTGGTCGGACCCCCGAACAACTGCGGAAACCACCGTGTCCGTCCCCGTCCTCGATGAGTGTACTGCCCCCTCTCTCTGCTGTCCTTGAAAAGTGAATTCTGTTAAAGACAATATCTCGCTTGGCAATGAACTTTGAGCTTTATCATTTATCAAAACATGTATATGTAAAGTCAATGGGGCAAACTACTTCTTTAATACCACTGATACTGTGAACTACCTAGTGTATTCAGTAGGTTACATTTAGATTTATGTTGTGTACTTAAATTTTATTGGAAAGTTAATCATTAATTTATAACAATAAATAATGTAATTTACACAATGTTTCGTTTAGTGAAAATTGCATTCTGTTTGTGATAAAAAAATGTTTTATTCCTACTGGAGACCTTAAATATACTATTGAAGACAAAAGAACAACAATTTCAGTACCATTGTACCACGATAGCCAGTACCGTGATACCTTGGCTATTGTACCAGGGCACCTCCTGTAGCTAGCGCCGCAGTTCCTGGCCCTCCTACGAGCCTCTATGGCAAGAGGGGAGGAGGGCGTCATGGGAGAAGTTTGCGGACTCCTCCGGTAAACAGCTAGTCACATCCACACCGCTCTTTCGCAACCGGCCACTAAAGAGGAAGAGGCGACAGAAGGGGTCCAGCAGGCATCCAGCCCTGTCGTTAATTGTTGTTGATTCAATGTCCTTGTCCCAGTCAGCCTTGTCTCATCTGTCGGCTTGAGGAACGCCAGGTTGTCATTCCTTAATGAAGGGAGGGGGTTCTGTCATGCTTCTGCCTCTCATAGTCATGTTTTTCTTAGTCTTTTGGCCCTGAGGCTTCAACTGCGAAAGCAGACAGCGGGTAAGTGATGATCTTATTTACTACAGTTGTTTAAGTGATGATTGGTTAGGTCTATTTAATAGGTTTGTAATATTGTGTCTTCCCGGCAGAACTTGCTCTGAAGCTAAAATTTTTGGCTTGCCATGCACTCTCTCCGGTCTCCACTTGACCCCGCCTCCTCGTTCCCTCGTCAGCTTCCCCTCAGTGTTAAATTCCCGTCACCTTCCCTACATAATTTTCCCTTGGTAGTGTTCCCTTTAAATACCCCTTGTATTCATTGTCCTGTGTCAGTTGGTTGTCATTTATATACTCATTGGAGTACGTCCCTGTGTCATGGATATTTCCCGTCTGAATTACCTTGTTCCTGTTTCTTATCCTGCCCATCTTGTGTCAAGATGATTAAATACTGTATAAATCTTGGAGTTTGTTTATTTTTTTAAGTTTTAGTTTGCATTCTTGTTTGGTTTATCATGTTTCCCTATCGTGGGTTTTTTGTTTGTATTTTGTTTAAGCATATTCAACTTTGGCGTGTAAACTCCATTTATTGTGATATAGGGCATTAGACAGGGTGGAGATGCACATACACACAATCTTCCTTTGACTGGGATTTATAAAAGGATTTGGTAATGCTTTAGATTACGTCCCTTAAACAGAATTTACAGAGTAATTTATTGCAACAATCATGTTCCCTCTAAAGTACATATATGTAGGTAACAGGGAAACATATGCAAAGTTTGGGGAATAAGGAAGTTAGGAAATACCAAAAAATATATACTGTGAGTATTTTAAAACTAAGGGGTAACTATTTTAATATAATGTGGTATGCATGACCTGCAGTATGCTATACAACAATCTTAGCATGAACATACATTACATTTTTGTAATCACAATGTATCCATAAATAAGCAACTGTGAATTAACTGTGATATGAATTAAGTATCGGGTTCTTATTTTATTTTTATAGCAAACAGAAATAAAGTGAAATTAGGTGTGTTCAGATTTTGCATAAACTAAACAGCACGAAAAAAGCATGCAGACTGTCGGTCAACTGTAGTTGAGAGTTTTTACTTTAGGATTAATTGTATTTGATTGATTTTAGGATTGTTGATCAAAAATAATATCTTATTAGTTATTATGAGTTGTTTTGATGAGTTTTAATGTGGAAAATGTGGAAAATCAATGTTGATCTTTTGAGATTATAATTTGTTTTGGATGTTTTTGTGGCACGCAGTTCCCTCATGAATATTTTTGTATTTGCTTACTCCTACCCCTTTATTCCCCAAATTTAACATATTGTTACCCTTATCTACAGATATGTACTGTAGAGGTACGTTATAGTTACAAGAAGCTATACTTTAAATCCTGTTTTATTATGCGGTACACTGTGGGTCGTAATCTAAACAGTTACCAGGGATTTTTGCGCAGGTACACTTTTAGTATGGAATCTACGGAGAGTTCGATACATGAGTCCCCAGATCTGAGATCGGTCATCTAGTCCTCTTTTACAGTTTTGTACGGCCATGAATACAACTTGGATGCAGGCCCCCAATCCCCCGGGCCCGTATGTACCTGGATACCCAGATGTTATGCCACTGCCCCAAACATAATATGCTGCATATCACATAAAATATAGGATATGATTGTTATACTGGGAAAATGACCATGGTATACCCTTACATAAAGTATATTGCAAATAGCTTAAAATGAATACACCAAGTTGTTTCAAAATAACACCTTTAATATGAGCAATACTTGGGTGAGTATAGTGTAATTAAATATAAGAATGTCAAAAAATGTAATGTTTTATCTGTTTATCTATATTTGCAGGTAGTTACATGCCATTGCGTGTTTGGCTTCTGTTTTTATTGCACTTACAGTTTTGATTAGCATGTGTCACTGTTTGTCTGTCCCATTTGCAACATCATTATCAGAAAGTTTACTTTAAAACTGGGATACGTTACCACACACACATTCCTCCATTTCCTGTATTAACGAGATCACACATTTACACCAAAACATTTGAAAAAAACACATATTCCGCAGAATGTCCCTTTTCTTCATTCTCATTCGTACTCTGTTCTCTGCTAACCAGCAGTTATTGCCACACCGATGTCATTTCAACAGCAAAACTGTATTTTAATTTTGATTGGTGATTGAACGTCATCACACTTCGACTCGATTGGTTAGATGGCTTGAGCATGTTTTGATCATGCTGTGAACACATACTAGCATACCCTGTTGGCTCCTGTTTGACTACTGTTCTGTGTCAAAAGTAGCTGCCTGTTCGTCTAGCACTGACCCAGGATTATGAAAATAGCATGGGTCCGACCGAACCTAAAGCACATCTAAACTTGGAAATGTTAATGGCTCAGCTTTGACTTTATAATTTTTTAGCATGGATGCATTAAATTGTCTGGTTCCTTTCCAAAAAAAAACATTATTACACGAAAAGTAGGAAATGATACTGACCTCAATAAAGTCCAAACCCCTCAAGACCATAGACATGTCACCATATAACTGAAGCAAATATAGCAGAAGAAAGGGACATCTACAGTATGTGTGTTAGACCAGGGGTTCCCGACGTTGGGGGTCACAAGGCCGCGAGGGCGGGGTCGCAAGATGATTTCCAGAAATCCTTTTTTATCATTAGAAATAGCGTATGTAACGTTAATCAATAAGTGTAACAAAATATAAAATTATTTTATAATATATTAGTTAAGTTAAAAATAAAACCAGGTAAATAAAAAGCCATCAGCCTTAGGAATTTCCTCCTCCTCGATCATGACCCCTGAGGTTATTATGTCACATTAACGACATTAGCAACCACATTAAGTTAGGTGCAGCACTCGAATCAGTTTGCTGAAATTCAACCATCTGTAGTAATAGTTCATACTGTAGTTTATGTATTACAACAAGTAATGTAATGAGAGTAAATAACTATGAAATAAAGTATACGTTTGTATACCTTAACCACCTCCGAGGATAGTGGGGGTCTGGAGTCACTGGCACTGTTATTTTGTCTTTTGCATGTTGTTCATACGCGTACAAAAAAGTATGAGCATATTAGCCCGATTCTATCAACCTTGCACTGGTTACCTGTAAAGCATCGCATAAACTTTAAAATCTTGCTTATTACCTATAAAGCCTTGCATGGTTTAGCTCCTCACTACTTGAGAGAAATTCTAACGTATTATAGTCCATCACGTGCACTACGCTCTCAGGTGTCAGGTCAGTTGGTAATACCTAGAATTTCAAAATCAAGTGCAGGCGGCAGATCCTTTTCCTATCTAGCGTCTAAACTTTGGAAGAGTCTTCCCTGCACTGTCCGGGAGGCAGACACACTCTGTCAGTTTAAATCAAGACTAAAGACGCATCTTTTTAATCTTGCATACACTACACTATCATAATATATATATATCAAAGATCTAGGCTGCACTAGTTAGATCAACCGGAACCAGGGACACTTCCAATAACAACTGATGCATTTGTTGCATCAAAGAGTGCAGAACAGTACTCTACTCTCAGCCAGTCTTGTCTCATTGTTCCAAGGTTACCAGAGCGGGCAGGACGCAGTCCAAGGTTACCGGAGCGGGCAGGGCGCAATCAATTCCCAGACCTGACAAATGCTGGAGGAAGGACGTGGCGACTCTACAAAACTTCAGTCGCTATTAGATTATTAATGATAATTTTAAATCTAACTTTGTTTTTTATTTTGCCTTGCTGTGCAAGCACTGTCGAGCTTGTGCAGAGGCAACAGTTTTTCCCAGAGGGGAACTGGAATCCCCTGGTTAGGCCTGGTCTCCCTCTGAGGTTTTTTTTCTCCTCCAATGGAGTTTTGGGTTCCTCGCCACCGTTTGCATACTGTTTTGCACTGTTTGCCTGGCCGGGGGGGCTGCTAGAATTTGATAGTCTTATTTAATTAACTCTGCATATAGGAATTTATTGTGTGTCTGATATTTGACCTGTGTTTTGACTTCCATAACCTTTTATGTTTTACTTATAGTCAATGTTTTCTTGTACAGCTGCTTTGTAACAATGAAAATTGTAAAAAGCGCTATATAAATAAAGCTGACTTAAAGCTGAGTTATTTGGTGTTTCCCTGTAAGTGATGGTGTTACTTTATGGCATGTCGTCAGTCGGCGGAACCAAGAAGGTGAGCTGGCGGTGGTGAAATAAGGCAGTTGTAGCTCATACAGGTGTCCGTTTCATCAATCTACAATATAGTATTAAAACATGAAAAAGTGAATAACATTATTCCACATATACAATTAAGTGAATTAAAGACAGTAATCTGGCATATAAATTCACATAAAGGGTTTATACAAATGTTTCGACATACATCCACCCAAATATATTTATTTGATTGTTTTAATATGCATATTCACATAAATATGTTTGCAGCGTTCACTACGTCACAGGTGTTCAATAGCAATGTAACGCAGGTAAAAAGGTGGGAGGTTCACTTACCTGATAAGCACAGGCCAGTCAGGAGTTGCAACGTGGACCAGTAAAATCCCAGAACGATGTGTTCAAATCATTCATCAGGAATGAATGAGCACGGGCTATAAACGGGAGCGAGTACTAATATTGACATGTTGTCTCGTCAGGAGAGATGCGCCACCGGTAAGCTGCAGTTTCTTTACATGGAGTTGCGGTTTAAGTTTGGTTGTCTGTTGCGCTACTGCTGTTTTGCTGCAATGCATGTGTGCGGTTTGTATGCTTGTTAACTGTTACAAGCATACAACAGTTAACACGCTCTCCCTTTCGAGAGCGGTCACTCCGACATTGCGGAGACCGCATATGGAACGGTAGTACAATCCCGCAGTGAGAGCTAGCAAAAACAGCCGACAACTTGGATAACACACAGAGTATGTGGAGCATACAAATCAACCATTCGCGAGGTCGCCCCAAGCATTAACCGCTGATTGGCTGAAACCGGCCTATGAACTGCTAGATCACGGAGTACGCCAATGAACTGCTAGATTGGCCTCTTGGCGCTGAACAGGGCAGACACCACAGCAGTAGAACCAGCACGGAATCCCGGGCAATATAATAGCGAACATAAGTACACCAAGCACAGTGTAAACAGCAATGCGGCAACAACTGTGTAGCATAAGAAATACAAGGTAGAAGATAAAGCTTAATCAGCACTCACCGAGAGGACTTGAGAAGCCAATGAGGACACAACCAATCTATAGAGCCTGGCGAAAGTATTCTAAGACCAGCCAGCTGCACAGCATATGTCCTGAATAGATGTGCCCTTAGATAAGGCCCACGAAGAGGCGATAGCCCTAGTCGAATGAGCTCTGATACCGAAGGGGCAGTTCCGACCCTGACTCTCGTACGCCAATGTAATAGCATCCACCACCCAGTGAGAGAGCCTCTGTTTTGAGACAGCCCAGCCTTAGTACCCCCACCAAAACAAATAAATAGCTGCTCAGACTGCCGAAACCTGGCCGTGCGATCAATGTAAGCCTGCAAGACCCTTACCGGGCAGACCGCTCTCTGAGCGTTAGCCTCCTGCGAGTCTGATGACTCGGAAGACAAAGCGGGCAAAGAAATGACCTGAGCTCTAAAAGGGGTAGACATGGACTTTGGCACTAACCCGATTTTGGCTGGAGAGTGACGCTGCAGTCGCCAGATGCAAAACGAATGAAATCAGCAACGACTGAGAGCGCTTGTAAATCCCCTATGCGCTTAACCGAAGCAAGGGCGAGATGGAGAACGTTTTTTAGAGTGAGCTCTCTTACAGAAGACGCGTCCAAAGACTCGAAAGGGGGAGAAGAGAGAGCCTTCAACACCAGCGCTAAGTCCCAAGGTGACACAGAAGGGGTTCGCGGGGGGAAAAGTCTCCTCGCTCCTCTGAGGAATCTGACCACCAGCATGGGCCTACCAATCGATTGCCCATCAACCGGGGAACGAAATGAGGCGATAGCAGCCACATAAACCTTCAGCATTGAAGGGAGGCCGCCGTTGTCCAGCCTGTGCTGTAGGAAAGATAAAATATCAGACACGGGGCAGGACGTTGGGTCGATATTGTTACTGCTGCACCATTTAGCAAACACCCCCCATTTTAGAGCGTATAAACGTCCTGTAGATGACGCATGAGACTCCGAAATAGTATCCAGTACACGCCGAGGGAGTGCAGTTAGAATCCCCAAAGTGGCCAGGCATGGAGGTTCTACAACTCTGGGCTGGGGTGCCATATCGTGCCGTTCACTTGGGACAACAGGTCTCTCCTGAGGGGAATCCGCCACGGCGGTGCCGTCAACAACTCCCTCAGGTCCGGAAACCATGGTTGATTCGGCCAAAAGGAGCGACGAGAATCACCGACGCCGTCTCCTCTCTGATTTTGCACAGCACTAGGGGTAAAATCTTCACCGGAGGAAACGCGTAGAGCCGAACGACCGGCCAACGCACCGTCAGCGCGTCGCTCCCCATGGTGGAGTGGATCAGCGAGAAATACAACGGGCAGTGTGCGTTCTCGCTTGTCGCGAATAGATCCACTTCCGCCTTCCCGAAGCGTTCCCAAATTAACAGGACTGTGTCAGGATGAAGCCTCCATTCCCCGTGCGGAAGACCCTCCCTCGAAAGCATGTCCGCTCCGCGGTTCAGATGACCGGGGATTAGACCAAGATGGCGGCGCGTGAACATCGCGAGGCTCAGCGTCTCTCCAGTTTTAGCATTTATATAGTGTATTTCTTGCTCATCTCGGGTCTGTTCGTCCAGAACAGTTGTGCATTTATATCGTACACCCGGCAGGAGCTTTTGGATATCAGTTTACGCATGTCCTGAAGTTGTATCATCAACATTCAACTCGTCCCTGAGATCGTCAGAACAACCGATGCAAGTACTTGTCGGCGGCGTCGAGATCGTAAACAAAGGCGGGGGAAGCGTGGAGGGCTAAGAGCTAGGCTAAAGCTAACACCACACCGGCTCTCTTTACCCAGCATTTTCCTTGCTAATGTTCGATCACTAGTGAACAAAATGGACGAGATTAGACTCCGCATCACCAACAGCAAAAGACTTTTGAACTGCAATGTCATAATCTTCACGGAAACATGGCTACACAGCGGCATACCGGACAACGCTATTGAGTTAGCGGGCTACAACACACACCGGGCGGATAGAACGGCAGAGGAATCCGGTAAGACAAGAGGAGGTGGATTGTGCATTTACTTCAACAAAACTTGGTGCACGAACTCTGTTATTGTCGGGAGACACTGCTCGGCTAACCTTGAGTTTCTCATGGTTAAATGTAGACCGTTTTATCTGCCACAGGAATTCACTTCCACCATTATAACGGCAGCTTATATTCCACCGGATGCTGATGCCAAGCTTGCTATGAAAGAACTTCATGCAGCCATCAGTAAACAACAGACTGCTCACCCGGAGGCTGCATTTATTGTTGCGGGAGATTTTAATCACTCAAACTTAAAGACAGTGCTCCCTAAATTTCCTCTGCATGTTTCCTGCCACACAAGAGGAAACAAAACTTTGGATCATGTCTACACAAACATGGCTGAAGCTTACACCGCGACCCCCCTCCTCCACCTGGGTCAATCTGATCACCTTTCTTTGTTCCTCACCCCCAAGTACATTAATCTCATTAATCGTGTGAAGCCATCAGTGAAGACCATCAAGGTGTGGCCTGCGGGGGCAGACTTTTCACTCCAGGAAAGGTTTCTACACACAGACTGGAGTCTGTTTGCTTCTCAGGCCACCAGTGGCTCTCACACGGACATCGACAGTTACACCTCCTCTGTATTGGACTACATAAATTCCACCATTGATAGTGTCACAACCCAGAAGCAGATCACCACGTACCCTAATCAGAAGCCATGGATGAACAAGGAAGTGCGCCTCCTGTTGAAAGCACGTAACACTGCCTTCCGATCGGATGATGCACAGGCCTATAGTACTTCTAGGGCAAATCTGAAGAGGGGCATCAAAAAGGCCAAGCACTGCTACAAGCTGAAGCTAGAGGAGCATTTTTCCAATTCTGACCCTCGACGCATGTGGCAGGGCATCCAGGCCATCAGTGACTACAAACCCAAACACTCCACCCCCATAGCCACAGATGCCGTCTTCCTGAACGAGCTTAATGACTTTTTTGCTCGCTTTTAGAGAGACAACAAGGAAACAGCTACCAAGCTCACACCCTCTGCTGACCACCCAATCATCACACTTAACGCCACTGATGTTCACAATGCACTAAGTAGGATCAACGCGCGCAAGGCTGCTGGCCCAGATGGCATCCCTGGTCGCGTACTCCGGGCATGTTCAGAGCAGCTCGCTGGGGTGTTCACGGACATCTTCAACCTGTCCCTCGCCCAAGCAGTGGTTCCAGCATGTTTTAAATCAACCTTCATTGTGCCCATTCCAAAAAATTCTAACCCGACGTGCCTGAACGACTACCGCCCTGTAGCACTCACACCCATTGTCATGAAGTGTTTTGAGCGGCTGGTCCTGGCACACCTAAAGAACTCTCTACCACCCACACTGGACCCATACCAATTTGCCTATCGCAACAATAGGAGCACAGATGATGCAGTGTCCATGGCGCTGCACTCTGTGCTTACACATCTGGACAATAAGGACACTTATGCACGTATGGTGTTTGTAGACTTCAGTTCTGCTTTCAATACCGTCATCCCTTCCAAGCTAATCGTCAAACTTGGAAACCTAGGCATCAACAACCCTACCTGCAACTGGATTATGGACTTCCTGACGAACAGGCCTCAGCTTGTTAGGTCAGGCCCCATCTGCTCCACCACCACCACCCTCAACACTGGTGTACCACAGTGCTGCGTACTGAGCCCCTTTCTCTACTCCCTTTTCACACTCGACTGCAGGCCTGTGAACGGATCTAACTCCTTCATCAAGTTTGCAGACGATACAACAGTGATTGGTCTCATCAGTAACAACGATGAGACTGCATACAGGGAGGAGGTCCGGCACCTGGCCACATGGTGCACCGACAACAACCTGCTCCTTAACACAAAGGAGATCATCACGGACTTCAGGAAGGCGAAAGGAGGCACACACGAACCAATCCACATTAATGGGATGGCTGTTGAACGTGTTTCCAGTTTCAAGTTCCTGGGGACTCACATTTCGGAGGACCTGTCCTGGACCACCAACACCTCATGCCTGGTCAAGAAGGCTCACCAGCGTCTCTTCTTTCTGAGGACACTGAAGAAGAACCAACTGTCTTCTACAACCCCCCCACTGATTCCACTACCTCTCTTACCTTTAACTCCAATGCTGCTATAACATTGTTGCACTACAGGGCTGCATGCATGACTGAACTGTACACACCAGTACTTCATTTTATCTGCTCTACTGGACTGTTTACACACATAGCATCATTTGCACTCTATACTGCTCACTTGCACACCAGGAATATTTAACTGAATGCTCATTTGCATTAATGGACCACTTCCATAACTGCAATAACCTATCTACTGCAGTGTAATTGTATTAACTGCATCTACTCATCTATTGCACGGTAACTTCAAAAACTGCATTAACCAATCTACTGCACTGTAACTCTATTAACTGCATCTACTCATCTATTACACTGTAACCTCAATAACTGCATTAACTAATCTACTGCACAGTAACTATTAACTGCATCTACTCATCAATTGCACTGTAACTTCAATAACTGCATTAACTAATCTACTGCACTGTAATTCTAATAACTGCATCTACTCATCTATTGCACTGTAACTTCAATAACTGCATTAACTAATCTACTGCACTGTAATTCTATTAACTGCATCTACTCATCTATTGCTCTGTAACCTATAAACTGCATTAACTCATCTTCTGGACTGCAAACTATTAACTGCATTAAATCGTATACTGCACCGTAACTTTAATAACTGCATTAACTTCAACTACTGCATTAACTCACCTATTGCACTGCAACTTTAATAGCCAATGCCGATAACTTATGCATACCTAAGTCACTTGCACTATTTTAGTCTAAATTATTATCCGTTCATAGCCACCTGTACATTAATGTTCATAGTATATAGCCATCTGTATATATTGTTCATAGTATATACCTACTGTCATATTTTCATAGAACATTCCTACTGCAAAATATTTTTATAGTCCATGCCCACTGTATTATATTCTCCCATATTGTATTCTGTATTTATTCTAACTGTATATCCTGCACTTGCTAACTGCACTTCTGGTTAGACATAAACTACATTTCGTTACACTGTACTTGTATTTGTGTAATGACAATAAAGTTGAATCTAATCTAAATCTAATGTGCGCTGCTCTGATAGAGAGTATATGCCGATCTGCCCACAGTAGGAGACCTGCCGCCTGTTTGAAAAGAGCTCCGGAACGGATCCCTTCCTGGCGATTTATGTACGAAACCACAGACATGTTGTCGGTGCGAATCAGAACATGTTTCTGCTCCAGCCTCGACTGGATAGTATAAAGAGCTAGACACACCGCCTTTAGCTCCAAGCGATTTATGTGCCATTTCCTCAGAGACTGTGACCAAGGGCCGGATGCCGGCATGCCCTCGCACACCGCGCCCCATCCCGAGGACGACGCATCCGTCGTAATGACTGTGCGTCTCGTCACCAGCCCCAGGGGAACTCCCCGACAGAACATGCTCGGGTCGCGCCACGGACTCAGGGCACCGAGGCAGCTGAGTGTAACCGGGACTCGCGCCCGACCCGAGGACCATGCTCTCCATGGAACCCGAGCCTTCAGCCAGAACTGAAGTGGTCGCATGTGCAGAAGACCTAGGTGGCAGACCGCCGACGCTGACGCCATGAGACCCAAAAGCCTCTGGAACTCCCTCAGGGGAACAGACCGGCCTGGCCTGAGCAAATGTAGAGCTGAAGAGATGGACTCCGTCCGCTCTGGGGAGAGGCGAGCACGCATCTCCACTGAGTCGAAACATATCCCCAGATACATTATAGACTGACTCGGCATGAGTTTACTCTTCTGCATGTTCACGCGCAGCACCAGGGATGTCAAGTGACAAAGCTGCATCTGCTTGTGACCGATTAGCGCCTTCCGAGAGTGGGCTAAAATCAGCCAATCGTCCATATAATTGAGAATGCGCATTCCGCTCGTTCGGAGAGGGGAAAGCGCTGCGTACACGCACTTCGAGAATGTGCGCAGAGCTAATACCTGCCCGAATGGGAGGACAGCAAATTGGTACGCTGAATCCTCGAATGCTAATCGCAGGAACCTTCGGTGGCGCTTGGCTATCTGAACATGAAAGTACGCATCCTTCAGATCTACGAATACAAACCAGTCCCCGGGACGCACTTGTGCCATGATCTGTTTTAGAGTTGTCATTCTGAACGCTCGCTTGTGAAGCGCTCGGTTGACGGGTCTCAAGTCCAGAATCGGACGCAGACCACCATCTCTCTTGGGCACTACAAAATACCGGCTGTAAAACACGCTTTCCCGCTTGTTCAGGGGGACACGCTCGATCGCTCCTTTCGTGAGCAGGCTGCAGTTTCCTGCCTCAACACAGGCGCGTTTTGCGCTGACGTAAGCGACGGGACCACACCGCTGAAGTGGGGAGGTCTGCGCCTGAACTGCAGGGCGTACCCGTGTTCTATCACGTTTAGTAGCCAAAGAGAGATGCCTGGAATGGCTTTCCACGCGTCCAGAAACAGACATAATGACCGAATCTGATCGGGGGTTACCGTCAGCGGACCGTTTAGGGGAGCGCGCTGGCCCAGCAAGGCTAAATGCACTGGCGGGAAAATAGCTCGCGCATGAGAATCCAGCGGTCTCTCACGGACGCCCGTGGACGAGGGAAGGCTGGTTATAGTTGTAACTAACTGCGGCTTCACGCTGCATTGTGGCAGGGCAAAGGACGCAGCATTGTGTGGGTGAGGGGGAAAGAGCTCCTCTTGTGAACAGGTATGTGTTTTTATTGCATTCACACAAACAACACTTACAACATTGCAATAATTGCCCGCAATCGCGGGGGAAAACTGTTGCACGCTCACCGATTCTCTCCTCTTCTTCCCAGGTCCGTCAGGACGGCGGCTTGGCAGCTGAAGACGCTCCGCCGTCGTGGCGCGGACCTCTCGAGGCAGCATGTGACTCATGGCCTTGGCGCGCTTTTGCGCCTCACCAAAATGCTCTACTACCGACTCCACAACGTCACCTAAGAGGCCGTAGGGAGTGATCGGTGCGTTCAGAAGGGACTTACGATCAGCATCCTTTAGATCCACCAACGTAAGCCACAGATGACGGTTGAGGACGACCATGAACCCCATAGACCTGCCGATAGCTTGTGCGGTGCGCCTAGTAGCCATCAGAGCAAAGTCGGTCGCCGCCCTCAGATCCTTCGTGGCATCCGCCTCCAGGCTGCCGCTATCCAGCGACGGAAGGATCTTAGCCTGGAACACCTGCAGCACCGCCATAGAGTGCAAAGGACTTTAGGTGCAGACCAGGATTTTCGCGCCGACCGAGGTGCAGACCAGGATTTCACCACGTGCTCGTGGATGTCTGGGAAAAACGGCGCACTCCTCTTCGACGTGGTCTGGCGGCGGCTTGCCTGAAAGTACCAGGAGTTGAGCCTACTTTTAGCCGGCTCTTCAGGTGAATCCCAGGCAATGTCGAGCTCGCTTACGGCCTTCTCGAGAACCCTTACGAACTCCTTGTGGAGGTCCGGGGGGCTCTCTGGATCGGGACGATCCCGCTCCGATCCTGCCCAGTCCTTGTCCGAGATGGACATGGAGGCATCATCCTCCTCGATGCCGAAGGAAACGGCGTCCGCGATGGAAGGCGGGGGATGAAGGCTCTTGTCCACGTAGAGGACTGGGGAATGAGGTGACGGCAGAGGACGGGGGCCCGGAGCCGGGTGGGTGGACTCACCAGTGGCTCGTTGGCGGCGGTGAGCCTCGACCCTATGAGTCCACGAGCGATGTTCCTGCGAGTCCTCAAGACACGCGCCGGCAGGTCCGCACAGTGCGCGCAATCAGACTCGCAGAATGCATCCTCCGCGTGAGCGAGGCCCAGGCAGGCAATGCAGTGCTTTTGAGTATCCTGCGGGCGAATGGGGCCTGCGCAAAGACGACAGAATGAAGCCATCGGATGCGGTGAAAGAAGTTCTAGTTGCGTCTTCAACGATGGCAGCGTGAAAAACAAGATTCTGAGGATTGTCGTCACATGCACTTTATTTATACTGTCTAGATTCGTCAGTATTTGCATACTGTGCATGTCTTGCGACAATTGGCCAGCTTTTTTACTGGCGTTATCCTATAGGACTTCAGGAAAAGTGAAAAAGAGGAGGAGTTTCATATGCGGTCTTCACAATGTCGAAGTGACCGCTCTTGAAAGGGAACCTTGTTTGCAGTCTGACGTTAATGCTATCGGCTCGATAGCCATGACTATATTCCAGCAAATGTTTTGAAAACGTCTCGGTTACGTATGTTACCTCTGTTCCCTGATGGAGGGAACAAGACGTTGTGTCGAAGCTGACAGATGGGGTTCGCCCTTGAGAACCAATCATCTCTGACTGTTTTGAAAAGGCCAATGAAATTGGCGAATGAAATTTGCATGCCGGGCTCCGCCCCCGGATATCCGGGCATAAAAGGGGAGCCGGCATGCTCATTCATTCACCTTTTGTGCTGAGGCCCTGAGAGCATCTCGTGACTGCTGCAGCGGACGGCTATTGTCGTGGCATGAAGCACACAACGTCTTGTTCCCTCCATCAGGGAACAGAGGTTACATACGTAACCGAGAGGTTCCCTTTCTGTCGGTAAATCACAACGAGATAGAACAACGTGTCCTCTCCTGACACCCCGTTCGGTGGGGAAATTATTAAAGAACCGAACAATGTTACTTCATGCGGCTGTGCAGACCCATCTGCGAATGAGAATAAAGTATCTTGAGAGTGCTTAAAACCATTCCAGAAGCAAGCATTTTAATTGCTCTTGCGGTGCTTTCATTTAAGGATGGTGACACCGGTAGATCTGCACAGACGTCATTAGATGATGATGAAGAATCCTTTTTTTGAGGCGGCTCAAGCAAACGCACAGTCTGAAAAAAACAGTTCACAGAAATGAAACGGTCTAGACTAGTGTACATCAGGTACTTGAAGAACACAGACGTTGGAGATAACACAGGAGCATGCGTTGGAGATAATCACTCAGGAGAAAAACTATGAATTACCATCAGAAGTGGACCTCTCTCTTACACTTACACTTACACTTAATGTGTATTAACAAGACCAGACCAAAACTGAATCTGAGGTGCTATTAAGTGGTGGTGCTGCTGGTGATGAGTGAGATGTGGATCAGGTGTGGTGTCATGGCTGATGGAGGTCAGAGGATTACATAGTAAACAGGCAGAGGAACAGACACATTTCATATGTTGTCTGATATCACCTATGGTCAAAATAACCTGAGGGCACAGGAAGATTATTGAGTATTTTGTATAACCATATATTATCTGAGTATTTTCTTTTATAACCATATATTATCTGAGTATTTTCTTTTAACCACAATTAGTATTTTCTATATCTTCATTTATGCATGCATTTGAATATTAATCTACATATCATTTCCTTTCACATTAAGAGTTATTAGAGATATAATCAGAAACCATATTTAACCACATTTAATTCAAGATGATTTAATTACTTAATGTTACAATCAGTATACCAGTTTAATGATTATTTACATAAAAATACTTATATAGCATGTTTAAGAATACTTTTCAACGTTTTACAGCAATATAAAATCCAGAGATGTCAGTTTGGCCTAAGGTTCAAATAAAGTTTAGAGGATGACATGCAGAAAACACTTTTTACATAGAGCACCTGCGCGTACCCCACACACATTTTTTGTAGACAAATTTTATTAAATTTAACTTATTGCATGCAGTCAAGGATGCTAGCCTGTTCATTATTACGCTAAAAACAATACTCAAAAACATGAGTTCAGTTTTAATAAAGCCTTATCGTATGCCAAGAACGACTCATGATATGCAATATGCAATAGCATATGGTCAAGGATGCATTATGAGTTCACCAAGTTGTTTTGCCGGAAGAAAACCGGAAAAGTGGCCAAATATGGGCACATTAATTATTTGTCTATGCGCCAACCAAGATTCCACAATTAAAAACGTATCCTGTTGCCTGTGATCTATTGGTGGCAGAAATAGGGGTATTGGTCATTAAAAATAAGAGAGATAACGGGAACTTACTTGATTGGTGTAACGGACGAACCCCCTGCACAAGTTTTTACTATAAATATGGGCTTGAAAACACTGTATTTTCAGATGCTTTGGGAAGATCTCACTTTGTTTGATTCGAACAAATAAAGTTTACTCTTTGACACCTGGACCTTCTTTGTTTGAGCAATTTTTTGAAACTACAAGAGCAATTTTCCACAACAAGATCTGCAGAAATAAATAACAAACATGTTCCATGATCTTATGTGGGTTCAAGTGAAAGCAAGTCACAATTCTCCCACAAGATGAAATCTGAAAGTTCTGTTTACAATGGAGGGGAAAAACAAAGAGAAAGGACAAATATCTTCTAAGATAACCCTGACCTGTCCATTAATTCCTCTACATTGAGATATAATTAATTAATAATTATAACAAATAATTATTGTCTAAAATATAATGTGCTTATAATGCTTGTAGGTTGGAAGTGATAAAAGATTTAGCCATAAAATGAAAATAAATTACATTAGCTAATGCCCACACCTACCCGAACCCTAAACCTTACATTACAATAATAGTGTGTGTAATGCCCAGTGGAGGTAGCTGTATATTTGATTTTTTCACACACATTCAAGTGACTGCTTTCGCGCACAGGCCAGGCCCTCATGGGTTGTTACAGCTGCAGATTTGCTATAATCATATGAAAGTACATGTTTTTGTGTGCATGCACCTGCATTTATATACTTCCTCTATTCATAAATTTGACTAGTTTACAAACAGGAAAAATTTCCACATCCACAATACAAAATGTTATGTTTATTGGTTTGAGTTACTAGGAGTATGCTCCAAATAAGATTGTTGTCATGTAATTTATACTGATTTATAAATTTACTAATCTACCCCATTCATTAATTTATTAATTCATTATTGATTCTTAAATCAATGCATTGGTTCATTGTGAAATATTTTGTGACACAGCACTTTCACCAGCAGAGGCCATAGTCGAGCTCTGATAAAAAGCTTCGCGCTTTGATTCAAAAAGCTTCTAGTAATTAACCTTTTCCGATACAATTTTGTTAAAAGCTTCAGTGGTTCAGAAAGATTCACTTTGCCATCACTATTAATGTTACATTTTTAATAAAATGTTCTTGTAATATGATACATTGCCAAATTTAGAACTTTAGAATCTTGCCTTCAACATTCTGAAAAAGTTTTGAGGGGGTTGTTTAGATAACAGATTATACAATATTATTTTATAACCATTAAACATTGTTCCATAATAAGAAAAAAGAACACACTGTATTGGAAGAACAAGCTTAACATGAGACTATTCTTATCACTGGAAAAGTGCTTGTTCTTTTAACAGTATAGCTTGTGTTTATTACAATTAAGGTTTAATAGAAATTAGATTTTACGTGGTCGTTGTTTCCTTATAATGGACTTTAAAGTGGGAGAAAAGCTTAAAGCAAGATTTGTCAGGACTCGTTCTTTAAACAGCAGTTAGTGTTCATGACAAGGTTTGACAGAAATTTGAGCTCACCTGGTCATGTTTAGATACGTTAAACCTGGTAGATTCAGGTTTACAAGCCCCTTTTATCTCCTTTTTCTCAGTCAATACTCGCATTTGACCCCTTTATGAAAATCAACGTTTAGTAAATAATAAATTGAACAATTTGAACGAGTTGAACAATCAAAAAACTACGCAAAACATGGATATTTTGAGTTTGTTATTGTGAATTCCTATTGAGAAAATCACTTGCTGCTCTCCATTGGCACATGACGTGCAATTACGTCATGTGCCAACAACCTATAGTGATGTTTTGCTTCCCAAGCATCACTAATAATAACATACCTTATTATTAACACATTATAAATACCTTTTAAATAGAAGTTATTGTTAAGGTTATTGTTTGTAATATGTTGCCATGGCTTCACATCCTGGACTGAGGTACGAAATGTATCCCTCCCTGGTAGGGTGCAGCAGACCATTGTCATGTGCATTAACCCCTGGTCAAACACAGCCAAGCTGTTTTGATTCACATAAATCACAATTTAAGGTGTTCTAGGAGTACAACTAACTTTCATGACAGGATGTGAATCAGACTGGTGAAAAAAAATCTACCATGATTCAACACAAATTACATCTGGTCTCTTTTCCCCACAAAGCCACACCTTCATGTAGAATGGACTGAAAGCCTACCTCCTCGTACAAGCTGTTCAAATATAACATGCACTTCATTCACCATCAGAAGAGGCTCAAGTAACTGTATTATTTTTCCGGAAGTGCTTCAACCAGAGGAATACTCTTTCATTCTTAGAATTTTAAACAGATTTTAATTGGAGAATTATGAGAACGGGCCAGAGTGCGTTACTTCATACTGGCGCAGCACTGTGCATCCTGCTGTTTGCTGCAACAAGTAAGTGAATATTTAGTGAAATGTTTTTATAATTTTATAAAAATACTTTTCACTTATTTTCTTTAAGGGCTCCCATAGTTATCAGTCACTGTAGATAAGGGTACGGAGGCATATGTACGGAGCCTGTGTCTGTTTTATGCGTGATTGGCTCTGTACTCTCTAAATAATGATGGTTTATTTTTAAGCCATGGTTGGGTCAAAAGGGATTAACCTTTGGCTTGGGTTATAAATGATGTTGGGTTGTTTGAGTTCAAAATGCTGGGTTGTTTTAGCCAACAGTTGGGTAAAATGTGAATATTTTCATAATTAATTTATCCCAACAGCTGGGTTTGTCCCTTGATGACATTTTCATAGTTCTTATGTTGAAGCAATACAATCTTACATACCTTCTGTACCTTTCTGTACCTTCAAGGTGCTCAGCCAATCAGTGTTTTACAAATTCTTCAACTAATCCAGTCGGCCCCTAAGAGTTACCCCGAACCTGTCTATGCGTTTTCCCTCTGCATGGAGATCACCAACCGTGTCTTCAATGATTCCCTTTTCAATCATACCACACAGGAGTACAAGCATATGCATGCTGAAGTTTCCGGAGCTGTAAGTGTATTCAATTAAAATGGATTAAACAATGAATTGCAATTTTCTATTGCAATTTTCTAAACACAACCTTGTTTAATATGTACAGCTAAACATCATATTCAATTGCTCTAAGTGCAACACAAGAAACAGCTACAGGGGGGTAAAAGCAATGAAGTTCAGGTTAGATTTTAGTTTATACTTAAGTGATTTTTCGATCTCAACTGAGGATAAAGGAAATAGAGGACACAACTACATGTTTTTGCATTGTATATTACATTACATGTCTCAACAATAACCAATTATCTATTTTTGTTTGACTACAGTAAAGGGTCTGTGGTGGCAAATTGTACCATTTTGTTCCAGACCATTTTCATTAACAACGTTGTTGTCAAAAATTTGTTCCTGACTGCAATTGACAACAACCTTCACCCTAACGGTCTTGAAATCAACAAAGATTTCACTAAAGGTAAGCATCCACTTACATTTTAGCTGTTTGAAATGTCCATATCTGAAGTAATGTTTTACAACAATATGATTCTAAGATGTTATATGCCACACAGAAACAGTCACACCCATCTGGCATTTTGTTAAGACCACAACTCCTATGGCAAAAACAACTCCCTCTACAATCAAGGCTTCAGGTGGGGTCAGCATAACTAGAGCAAGAACTAAACTTTCCACAACAAAACCACAACCTAATGAAAGTATAAAAAAGACAACTGCTTGTCTCCATCAATTAATTTTCAAAAGTTTCCCATAAACACAGGATTGTCAGGGCAGAGAACTACCACAGCCAAACGGGGAAGTGGGACTCAGCCTCCTGTTCTGTCCACCTTCCTGAGCTCAGTGGCAAATCCCCCTCACAAGGGGGTTCCTGGTTGGGTCATTGCTTTAATGGTGTTGGCATGTGTCACTCTGCTACTCATCCTCATCCTCATTCTGCTGGTAAAAACAACCTATTTGCTTAAATAACTTTATAATAAATAAATAAACGTGCTTTAATCCCTTATTCTGAGCCCCCTTTCTAAACACAATCCAGGAAATGTTAACAGCATGTTTAAACAAGGACATACATTTTATTTTGACATTGGTGGGGAAAGGTTTGAGCACTGTTTACTTGACTTATTTAAACCATAACATATTTTAACAAAATGTAATAAAATAAAGCAGTTTAATAAAATATTTGTAACTTTTAAATTACCTTATTTTAAACCTTTCAAGTACCTTATTTATGACTGCAACAAGTCAAAAAGAAAAAATGTACAACATGTTTTATTTGATGCAAGTGAAATAATAATAAAACCTAAACCAGCTAATTTCCTTGAGATATATACTGTATATCACACTGTACTTATTCAGTAGCCATCACAGAACACATGGAATTCTTTACTAAATTTTGTCAGTTGAATGAAACCACATTATAAGTTACCTTCATAAATATAAACAAGTACAGACACACACTAACGTTTAAGTTTGCAACTCAACCTATTAATATGGCATTGTCGTGTAATGGGAAAAACAATGTCCCCGAATCAAGATGTAATCCGACTTTTGTCAATAAAACTCTTGGTAAGAATGTTTTCTTCCTCGCTTTCCGGTAGACTGCTCAGTTGGCTTAGAATAGCAACGTGCCAACAATGCGTGTGAACACACCTGGTTTTCAGACCAGCACGCTCATGGGTGCACAAATGGGGCAAATGCTTTTGCTTTTTACGTTGTGCAGGACGTGAAAATTAAAACTGCGTCAGACTCGGACTGAAACTAGCAAAAAATACTTGTGTCGTGCCTGGCATGATAGGGCCCTATATTTTCAGCGTTAGTGAGAGAAGGCAAAGCCAATCATAAAGCTACGTGGTTTAGAGAGAGGGGACTTAAGAAAGGCAAAGCCAATCAGCGACATGAGTCACAAAAGCAGAACTCATTGCAAGTCAAGTCAATTTTATTTATATTGTGCTTTTCAAATTTTTTATTGTTACAAAGCAGCTGTACATAAAACATATTGACTATAAGCATAACATTTAAAGTTATACAAGTAAAAAGAAAAAAGTTGAAAACACAGAAGACAGATGAGACACGCAGCGCCGAAAATAAGGCTGTTTTTTGCGCAGCAGGGAGGGCTAATGGCCAAAACAAAGTGGAGGAAGAAAACAAAACAATAAGTGTAACAATGTACAGAATGTGACAGAATCCCCTCCCTTAAGGATGCCTCTTGGCACCTTTGAGGAAATTCCCACGGGTATGGTGGAAATGGGCTATGAGAGCGCGGTTCTGTATGTCGTGAGCCGAAACCCAGCATCTATCCTCTGGACCATAGCCCTCCCAGTCCACCAAATACTGATGACCTCTACCCTAGTCTCCTAACATCGAGGAGTCGGCATACCGTGTAGGCGGTCGAACCCTCGATGAGCCAGTGAGGCAGAGGGGCTGAGGTCTGGGGTTGGAGAGGGGAGCAGATGATGGTTTTGACACGTGAAAAACCTGGTGGATGCGCTGGATTGGAGGTGGCTGATTGAAGCGAACCGTTACTGGGTTGAGCACCTTGGTAACGGGGTATGGACCTATAGTTTTGGCCCAGGGGTATTTTACTAAGGGGTAGGTCGGAGGTGGACAACCAGACCCTCTGCCCGCAGACGTAGCATGGGGGCTTAAAACGGCAACGGTCAGCTGCTGCTTTGTTGCGTTTTCCTGTGCGGATGAGAGCGCATCTGGCAATCCTCCAAGTGCAGACGCACAGCGGAGCCTGCTTCTTGCGAGGGGAATAGAGGAGGCTGGTAACCTAGGAAGCACTGAAAGGGCGTTAACCCCATTGACGAGACCTAGAGGGAGTTGTGCGCGTTCTCAACCATAGCTAGTCTGTCACTCCACGACAATGGTCCGGCTGATGTGATGCAGCGCATGACTCTCTCTAATTCTTGGTTAACTCCGTTGGTCTGCGGGTGGTAACCATAGGACAGGCTGGCTGTCGCCCCAGAAGTAAACAGAACTCTGTCCAAAACTTGGAGATGAATTGGGGACCCCAATTCTCGTGTCCGAGACCACGTCCATCGGGAGGCTGTGAATCCGGAAGACGTGGTCCAAGACAATGATCGCTGTCTCCCTCGCTAACAGTTATTTGAGGAGGGGAATAAAATGAACCACCTTCGAGAACCTGTCTACCACCATAAGGACCACGGAATTGCCATGGGATGGGGGTAGCCACTGGGTACCGGTTGAAGCCCAAATCAGGTTCAAGTAACTTATGTTTGCCTACAGGACCATATACTGGATCTGCACCGGCATACTTTCACATCCTCCTACACTCCTACACCCCATCAAGAACCCTGCGTTCAGCAAACGAGCAGCCCCTTGTAATGCCTTCTCATACGGGCATTAAATCGCTTTCCAGCTCATTCTCCTTCACAACTCCTTCCTGGTGGAACATTCTTCCTAACGCGGTCCGGTCAACCACATCTCTCACAACCTTCAAAAAACTACTTAAAACACACATCTTCTGTGAATACTTGACAGACAAATAAAAAAAAAACGGAGAGCCAGGCAAAAATCGACTGGAGTGGCCAGCTCGCTCAAGCCATCAAGTGTCCAGGGGAGTTCGAGCAAGTGTATCTTATCCTGGATGAGCTAGGCCTGTCCATGAAGGAAATGGTCCCACAGCACCTTGTCGTTCCATTCACTGGACAAGGCAAGTGTACAGAACTCAATGGTGTACTCAGACACCGACCGGGAACCCTGGTGGAGTAGTGAGAGGGCACGAGCCGCCTCATTCCCCAGCGCTGATTGGTCAACCATCTTCTGTAACTCCAGGGAGAAGCCACTGAAGGAGTCACAATACTCGCTCCCTTTGTCCCATACTGCCGATCCACACTCTCTGGCTACTCCTGCCAGGTGCATGATGACAAATGTGACCTTGGACCGCTCGGTGGAGAAGCAGGAGGGCTGCAATGAGAACGTGAGAGAACATTGGGACAAAAGGAGTGGCAAGAGGTGGACTCACCCGAGTAAGAAGGTGGGTTAAGACGGGGTTAAGAGTTGCGTGAGACGGGAGCTGCTTCAGCAGCTGGAATCCCGGACAGAGCTACAGAAAGTTTAACAGACAGGAACACAGGCCGAAGGTATACACAAACACGATACTAACTCACATGGAATGAAGGCAGGGAACAGAATTAAATATTTCCCAGGATGAAATAAGTTGCAGGTGTGGGCAGATGAGACACGCAGCCGCAAATAAGGCTGATTGCTTAGCAGGGACGGCTGATGGCCAAAAGAAAGTGGAGGAAGAAAACTAAACAATAAGTGGGTCAGCTGTGGCCTAATGGTTAGAGCGTTGGGCTTGTGATCAGAAGGTTGCTGGTTCTAATCTCAGTGCCAGCAGGTCATGACTGAAGGGCCCTTGAGCAAGGCACCTTACCCCTGATTGCTCTGCAGTAATGTGACACTGTATAAAACTACTTGTAAGTCGCTTTGGATAAAAGCGTCTGCCAAATGAATAAATGTAAATGTAAATGTAAGTGTAAAAAGTTACAGAATGTGACACTCACAACTACACACACACGGACGTGCACATATCTACACATGCACACACGGGCGCGGACAGTGCATTGGAGAGAATGAGACTTAACCCTTTGTGTAGCCCAAAACGTTGTACAGAATGTGGTCTTAAAAGATTTTTTTATTTCAATTAAATGATTCCTGGGTAAATAAATGTTCAATGAAATAATAAGTAAAACCACAAGACACAGACGAACAACAGAAGTTATATATAAATGAAGATGAATTGTTTGGTAGAAAAATTAGTTTACACATGTTCAGTAAAATCATAAATCTTATAGCTCTCCTTCCATATTAAGCAAGGACAGGAGCAGGATGTACATAGATCACCTTAAAAGATAATTTTAATTACATACTGTATGTGTACAGTAGCGGTTTTAGGCACGGGCGAACCGGGCAGTCACCCGGGGCGGCATTTTTTCATGTCACATGGGGGGCGACACCGGCACGCCGTAGAAAAAGAAATTGGGCCGGGCGCGAAGCGGTTTCCTATTATCTATGTATCTATCATTCATTCATTCATTGTGTGGGGAATTGGCAAATTGGCGCCCCTGCGTGCTGAGAAGGTGCCGTGTGTGTGAAGGGGAAAGGGGAGGGGCGCACGCAGGGGATAGCTCACCTCTGGGTGTTCACACCGAACACGAATGAAGCGTTAAGCGCGAGCGATTTACACGTTAAGTCAATTCGAAGACGCGATGACCTACTTGCGGTGCGATTCGCGCTAATGAGCCTATTGAGCGTTCGCGTGATTCGCGCGAGTTGAAAAATCTGAATTTGGGCGAAAATTCGCGCTGCCAATCAGTAGCTTGCTCTAGTAGGGCCGTGATTATTTACATTTACATTTAGTCATTTAGCAAACGCGCTTTTATCCAAAGCCACTTACAAAGAGTTCGGGGAGCAATAATATGTCATACAAAGAGCAGTACAATAGGTGCTTATACAAAGTTAGTGTCAACAAAAGCTAGACCAAGTTGAGAGAAGAGTGTAGTGTCCGTTTTTTTTATTTATTTTTTACTTGTCTGTCAGGTATTCGCCGAAGATGTGCGTTATTTGGAATAAATTATTATGACTTAGCGAGCGGCGGAAGCCCCTCCCATGACGCGAATTCAATTAGTGGGCTAAAGTCAGTCACACACGTCCTGGACTTTCTTCCAAATAACGCACATTTTATCTATAATGCAATGAAAACAGACCTAGTTCCTGCACATCTTTGTTTTTCTGAATTGTGTGAAATGGCTAATAAAAAATAAGTAATACATAACGATTATGGCCGTGAATCGTTTCCTGAGTGACAGTGTTGGGGCGGGGGAATCTGTTGATTGTCTATTGCCAAATAAACAGAGATGGACAGGAAAAGGTCAAAGCCATCGGCTGCACAAAAAAACTGATTTGTTCAATTGAGAAATATAATTTTCTCTTTCACTTATGTTAATATGACGGTTTGTCATAATTTTGTGGGTGTTTTATTTTTATTTATACATTTTTCTGGGAGGGGGTGGGGGGGCGCTCAAAGGTGGTCTCGCCCGGGGTGCAATTCAATGTAGAACCGCCACTGTATGTGTATAAAAGCATGGTTGTTACAAGTAACATGTCTACTCTCTCTGCAGTTATGCTGCTGGTGCTTTCATAAGAAAAACAAAAAGGATGAAGCTACTAAACAGTCAGAACACACACCTTATGAAAGAACTTCTTTCAAGGAACATCTTCCCACATACAGCTCACACACTCCACCGACCAACCACAACTTAACAGTCATTGTAAGAGCACCTCTGCAGCCCTTAATTTGTCTGTCAAATTCAAGGGTTCTTACTAAGAAAGTATATTACATCAAGCACTGTATTAAAATAATTCTGTAGATAAAAAAGACAATATAGATATAACACTATAATGGCTGTTTACAAATTCTAGTGTGTGCAAATGTTATATATAATCATAATTGTAAATATCTTTTATTACAGCTGATTTAGAGGTTTCCTTTTAAAAACATAATGTGATCTCTTTAACAGGGCGATCCCGAGCTTAAAAAACATGGCAACCGCTCCAGGGTGTATGTAGTGAACCCACAGAGATGATGAACTCCATGGTAAAACAGGTACAAGATAAAACCATACTAAAAACATTTAAACAGTACCAACCAAAGACAATGTTTAGAAATAAATGCACCGTTGTAGACATTGATATCTGTTCTCAACCGCTAATGATGGTGGCATACAGGTAAATACATACAGATATTAGTGGGCAGAGCAGATCTTTTCAATTTAAACAAAGAGCGCAGTAACACAATGCACATCTATTTAATACATACATTGGTTTAAGGAGCAAGAGGCAAGGACCTCCTTTTAATAAACTGTTTACAATTGTGACACTAATACTTTGTCAATGTGCTTTGGATATAAGCGTCTGCTATAATGACTAAATGTCAATGTAGAAACACAAAGATTGGATTTAATTTTAGTCACGTTATTGAATTTGGGTTAAAAACGGTATTAAGTTCTTATATATGTATGATTCATTTGATAATACAGTGTTAAACAATATACAGTATGACATTGATTTATGACTACTGCTGGGAAAAGGTTTTCCCCTTAATAATTAATTTGTTCAAAATAATTAATTATATTTTATATAATTATTTTAATATTGTCAGACTAAGAAAACAAATATTGAATGAGTCATCTCAATAAAAATAAAGAAAGGGAGGGGTTTTAGCAATCAGGACCAACTCTTCACACGTTATTTAAATGACTCATTATAACTTACAGTTTACAATACTATAGATGGTGCAGTATTAATCTTAATAAATGTGATAAATAAAGCTGCAAGCAGCAATGACAAGCCCAAGTACTTAGGTGGCATCACTCCATGGTGGCTCTCAGAAAACAATGCATGTTGGGTACATGTCCACAAGAGGGTAATGAACTTGGTCAGTGAACTATTTCAAAGTATGTTAAAAGTGACACACTACCTACTGGCAGTTGATGCCTTGCCATGGCAGTATCGATCAAATATCAAAAAACTGTTTTACATTTTCCCCTCCCTCCACACCGATATCTAAGCTTTTGCCTACAATGGACAGCAGCACTTCAATATCTTAGCACCATATTCCATAAGAAGAGTAATCAAAAGTTTACTGCATGCACTTTTGCAAAATCCTAAATGTTGGTCATTCTGTTGCACATCGTTTAAGTTGATGAGAACTACAGTGCACGTATGTGCGTACATGTATGCATGTTATTTTTACATAACAGGGCTACAAATCCTCCTATCACACCCTTGTGTCGTTTGCTCATGCCTAATCGCCTAATAGTCCCAGGAAAAACTAAAGGGCTTTACATCTGGCCTGCATCCCAGTCCATAATAAAATAACTGTAACAATCTGGAAGTTGGAATTGTCTTGAGACAGCAGTTAACATTAATATGTTAGCTACTGATTACTAATATGAGAACTATCTAAAGAACTGTGACATCACATTTTCAATATTTGTTTTTTAAACTGTATACTGCCTTAATATTAACAAATGCATATAATTGTTTTCAGAGTCATGAGAACTGGATTTATATGAAAGTCTAAAGATGGACGACACTAAAGCTTTCAATGGATGTGGTCTCAATAAAGATTGTAATAATGTGGACGCACCTTCATCATTACTATTTATAATTTTTGTATTATTATCATCTTTAACAATGTGCACATTGTTTTTAACGTATTTATTTATGATTTAATTGCACAACTATGGGGACATTTTGTTTCTGCTACTCTATTTCAGTATAATATAATTGTTTAACTCTTGTTGAGAAGCCTCATTACAGGTTAGAATAAGGCAAATTATTTTGATTGACCTGACTTAAGATTTAAAGATTTTATCTTTGACAATACATGTGGTGGGGTTTGTTAAGCTTTTTCTCCTGATTAAGGTCATACTTTTTTTAAGGTATTTTCGTTGTATTGGTTCTGTATTGTTGTTTATAGTTTCTGTGGGAATATGTTTATTATTACACTTACAAAACTTCTGAAATATCATGTATAACCATCTGAATAAATTGCAAGGTTGAAATTACAGTCCAATTATTTATGTCTTAATGAAATATAATTTTACATATCTAGAAATGACAAATTTACTTGTTATATAACACAATAATTATACTATACTGTACTTTACTGTACTGTACTGTACGATATAAATAACTTTGAATGAAATGTAAAATTATTGTCTTTTATATGTTCACTATAGGAGTTTTATGGACCAAAATATATTAATTTATCATTCCAAAGTACACAGATTACTCGAAACTCAGTATTCAGTATAACCAAGCTTCAAAACTACCATTCTACATGCCACTCCCAGTATCCTTTTGTAATGCCAACAATGCCACATTTTATTCCTTAAGCTAATATTTTATAATGGTGTAGTATAGTCTACATAAGATATCTAGGATCATTAAAGGCCTCAATATGAACGGAGTCACAGACCTTTTGCACTTGTTTTTTACAGCCTCTTCTGAAGCATTGAATAAAATTGTGTTGTTTGTCAAGCTCCATCTTACCTCGCAGATCTTCTTACTCCTCTTTCATCCTCCAGGTCTTTAAAATCTCCTTACAGGGCTCTTTTAGCTGTCCCTCGTTCACGTCTAAAACATAGGTTGATAAGGCCATTTCAGTTGCCGCCCCCCGTCTTTGGAATCACCTGCCATTGGACATCTGCCTTGCACCGTTAATTACAACTAAAACTATGCTGAAAAAATATCTTTACTCCCAGGCATTCTAATTGGATTGTATCTATGTTTTATGGTTTGCGTTGATTGTTTTATGTTTTAACCATTTGATTCTGTTCAGCACTTTGGCCAGCCCTGCTGAGATAATTTTGATATAAAACTTAACTTTACTTACTCACTTATTTACTATTGAATAAAATATATTTTTGAGGAGGTGTACGCCCTGCATATAAAAGTGTGCAGATTTTTCTTTTTTGGTGGCAATATGAACTGCACATGTATTCGTAGAGTTTTATTATAATGGTAGCGTGTGGGTTGTCATGATTCTGCCTTCTCTTGTCTTGATTTTCTGGTCTAGGTGCAGAATCATGACAGACCCACGTGTTTTATGTGAAGAGAGACGTATTATTGTCAATCAGGACATAATATGCGTTCTCTCCAGTCTCGTCATTGGCCCCGCCCCTCTCGTTCCTAGTATAGCTTTCCTCCTGTGTCTCATTACCCACACCTGCCCAGTGTTATCTCCTTGGTTAGTATCCCTATTTAATGCCCTCTTGTCTATTGTCTTGTGCTTGTTCGTTGCTCCAAGTACCCTGGTTTGTTATTCTTGTTACCGTGCTCGTGTTAAAGTTCCTTGTTAGATGTTTACTATCCCTTTGTTTTGTTATTAGTTTATCTTTGCCCCCCCCATGGGAAGTGTTTGTTTTCAGTTTTGGATTTTAGTTTTGTCAGTGTTTTTCCCCATCGTCTGTGTTTGTTTTGTGTTAAAGTATTAAAGTCTTGTTGTTAACCCCTTCACTGCTGCCTGCACTTCGGTTCTTCCACAACGTTTACCCCTCGCTCACGACAGTGGGTGAGGACGTTTTAGCATGAGTCATTTTCATATTCTCCAGTCTTGTAAAATACTCATGAGTGCGCATAATAGAAGCTTCAGTTTTACTCGCCTCCACGTACTTGGTTTTAAAAAAACTAAAAATTTCCCGCAACCCTGTCTTCCCATTCTTTCTGATCGCTCACACCGGTTCTTAGTTACCTCATCACCTGCGCACCTGTAGCCACTTTCCTCATTTCAGCCTTTCCATTAATTAACCTATTTTCCCATGTCTCGTGTCAGTTCGTTGCTTTTTGCCGGTACTGACAGCCATAGCCTTGTTAGTGAATAGCCTTGCAGTTACCTTAGCCAAGTAATTTTGCCTTGTCCTAGCTCTCTTCGTCTTAGTTTTTTATTTACCTTGTGCATGTTTTTCTCCAGTGCCTTAGATCCTTTAAGTTGCCACGACACCTGGCCAACACGCTCCTGTCGGCATTACAGACCCTTGGCTGGTGGCACCAGAGCGTTTTTTTGGAAGCTCTGGAAGGGTAGAGCCTGCTTCCCGCAGCCCAGCTCTCCAGTGGAGTTCGGACGTGTCGAGCTTCACTCCCAGGAAATGCTTTGTTCTCCCAAGTGGATTGCTTCTCTCCGTTGGAGTTAGACGGGTCGAGTTTCCCCCCTACAGGCACAACTGCCAGATTTGAGGAAGAAGCCACATGATTCCACACCTCAAGGCTCGGACACATATCTATAGATTTTTTAGAAGTTTTAAGTTTACTAATGCAAGAAAAGCTGTTTGTTTCTATTTTCAAATTGAAAACAGACTCCAATAGACGCCATATACTGAAACCCAACTATGAATGCTGTTTCAAAGAGATTTGTCGCAAACTATCATCTTACACTCGAAAATGCACGTAACAGTTTGCCGTTTTGGAGTTCAAATCAATCACTCAAAATTCAACAACTGTTTAACGGTAGAGATGTTTAACAACCAACAGTTTTATCAACAGATGCAAACCAAAAAAATATATGTCTTTTACGTGATTCATGTAATGTAATTAAGAAACAGCAATGGAGCCATTTTTTGCGTTTTATCAGAAAGACGATCAGGAATAAGTATGTGCATTTGTACAATCATCATACATATTCTTTTTACAAAGCTATTAACAGAAGCATACTATAAAGAACAGCTGTAATATATTTGTCACGGTTCATAAATCCTATGCCTCCTTCTCGTCTTGTGCTTGTTGTTTCAATCATAACACTCATCAGCGCTCATCAGAGATCCAGCTGCATCAAATTCCAGACACAGCTGCTGCCAATCCCAGCACCTTTAAATACTCACCACTTTCTAATTTCCTTTGTCAGATCGTTGTTGGTGTAGTCCCAGTCGTGTTGTTCCCGTCTATGATTCCAGTTGTGTGTTCTCTCTGTTCCTGTCAAGTCTCTGTGGATTACTGTTTTGTCTCGTCTGACCAGCACCGGGCTTCTGACCATCAAAGTCCCTGCGCCACTCACCCTGCTAACATATGGACTTCCTCTATTCCTTCTATTGTTCAACACATTTACATTTATTCATTTGGCAGACGCTTTTATCCAAAGCTACTTACAAGTAGTTTTATACAGTGGCACTTTACTGCAGAGCAATCAGGGGTACGGTGCCTTGCTCAAGGGCCCTTCAGTCATGACCTGCTGGCACTGAGATTAGAACCGGCATCCTTCTGATCACAAGCCCAACGCTCTAACCATTAGGCCACAGCTGAACACAATAAAGAGTGTTCATTCGCAATTGCTTCCGAGTCTCTATCGTGACAGAATGATCTGACCATTGATCTGAGCGAGTAGCACTTCAGCAGCACTAGAGGAATTTTTTAACAGTAGCAGTCTTCGGATGGATTCCCAGGAGAAGAATCTCAATGATACAGCTCGCACTGTACAGGCATTAGTGGCGCAGGTGTCCGAGCTCACCCAGCAGCTCTAACATCTGCGAACTCCCACTGTGCCTCCTCCTACGCCGGTTATTCCACCACTGCTTGAGAGTCTCTCTCAGTCGGAGCCCCGCCTACCAGTGCCAGAGGCATATTCAGGTGAACCCAGTTACTGTCGAGCCTTTCTAACACGATGTTCCATGCATTTTTCTCTCCAACCCAGGACGTTCAGTAATGAGCGAGCCAAAATCGCTTTTGTGTTGACCAACTGGGAGAGCGGTGCTATGGGGAACCGCGGTGTGGGAGAATCAAGATCCATGCTGATCCTCGTTTCAGGACCACTCGGCCGAGATGAGACGGGTCTTTGACTGGGCCATCGCTGGAAGAGAGGCAGCGAGAGTATTGGCTGACTAACGACAGGGAGAGAGATCCGTATCTGACTTCTCGATCGAGTTCCGGACCCTGGCGACGGAGAGCCAATGGAACGAGGAGGCGCAGTGGGATATGTTCCTGCATGGGCTGGCTGACCGTGTCCAGAGAGAGATCTACACCATGGAGCTTCCCACATCTCTCAATGACTTGATCGCCCTGGCATTAAGAGAGGACGCACACGCCTATCCAGAGTCGAACGTCGAGTACAGCCCAAACGTCTTTCAGGAGGGTCCGAAGCCCAACATTTTGGAGGCGGGGACACGGTCAGCCCTGTCTACGATCAGGAACCCATGGCAGGTGGGGCGAGCTAGGCTTTCCTGGGAGAAGGAGAGGCGGAGATCCCAGGGCCTCTGCATGTACTGTGGAGGAGCCAGCCATTTTGCTTACAACTGCCCGGAAAAAGGTCCAGCCCGATAGTAAGTATAAGGCTACTATCGGGTGGAATCTCCACCAAGAAGACCTCATCCACATCCACTCTCCTTCCGGTAAGACTGAGATGGTCAACTCACTGTCACAACTGTGGATTCTGGGGCTGGATTCTGGATTCTGGGGCAGAAGTTCCAGATTTCCCTCAGACCCCTCACCCACCGGATTTCAGTACATGCTCTCAACGGCCAGGAACTCCCCACCATCTCACTCATCACCGAAGACATTACCCTCATCACATCAGGAAATCACACTGAAACTATCTCTTTTTTCATACTGGACACCCCTCGTGTACCCATTGTCCTTGGGCACCCCTGGCTTACACGTCACAACCCTAGAGTGGACTGGAAACTGAAATCTGTGTTGGCGTGGAGTAGTCATTGTCATAAGTCTTGTCTAGTGTCTGCCTGTCCATCTGTCTCTGTTCCTATGTTTCAGGAGGAGGCAGTGGATTTATCTAACGTGCCCACAGAGTACCTGGACTTGAACTGATTCTCTAGCCATTCATCCGCCATTCCTCTTCTCCAGCGGGGGCGGGATTCTTTTTCGTGGGGAAGAAGGACGGATCTCTGCGACCTTGCATTGATTACCGGGGGTTGAACAGCATCACTGTAAAGAATACTTATCCTTTACCGTTGATGTCTTCAGCTTTCGAGAGGTTGCAGGAGCGTCTGTCTTCACGAAATTGGATTTACGTAATGCTTATCATTTGGTCCGCATCAGGGAGGGGGATGAATGGAAGACCGCGATTTAACACCCCAGGGGGCACTTTGAATACTTGTTCATGCCTTTCGGGCTGTCCAATTCCCCCGGCGGTCTTCCAGGCACTTGTCAATGACATGCTGCAAGACATGCTCGATCAGTTCATATATGTCTACCTGGACGGCATATTGATTTTCTCTTCGTCTCTCCAGGAACATGTGAGCACGTCCAACAAGTACTTCAGAGGTTGCTGGAGAATGGGTTTTTTGGTCAAGGCAGAGAAATGTGCTTTTCATGCACAGTCTGTTCCTTTTCTAGGGTACATTGTGTCGGTTGAGGGAATGCGCATGGATCCTGAGAAGATTAAGGCTGTGGTGGATTGGCCTAGTCCAGATTCCCGTAAGGCCCTACAGAGGTTTCTGGGGTTTGACAATTTCTAGCGAGTGTTTTATTTGCCATTTCAGACAACTTGCCGCGCCCCTGACCGCCTTGACCTCCCCCAGAACGACGTTCAGGTGGTCAGACGCAGCCGAGGCTGCGTTTGCCAAACTGAAGGGTTGCTTTGTTTAAGCCCCCATTCTTATAACCCCTGATCCTTCACGTCAGTTCGTGGTGGAGGTCGATGCGTCAAAGGTGGGGGTAGGTGCAGTACTATCCCAGCGCTCTCCATCAAATGACAAAATGCACCCATGCGCGTTCTTGTCTCATCGTTTGTCTCCTGCCGAACACAATTATGACATAGGGAACAGAGAGTTGTTGGCAGTCAAGTTAGCCTTGGAAGAATGGCGCCACTGGTTAGAAGGGTCGGGGTACTTTTTATCGTTTGGACTGATCACAAGAACTTGGAATACATTAGAACCGCTAAAAGATCTCCAGGCAGGCTTGGTGAGCTCTTTTTTGTCGGTCGCTTTGATTTTACTCTCTCGTATCGCCGCAGTCCACCTCAACCTTCCTCCGGTGTACAGGAGGATTCATCCAGTTTTTCATGCATCCAAAATAAAGCTTGTTTTTCGTTCTCACATTAATCCGCCGGTCCCGATTTTCTTGGGTCAAACATTTCCAAAGTCAAGCCAACCACAAGCCTTTATTTGATTAAGACTTACCTGATTGAAAGACGTTTTTATATTTCATTTTCAGCAGCTGCCATGTTCTTTTTTATAGATGAAGGATTGCACCTAAATGAAAAAAGTATATCGAATAACTTAAGTTTTAGCAATAACATTATCACAGTGATCGAAAATGTTACTTACGCAATGATTTGAGAAGCAATATTCTCTCACTCCAATTTCCTTTCCTTTGCTGCTCTTGCTCTGTTTCTATGTGCTCATATTCACTGTATGCTTGCTTGCAACACTACATCCAATTCAATTGGCGAAAAGTAAGAGGCCACTTCTTCTCAGGTGCCTTGCCATGGTGAATCGTAATATCGGAGCTCCATTTATTATGGCTTTTTGTAGGAGTTGATTGAACTTACACAAATCAGCTGTTTCACATTTTTAACTCTGTGTTGGTTGAACCTCCTTATTGAAACGGGCCTCTAAAAAGGATCAACTGCTATGAGTGTGCGTGTGTGTGTGTTTGTTAGTTAGCTAGCTGTCAAGCCTTTTCAGAGTGAAATTGCGAGGACAGCATAAGACAGCATAGTCCGAGACAGCTGCGAGGACAACATAGTCCGAGTTAGTTTAGTGGCGGAATGATGCAAAAAGCCAGTGAAGCGCTTCTGTGGTGATACTGGTGGAATATCACATAGCTCTCAGCCAATCTGATTCAAGAACCAGAACGAACTGCTGTATAAACAATAATATCAAGAAAAGTAATAAATAGGCTAATTTAGATTTTTGTGCTTTTCTATTCCAATATTTGTCCAATATTATCTCAGAGTCTTGAGATAATAATAGGGAATTAATAGAAATAGCATTAATAAAATTAAATGAGTGGATGAGTAGCAATTTTTTATTACTGAACTCAGACAAAACTAAAGTGTTACTTATCGGACCGAAAAGCGCCCTACGTAACAACCAAGAATTCTGCTTAACTATTGATGGATGTTCCATAAAACCCTCATCTTCAGCTACGAATCTTGGCTTTATATTCGATAGTACTCTGTCATTTGAGAACCAGGTCGCCAACACCTGTAAAATTGTGTTTTTCCATCTTAAAAATATATCTAAACTACGTCATATGCTGTCACCATCAGATGCAGAGGAGCTTATACATGCCTTTATGACATCAAGACTAGATTACTGTAATGCACTATTAGGTGGTTGCCCTGCAGGCCTATTACAAAAACTCCAACTGGTCTAAAATGCGGCAGCTCGAGTTCTTACACGTACAAAAAAGTATGAGCATATTAGCCCGGTTCTGTCAACCTTGCACTGGTTACCAATAAAGCATTGCATTAACTTTAAAATCTTGCTTATTACCTATTAAGCCTTGCATGGTTTAGCTCCTCACTACTTGAATGAACTTCTCACATATTACAGTCCATCATGTGCACTACACTCCCAGGTGTCAGGTCAGTTGGTAATACCTATAATTTCAAAATCAAGTGCAGGCGGCAGATCCTTTTCCTATCTAGCGCCTAAACTTTGGGACAGTCTTCCCTGCACTGTCCCGGAGGCAGACACACTCTGTCAGTTTAAATCTAGACTAAAGACGCATCTTTTTAATCTTGCATACACTACACTATCATAATATATATTTCAAAGATCTAGGCTGCACTAGTTGGATCAACCGGAACCAGGAAAACTTCCAATAACAATTGATGCATTTGTTGCATCAAAGAGTGCAGAACAGTACTCTACTCTCAGCCAGTCTTGTCTCATTGTTCCAAGGTTAGTAGAGCGGGCAGGATGCAGTCCAAGGTTACCGGAGCAGGCAGGGCGCAATCCATACCCAGACCTGATAATGCTTTGATGATAAAGCTGGACGAAGGACGTGGCAACTCTACAAAGCTTCAGCCGCTATTAGATTATTAATGATAATTTTAAACCTAACTTTTGTTATTTTGCCTTGTTGTGCAAGCACTGTCGAGCTTGTGCAGAGGCAGCAGTTTTTGCCAGAAGGGAACTGGAATCCCCTGGTTAGGCCTGGTTTCCCTCTGAGGTTTTTTTCTCCTCCAATGGAGTTTTGGGTTCCTTGCCACCGTTTGCATACTGCTTTGCACTGTTTGCCTGGCAGGGGGGGGGTGCTAGAATTTGATAGTCTTATTTAGTTAACACTGCATATAGGAATTTGTGTGTCTGATATTTGACCTGTGTTTTGACTTCCATAACCTTTTATGTTTTACTTATAGTCAACGTTTTCTTGTATAGCTGCTTTGTAACAATGAAAATTGTAAAAAGCGCTATATAAATAAAGCTGACTTGACTAATAAATATTTGGTTCTTTACTTAATATTGACATGATAATTATGTTATTTCACATAATAAACATTCATTGAATCTTGTTTGTATAAATTCCCATCTGTATAAATAATTTCGATAAATGTAATATACAACATAATCATTTGGGTGTAGTTAGCAAAACTGTGCGAATGGGAAGTGTGAGCTGAAAACCCACCCAGGCAGAAAATGTCCAAAAAGCGTCATAAAACGTATTATATATTCAATTATTTTTCTACAGTAACTGATTTTGTTACCAAGATCTTTTCCATATCAAACTACCAAACATGAATTCATTTTCAGAGCTTTGACCCTTTAAATCCTAGTTTATTTACATAATGCCACATATACAATTTATTCAGCTTTCATGATGAAAACTGTACTAAGGGGCTTCTGAACTTCTTCATCAAAATCGAGCTCACCTGTTATCTAAGAAAAAACTAAACTAAAAATAAATAATCTCATTAAGCTACAAGTGACTTATAAATTGTACACACATACAAACCACACTTTTACACAATTTGTAGTTTTAATGAGTTTCAATGAGAACATTGTTGTCCAAACGCACCTGAGTGTAACAATTGTATGTAGCCTACCTAGTTTAAAAAAACATTTATGGAACCAAAATAGAGCTAAATATTTAAATTCTAATAATTTAGCAAAATGTGTGATCTTTGCATAAACACACACAAAAAATGACAACTAAATAGAAATGGACAAAAACATCCAAGACAGCGCATAATGGTTAATCTATGGACACGTTTTTTTAAAAAGTGAAAGAATTAGCATCAGAGCTGCATAGGCTCTGTAATACAGGGAGGTTGCGTAGGTCCTCAAGATGGTGCCCACTCCAAAAAGGTCACGTGTCTGAAACCCATATGTCAAATCTAATCAAATTCAACTAGAAAGTTTTTCACTGAATCAGAGTCTAAATGTAACGTTTAACTGGATATTTGGGTCTAATCCTAGGATAACAAAGTCCACTCATAAAGAATGTTCACATTTCTATGTAGTTGTTTATATTACAATGTACAAGGCACAAGAAGAGGATCTGAAAAATTAAATATTTGAAATAAAATAAAAATTGTGACAATTTTGTCAGAGTTTGTTTAAAACCACTGTATAATGCATCAATTTACTAATACGTTATATAACAATGAAACATAATATTTAAAATAATATTTAATTTCACTGTTGCTGACGACATGCAGACGATATGCCTCTGTCTAGGAAAAAGGTTTTTAAATATGCTCTAAGTAAACAGACTTGAACTACATTAACATTATCTAGTAATTGTTTAGTTTTACTAAAGTATTTTTCCTTAAAGTTTTTACTTGAGTAAAAGTAAGAAAGTGATATCTTTTTAATTTAATAAACACGTAAAAATGTATTTATAAGGTGGAGTGAAGTAAAAAGGATGAAAACACTCTGACAAAGTATGGTATACTTTGATGTTCTTGAGTATAGTAAAAATACTTCTCTACTTATACCTCTGTCAAATACACTGCACTTTAAACTGTGATCATGTGTTAAATTGCTCTGGGAAAAAAGTTATAGGACCATGGTCATATAGTCATAAATAATAACAAAATAAAGTGAACAGAAAATATTTTTTGGGAAAGGATGTCAAATTAAAGGATATAATAATAGCTAAAACAGTAAATTAAAAGGCAAATAACAAATCATTCACATTTTAGGAAAAGCAGACAAACAAAAAAATACTTTGGGTTTTGTTAGATCTATAGTTTTCTAGATAATGACTGTTTTAGTAGCATATCACATGAATAAAAGAAAAGCAACATATTGTAAGTCTAACGAGTAATTTTACTAAGTGAATTAACTTTCCAGGAAAGATGTGTGGTAAACAGTATTCTACCATAAATACTGTGTTTGTTTAATTTGTGAGCCAACAGATTTATGTCACTAAATGTCACCTTCTAATAAGGTCAATGAAGTTAAAACTGTGGGAACTGTATTGCATTATGTGAATTTATTAACATATCATAGCAACACATTGCTAAATAAATGGATTTACACTTGCAGAATAATAGTGAGTTTGACATACTGCATGATGTTTACCTGGTAACAATATATAATCCAATAAAAACAAAACAATACACATATATTTGATTAAGTCAAGTTCTTTATGCATGCTTGCATTTCGTTCATGTTTTCATTCTTTAAGCAGTCTTCCAGATTGTTTAAACCAGTCATGCTGGTGCTGCCTTTTGCAGCATAGAGCCATTTGAATCTTTATCATTGAGTACATTATATGGACATAGACTGCACAGTATTGTCAAGACCTACCGGAAATGTGACATATCAGATGGACTCTCAGCCTTTTAGAGCAAAACAATTATAGTCCACTGGGATACTCTTGTGCCAAAACCCTAACTAAACTCTACATATACAGTAGGCCTACATAGAGATTACACATCAATTCATCTCAACCGTCTGTTAAAGAGTCAATGGGGGCAACCTGAGGTTCAGTAGGGGGGCTGGGGATTTCTTCTGCCTGCTCAAAGTTGGGGTAAGACTCACGTTCTGGCACTAAAACTGGCACTGGCTCCCCCTCAGAGACCATCACCTCCACCTGTAGGATTTGGGACAAAACGTGAGTTTAATTGTTATGTGCTTTTACATTGAGAAAAGGATTGACTAATTGTCTACCCTATTAGAAGATTTTGTGATTTTGTCGACCAGTTGGTAAAATGTTTTGTTGTGTTTTGTAGCCCTATTCACAGATCTCTTTCAAAATTCCACTCCAAATAACTTTCTATTAAAAATAGAATGTTCTTTCTTTGATTGTATTTTGTTGTTTAGTGGATAGATTGCTTTCACAAGGGATATAATGCAATGTATGTACAGTTTATGGAGTTATGAGACTCAAAAGCTGTTATTTTAGTTATTTTGTGACTTGAATACTAGAAATACACAAAACACATAGATAGTTACAAATAAATAAATTAACTATTTAATTGATAGTCTCAGTTTAATGTAAACAAATTGTAATATTTACAATACACTGTAGGCTATATACTGATATTCTAATATTAGGGTCCACCATCTTGAACAGATTTTGCCAGTTTATCACAAAAGTAGTTTGGGATTTCCTTTTCTGTTAAATTCTATTGGATAACATAAACTGTGAGGACAGCTTGATCATGCTGACTTATTTATGAAAGTCCTCATGGAAAAACTGAGCATCTTGACAGGCTTGAGGCAAATGTAGATAGCTCACTAAGTTTTTGAACAAAGAGATTTACTTTCATATACAAATTCAAGTGTCCGAGACAGAATGGGGTTTGAACTTGAGAACCTATCATCTCTGACTTGAACTTGAAAAGGCCAATGAACTTGTCACAGGTGAGCACTTCTCGCGAGTCATAACCTTCCAGTGGAAAAGGTAAGGCGTCAAGGACTAAATGAAGGTGAGAGGTGCTTACCATCAGCCATCACGGGTGGTAGCCTTTTTTCTCTAGCAGCGCCGTAAGGGACACTGGGGAGCACTACTCCCTTGAATAAAGAAGCACGCTATGGAGACCACATTCTACCACAGGGGAGGTATCAAAGTGGAGATGGCAGCATGGTCTCCCAAGTGGGGTGAGATCATGGGAGAACGGTGTGCAGGGCCCACACTTAAGGGGTGCACAACAACAGGTGGAGGTTCCAATGGGGGGAGGCCACAGGTACACCAACTGGGGAACCGTAGAGTGAAGAAAACTTCATAGGGGACTACCCAAGGTGGGGGACTCATCATGTATGGAGCACTAGCACAGGTAATGGGTTCACCTGCAAAGGGAGAACTCTACCGCCCGGCCCGTTACAGAAGGAGTGCTTAGTGTTGGATGTAATTCCTATGCTTCAACCTATGGGTGAACCTAGAATAGCGCACTGACTGACCTAAGGAGGGGAGAAGGCGCTTTTGTAGGTGTACACCCAGCCGGCCGCCAGTTTCACCTGTTTGTACCGTGCAAGACACAAACTCACAAAGGATGTAGAACCTTGCGAAGGTGTTGGACATAGCCCGATGTCTGTTAAAGAGGCGCAAAAAGAGACCGCAACACCTTAATACCATCTGCTCTCAGTGTGGGCAGGTAATATTACGGAAGCCGTAAAGTGCCAAACAAAACAACAAATCGCAAAACGCAACACCAAATCTGAAAACACATTAACAAACCATAAAGCACAACAACAAATCCGGAAACAAAATAACAAATCAGAAAACACAACGACAAGTCAGAAAACACAACGACAAGTCAGAAAACACAACGACAAATCCGGAAACAAAATAACAAATCAGAAAACACAACGACAAGTCAGAAAACACAACAACAAATCCGGAAACAAAATAACAAATCAGAAAACCGGGTTGTGTGACCGGGTAGTTACTGCTGATTGGACGGAACCCCTGTCAATCAAGATAAACAGTCAGGTGTGTTTTTTCATAGAAAATAATGGAGTTTGTTCAGCACTACTTTCAAGAAGGACATTCATATGGCGTGATTCTAGATATGCTTCTAACATATCATGATATTAAGATCAGCTTGCGCTCTATTGAAAGACACCTCAAGAATGCAGGTTTATTCAGACGAAAAAACGATTCCCTATTAATCGATGTCAGGAATGCTTTCAGAGCAGATGCAAAACACCAAATTTGAACCCACAATAACGATTATACATTATATATTTGTGTACACTGACGCCAGCTACTTCTTGTTATTCTGTGCCGCTAGCTACAGAACAGTACTTCCTGTTTATCTTGATTGACAGGAGTTCCTTCCAATCAGCAGTAACTACCCCGGTCACACAAAAGACCTACCTTTTCCGGTTTGACCGAATTGTCGTTGTGTTTTCTGACTTGTCGTTGTGTTTTCTGATTTGTTATTTTGCTTCCGGATTTGTCGTTGTGTTTTCTGACTTGTCGTTGTGTTTTCTGATTTGCTATTTTGTTTCCGGATTTGTCGTTGTGTTTTCTGACTTGTCGTTGTGTTTTCTGACTTGTCGTTGTGTTTTCTGATTTGTTATTTTGTTTCCGGATTTGTTGTTGTGCTTTATGGTTTGTTAATGTGTTTTCAGATTTGGTGTTGCGTTTTGCGATTTGTTGTTTTGTTTGGCACTTTACGGCTTCCGTATAATATCTACGAACGCCGCCTCAACATGCCAGATGTCCAGGCATGTGATGCAGGCGTCGTGCCTGTTCTGCTCGTGGTAAATCCAGCAGTGTTCCAGTCAGAGATTAAGTAGCTTTGCATTAAAGAGCCTTGCAGGTTAAGAAGAACAAAAGGTGAAAGAAAGGAGCACGCCATCTTCTTTTTATACACGTATGTACGGGGTGGAGACTGGCATGCTGACGCCATTCACCAAGTTCATTGGCCTTTTCAAGTTCAAGTCAGAGAGGACAGGTTCTCAAGTTCAAACCCCTTTCTGTCTCGACACAACATCGAGAGACCGACAGAAAGGGAACAATATGACATGCTCATCCATCCTAAGAAGAAATGTACACAAAAAAAATCTACTTTGGCAAAGTACAATTAATGCATGTACACATGGCACTAAAACTAACAGTAGGTGAGCTTGCCATTATTGTACCTGGGGCTGGCTGGGTGTGGCTGCTTCAGGCTGAGATGGGGCTGCACGCTGTCTGAAACCAGGCAGCTTAAGAAATAGATAGATTAAAATTATATTCTTCAAACTAAACATGAAAACTTGAATAATTTAAAACACACAAAAAGCTTATAAAGAATAAAGCTGTGGACCATTCACGTGTCAACAAATCTAAAATATAGAGAGTATGCATGCAACAACACCGCACAAAAGCCAATTAAGTCATGTCCACTGAGTGACAAAAAGACTGAATGAACTGCTGGTTTAACACCATTTCTATTTAAAACGGGGAAAAGTTGTATGATTGATTGTATAAACAGTTAGAGATAACTGAGTTAAAAAGAGACAGATTAAAAAGAAGAAGCAAATTGATCACTGCAGTTTACAGAAACAAATGGGATACTGAAACGTCGATCTGTGCTGACGATTTTATGTCAGAACCATTTTATCTCAGGTTTTTTTAAATCATGCCATAATTGATAATAATAAATAATATTAATAAATAATAATAATAATACATCATAAAATCTAGCTAGCCAAAACTCTAATTTGACTTGTAAGACAGCTTCACAACCTCAGACTATGTTCTGTGAAGTCTTATTAATAATTAAATTCTACTTTATTAAGAAAGCAGGTATCCCGCCTGGTCCACTTGAAAATGTGTTTGTGTCAACCTTTGCCTCCTCTAGGCATGAAAATGACATGCTCAGGGCTTTGCATTTGCAAAACTGAAACGATTTTATAAATACGTATCATTTGTAGTTGTATATAAATTATAGATATTTTAGAGCACTTAACCCCATCCTACCCCAACTAAGTTTTCATTGAGCATGTTTAACTGGTTCAACTCGACCCAGGCCTCAAACCAGCATCAGCCCGGAATGGGAGACGAGCGCTCTAACAAGGATGCTAAAGACCGCGACTCTAGCGTCTGTCACTAGAGCACTTCTTGAGGTCTTGCACAGCTCTCTCTCGTTGGTCTCTGTTACAGATGTATTTAACTGACCTGCAAGCCACCTTTTGCCAGAGCACTGAGTCCAAACAAAATGGTCACAATGCAGATTGCCAACTCCACTACCAGAAATAGAACCAATGTGGCCAAGAAGCCATCAATCAGGAGCTAAGGCCATGAAAAAGAGAAAAACAGAAAAGGATAAAACATTTTAGGTCAGTTTCCCAGACAGGGCTTAAGCCTAGTCGCAGAGTAACTTAAATGTGACCGAGCCTGTAATTTTGCAGAATGTAGTTATGAGATTTAGGGCATTAAAGTTGTTATAGACATAAAAATGACAAAAACATGTCATTTGTTTTTATTGCAGTTAAAGATCTAGTATTCAGAACGTGAGAAATTAATGCTTTTATTGAGACTTCATTTTATTCAATGGAAGATTAATAATCAAATGTAAGGATGAGAAACAAATGGAAAAGATACTTTATATGAAAACAATGGCAGGAGAAAAGATCAACTGCTCAGAAATTGGCGTTAAGAGTAGCGGTGTTATTCCAGGAGTACCTCTTTATGGATGACATAAAAAAACTTGATCCCTTCTGCTATAAGATTGCAGAGATGGAGAGTCTAACGTATGCAGAAGCTGCTTGTAAGGTTAAATGATCAGTAGAATAGAAGATATCAAAGGTGCAAGTCAATATAGAATATTCTTCTCCTGACAGTATTTAATCAGATTTAATTTTGTGGCTTTCATGTGAGCTGTAATAAATGGTACAGTGCAAGTTCAAAGGAAATTTAAAAAATAATTGTAGGATGTGCAAGTAAACCAATATAATAAAACGTCTCGGTTACGTATAAAACTGCCATTCCCTGATGGAGGGAATAAGACATTGTGTCAACAGAATGGGGTTTGACTTGAGAACCCATCATCTCTGACAGACTCGAAAAGGCCAATGAAAATTAGCGAATGAAATTTGCATGCATGGCATGAAAGGACACAACGTCTTGTTCCCTCCATCAGGGAACGGAGGTTACATACGGATACATAATCGAGACGTTCCCTTTTTGTTCGGTCTCTCGACATTTTGTCGACAGAATGGGGTTCCTATGAAAACACCACGGCACTGTGCTGCGTCACAATCTCTATCGGTGCCGGCTGGCCAAGGCTTGTCAGACATGAGCGCTAGCGCGAAATTGTAACCTTCCAGTGGAGAGGTAGGGGTCCCAGAGTTTGAAAAAGGTGGGTAGCCCCTTCCACCGGCAGAGGCCTAGTTTCTCTAACCGCGAGAAGCTGCACGCCACTGTAAGCCACTGGGAAGCGCTATTCCCTCACAGAGGAAACGCGCTATGGAGACCACTTCCTACCGCAGGGAGGAGTTTAGTATAGACTGCAAGGGAGTGCTGTGAGAAGACTCCAAGGGAATGCTGCGAGAACGTGGAAGTCCACCTAGGAGAGGTCATGGGCCACCGCATGGGAGCCAGATCATGAGGATACATCAAACGGAACCACCCTGTGGGGGGGGTTACTACGTGTGCGGCACTAGGCCCGGCTAGACCCATCCGCTAGATGCTTAAGTATTGCTCAAGGTCGTGTTGCCCCAGAGACTTCCCACCAACTGGTTTGTGATGAGCGGCAATGGATTGGATTGGATTCAATTTATTGTCACTACACACATACAAGTACAGTGCAACGAAATGTATTATGGCGGCAACATACACATTTAGTGTGGAGGGGGAGAGATTGCTCTCGAGTCTCTATTGCAGGAAGGACAACATGCTCCGGATCGAGCTACTCCGTGGGTCTTCTTTCTGAGAAGGGCACCAGGTCGAGAAGAGAAGCCACTTAAAAGTACAACCGCCTCATGGCAGGAGCCCTAGCCTGAGTGATGGTCTCAACCCCCGCCGGGGGTAGGCTACTCAGGATCTCCTCATCCCGTCCAGGAGCCCGACATGGAGGTTATAGAGGTCTGGTCACAGGAGGAGGCTTCGGTAACTGCCGTGAGTGAATACCGCCCTGACGGTGTATAGACAGCACGGCAGTCGTGCTGTCCGACCGGACCAGCACGTGCTTCTGTGCATCAACCCAAGGGTAACCACCATCGCCGAGGACGCCATGTGTCCCAGGAGCCTCCGAAATAGTTCCAGAGGACTGCAGGTTCAAGTAGTTCAGCACTGACTGTGCACGCTTGGTGGTAAGCCATGCTGTCATGGAGACAGTGTAGACTTTCAACCTGAGAAAAAAGATGCCCTACACAGGGGAGAGCTTGCTCTTTTCTCGGTTGACCTGTAAGCCCAGGTGCCAAAGCACCAGGTCCCTGTGTATACACAGCAGATCTCGCAAGTGTGTCAAGATGAGCCAGTAGTCGCGATAGTTGAGTATGCGCACTCCCTGCTCTCTGATGGGAGAAGTTTTATCTTTTATTCTCATAAAAGAAAGAGTTTTGTAATACAATTGGAAGAGAGACCGATATGAATGATGTTTGGAGAATGACAAACTAATTCCGGTAATAGAAGAAGAAAAAATTGCTGTCACAAAGAAAGACAGAGGTTATAGCTACAACATTTGCTAAGGTTCATAGTATTGATAACTTTGATGGAAAGTTTCTAAAAAGAAGACAAGAGATAAGTAGTAGCTAGGTTTTCACAGGCAGGGTCACAAATAAAATCACCATCACTGTTTAACCACCTCACAAACAAACTAGAATTACAAAACAAAAGCTATAACTATTATGACTAGATATATTTGATAACCTACAAAAGTCGACCATTTAAACAAATGTTAAAAAGCTAAAATATTCAAAACACCAAAACGGTTTTAATTCTTTCATTTAGAAGCATTTTCAGACAACTGTCCCAAAGTGCAACACAACCATGACAACACAGCATTGACACAGTCTGTTCAATCACTCAGCATTCACTCTGAAACACAAAGCTAGTATGGCCCTAAACTGTAGAATGAATTAATTTTGTAGAATTAAAATTTAAAACTAAGAAATTATAATCTCACTTTAAATCACCTGTTTTTTTCTTGTTATATACATTATTTACAAATAATTAAGCACTTTCATGTAAACATAAAGAAAAGCATAATGATAAGAATTACTTACTTTACAATTTCTCTCGACAGTATAAGTGCACTTCTTGAAACAATATTGTTGCTTTGGAAAAGCGGACACAAAAAGACAAAATGTTGTTGGATTTAGCCAAAGACCTGTAGGCCTACTTGACAAACACAGATGTAAAGCTCTATTTCTATTTGAAAGTAGCTTCTGCCCAGGAAGCTTAAAAGTAATTTAAATACAACTGTTACAGTTTTTTAGCGTTATTGACAAATTACAGTGCCCTTGAAAAGGTTTTGGACTATGCCTATGTGATACGTAATTGAACGGTCTTTGTAAAAAAAATTACACTGTTAAGTTGTTTATGTTCCCACTATTCTTTTCTGTAGATGTTGGTTTAAAACGTATAAAAAACATGAATCACTAGCAAAACAATAAAAAAAGTATACCTTATAGTTATATTAGGTGTAAAATAACAAAACATTTACCCAATCATTTCTTTCTAAAATATTGTGTCACAGTCAAAAAACTTGGAAGGGCACTGTTGAAATTTCAATACTCTAGCATTGAAAAAGTCTGTACCAAGTGCAAAGGGTAAAAATCCTTAAGTCTATTTCTTTATAATGGTATTTGTAAAATTAACTGTAATGTGTAAATTACTTACACCCAAAATAATTTATTACACATATTATTGGAAAATTTATAAAACACAGATACATTACAATAAAAACCCTCTAGATCAAAGCACCTTGCAAATGTAAAAATGCAAATCTCTGCAAAGATTAAAAGTTATAATAAACCAAACAAGCATTAATAAATAAACAAATAAATGTATAAATAATGGGAAAATAAATATTCTTTATTCACACAAATATTTTAACCATGCATTAACTAACACCAAAGTACTATATTTATCCCAAATGTCCTAAAATAATGAGGGGCACATAAGTTAAAATGAAAGTACTAATTTTATTGACTTATTATCTGAATTTCCCACATATAACAACATCTGTATTTTTCTTTTTACAGAGAAAATTATAATTTTTGTAGCTAGCATTTCCTGTAAACCGCTCAGTTCATTTACTTTCATAATTTGAAATATTTATCTCCATTTTCAGCCATAACTATGACAAGGTTAAAATTGAATAATACACTACACCCTGCACGTTTTTTTATTTAAAAAGCATTTTAAGTTTTCACAAACACTGATTGAACATTATTGCCATTCTTTCTTAAACACAAATGACATACCGAATATATGTTTCATCTTAACAACATAAACAAACGTTACTTCCCATGTGCACTTTTGTGACACTGTCAAGAACTGTGTAGGAGAGATCTCAGGGGAGAACCCAATTGCAGGCAGACGCGGGGATGAAGGGGTTAACAAAGGGATTTTAATAATATTAAACAGAAAACAAAAACCCATGAGGGGGTAAAACAAGACAGGAAAATAATGACAACTAGGACACAGATAAACTAGACTGGAAAAAATAAACACTAAGGACTAAACTAGACGGACTCACCAAACTACAAAGAACAAGAACAAGATACTTGGAAAAACTAGACTCAGAATACACGAATGAAGTACAAATTACAGGGTACAGCAAACAATGAACGAGCACAGGACAATGAACACGAGGATGTTTTATAGGGGAAACAAACACAGGATAATTGACAAGGGTCAGGTGCGGGTAATGAAACACTCAGGGAAGGTTAACGAGGAAACGAGATGGCGGGAACAAAGACACGGACCAGAGAGAGCATAGAAAGCCGATAGCCAACATCTCTCTCTCACATAAAACACAAGACTTTGTCATGAATCTGCCTCAAGACCAAGAATAGACATGACATGAAGGCAGATTCATGACAGAAGCCCCCCCTTTAATGAACACCTCCAGGTGTTCATCAAGGGGTAGACTAACAAGACAAGGCAGACTGGGAACACGACAAGACAAGGCAAAACATACTAAACAAGATCAAGGGCAGACACGAATACATTACAAAAGGGTTGGGATGAAATAATAAAAATAACAAATAAGGGAGGGGGGGAGGTGGAACAACAAAGTTCATGGGGGGAACACCTGAGTCCATGGGGGGAAGTCCAAAGGGAGTGGGACAAGAGGGAACAGTCCTAGTTCCCGGGGGCGCTCGTTCCCGGGGGCGCTCGACTTGATGGGAGAAGTCCTCGGGAGAACTGTTCTTGTTCCCGGCATAACTGCCGGACTGGGTACCGGCTGGAAGGCCGGCTGAGCCGCCTGCTGGAAGGCCGGCTGGAAGGCCGGATGAGCCACTGGCTGGAAGACCGGCTGGAAGGCCGGCTGAGCCACCGGCTGGAAGGCCGGCAGGGCTTGGTGCAGGACTTGACGCCGGCTGAGCCACCGGCTGGAAGGCCGGCAGGGCAGGACTTGGTGCAGGACTTGGCGCCGGCTGGAAGGCCGGCAGGGCAGGACTGGGTGCAGGACTTGGCGCCGGCTGGAAGGCCGGCAGGGCAGGACTGGGTGCAGGACTTGGCGCCGGCTGGAAGGCCGGCAGGGCAGGACTGGGTGCAGGACTTGGCGCCGGCTGGAAGGCCGGCAGGGCAGGACTGGGTGCAGGACTTGGCGCCGGCTGGAAGGCCGGCAGGGCAGGACTGGGTGCAGGACTTGGCGCCGGCTGGAAGGCCGGCAGGGCAGGACTGGGTGCAGGACTTGGCGCCGGCAGGGCAGGACTGGGTGCAGGACTTGGCGCCGGCTGGAAGGCCGGCAGGGCAGGACTGGGTGCAGGACTTGGCGCCGGCTGGAAGGCCGGCAGGGCAGGACTGGGTGCAGGACTTGGCGCCGGCTGGAAGGCCGGCAGGGCAGAACTGGGTGCAGGACTTGGCGCCGGCTGGAAGGCCGGCAGGGCAGGACTGGGTGCAGGACTGGGTGCAGGACTTGGCGCCGGCTGGAAGGCCGGCAGGGCAGGACTGGGTGCAGGACTTGGCGCCGGCTGGAAGGCCAGCAGGGCAGGACTGGGGGCAGGACTTGGCGCCGGCTGGAAGGCCAGCAGGGCAGGACTGGGGGCAGGACTTGGTGCCGGCTGGAAGGCCGGCAGGGCAGGACTGGGGGCAGGACTTGGCGCCGGCTGGAAGGCCGGCAGGGCAGGACTGGGGGCAGGACTTGGCGCCGGCTGGAAGGCCGGCAGGGCAGGACTGGGGGCAGGACTTGGCACTTGCGTGGACGCCTGGGCAGGACTTGGCACTTGCGTGGACGCCTGGGCAGGACTTGGCACTTGCGTGGACGCTTGGGCAGGACTTGAAACTGGAGTGGGTGCAGGCGGGACCACCGGACTTGGGACCACCGGACTTGGGACCACCGGACTTGGGACCACCGGACTTGGGACCACCGGACTTGGGACCACCGGACTTGGGACCACCGGACTTGGGACCACCGGACCTGACGGGACCACCTGACCTGACGGGACCACCTGACCTGACGGGACCACCTGACCTGACGGGACCACCGGACTTGGGACATCAGGAGGCCCGCTAGACGATCGGGCCCTCCTGCTCCTACGGCGCCCCCCCCCAAAAATATTTGGGCTGAGTCCCGGTGTTATTCTCCGTCTGGAGCTTCGGGCTGTACTCGAAGGGTGCAGAGGGTGAGGAGAGGCACACAGCCCCAACCCGAACAACACATCCCCCTGCACAGGGGGACGCATTCCCCAGCGCAGCAGAACAAGGGGCAAGATCAGCGTCGGAGGGGCTTGCAGACGCCGTCCCTGAATCTCTCCTCCCCCACCCGCCGCGGATGCCGCCAGAAGCAGGAACCCTGGAGCTCGAGCCGGAAGGCGCCGAGCCCCCCAGGGCGGACTCAGTCAGGATGCAATCCCCCGGGACGCTAGCCAACGGAACAGATGCCACGACCGGAACTCTGACATCGTCCCGGTTGATCACATACCTGACCATGTCATCAAACCCCAGGGGCTCAAGCAACTTCCTCTCCGATGGCCGGAGGCGGTTGGTGAGGCAGCCATCAAAGATGACCTTTAATTCTGCGTCACCAAACTCTGTCTCCCGCGCCACCGAAGAGAATGCCTTGGCGAACTCCTGGGTCCCATGCCCTCCCTGACGGAACCCAAACAGCAGGCGAGCTTGGAGAGACCGTCGGGACACTGCATTGTCCATAGTGCTGCCTACTGGGTTCAGTTCTGGCTCGTTCATTCTGTCAAGAACTGTGTAGGAGAGATCTCAGGGGAGAACCCAATTGCAGGCAGACGCGGGGATGAAGGGGTTAACAAAGGGATTTTAATAATATTAAACAGAAAACAAAAACCCACGAGGGGGTAAAACAAGACAGGAAAATAATGACAACTAGGACACAGATAAACTAGACTGGAAAAAATAAACACTAAGGACTAAACTAGACGGACTCACCAAACTACAAAGAACAAGAACAAGATACTTGGAAAAACTAGACTCAGAATACACGAATGAGGTACAAATTACAGGGTACAGCAAACAATGAACGAGCACAGGACAATGAACACGAGGATGTTTTATAGGGGAAACAAACACAGGATAATTGACAAGGGTCAGGTGCGGGTAATGAAACACTCAGGGAAGGTTAACGAGGAAAAGAGATGGCGGGAACAAAGACACGGACCAGAGAGAGCATAGAAAGCCGATAGCCAACATCTCTCTCTCACATAAAACACAAGACTTTGTCATGAATCTGCCTCAAGACCAGGAATAGACATGACATGAAGGCAGATTCATGACAGACACCAACTGAACTTCTGGTACACATTGAAAAACAATAGAGTGTCTGTAGATTATTTCTGATAACAATCAAAAGAAACCGAAAATAACCGTTACTTGGCCTAACTTGTCTCTCCAATATTTAGAATTTAGACTACAAACAACTAAATTCAACAAATCGTTTATTTAATACAATTATTATACAATAAAATAAAATAATAAATTAATACAAACATGTATTAAATAAAATATAAATAGTTATTATTTGACACTAGCCAAACACGAACTGGAAGTTAACTGTGGGTCAGGCGCGCAAGCGTCTATATCTAAATGAGCCTGACACACATTAGTCTATTATTTAAAGTTAATTATTTAAAGATGCTACATTTTGCACTTTGGTACAGTCCTTTGAAAAGGCATCAAGAAATCAGTTTAAAAAAAAAACTGTAACAAGATGCTGTCTCCATTTCATCACATGAGATTACACCCAAACCAATCAATTTTCCCACTAATTGTCTGTCTTCTGTAAAGAATATTTATTTTACTGAGCACTGCATTTAAAAAGGACATTAGCCTTTCAGAGAGATAAATATGAAGGCGTTTGTCTATAACATCACACCCTCCTTATTGTCACATTAGGTCTATAAATACATTTTTATTTATCAATTTAGTGTTTATACAAAATAAACTCTCTGTTTAATTTTAAGAAGTCAATATTATTTTCAAATTATTCATTGTAGTGAAACATTTTATATTACAAAAGTTGTTCCAAGAATACTGTATGTAAATATACACAATAAATAATATCTATAGACTAGGAATACATATTGTTTTCCATGCTTACTCAAACCTTTTGTGACTTTTTTGCTAGGTCCCAGGAGAATCCTTTCAACTCAACCCAAAACCCTTCCACATGCATTTATCATTAATTAGTTATACGTGCACAAATGCAATTTCCAAAAATGCAACATAAGCGGTAGTTCATTAACAGTGTAGCGCTCACCACAGTATAGATCTCCAGCCTCCTGCAGTGCTCACAGTGGTAAGTGTCCTGGCGGTAAGGCAGGTGACGAGACAGCAGACCAAGAACAGCAGTGGAAAACGCTGCACTAACCAGATGAGCAACCAGTGTAGCTTTAACCTGCACATTGTGAGAAAGCTATTACTATACAGCTGAACATACAGTATATTGTGATAAATTGACACTTATTGTATATATCAGCAGTGCTATGAGCATGACTGTAACCTCTATAGAGGTCATTGATGTGCAGACCCCAGTGGTTTTTCCATGTTGTGTAAAAAAATTGTATTCAGTGCTTCTTAAGTAGAAAACAACTATAAGATCTGATCTCAGATCTACGGTGCATTCCAAACAATATACAGTATATTTGGGAAGGGGAAATCATACAAGACGTCACTCCAAATAAAGGGAGAGTTATGTTTTTATTGCTCCTTTTGCCAAATGAAATTTAAATGGACACAATAAGAGATTCTGTTTTTCCCTCTAGAGTTTATACATCAATAGCTTTACTCTTCGAAGGGAGTAGGGCATAGGGATGATCACCTCGGAATGGAATGCAGGGCTGGTCTACCTAAACTGTCTAACAGTGCTCGTCAATGTCAATCTGATTGATGTGGCAAATCAAATCAAGAAAGGCGAGGATTACTGTTCAATCAGATGAAAGAAGGCGGGAGTTGTTATTGACAGAAGCTGAGTTCAAAGTTGGTTTTAACTTTGAAAAACATGATATATGTAGCTGAAGGTTCAATATTTGACACCAGTTTTTTCATAGAGATGTTAGGGGTGGTTCACATGTCATGTTTACAAACATCGCTTTCTCGCTCATTCCAGGAGTTTGCACTCCAGATGTGTCTGCTACATTACTATTTGGGCGCGCTTAATGTGCTTCAAAATTTAAATAACGAACCTTAATAAATAAACAGTTGTAATATCAAGTAATGAAAACTACAATACGCAGAAATCATATTGTAATATACCTTGCTGAAAATGTATCACGGAGAGGGAAAGACAACAGAGAACTGTTCACATGTTAACTTGTTTACTGAATATGAAAAAGCGAAGGGTTATCAAATGCGTAGGTACGCCAATGTGGGCGTGGCTAGAGACCTTAAAGTGCTCGTTATTCAGACAGTTTCTGCAAATCTCATGTTAATCTTGAGTACTTACAAATCTCAGTAGAGTATTTAGTTTGATCACATTTATAAAAGACAGAAACAGCTTTTCGAAAATATATGATTTGGTGGAGGAGTAGTGCTCTCTCTCTCTCCTGCACACAAGTGAAAGTGACGTGTGCACATGCTCCTTCTCCCGCTCTCCTTGGTTGATGCGTGGGCGTGTTTTTCAGGGAGAATTGAACAGATTTTCATGTTCAAATGTTTTTTCCCGAAACCTACACAAACGCTGGGGGAGTGTATAGAGCACAGAAATACAACGTCACTACGATGAGATCGCGTGCTCGGGCTGATAGAGATTGCTGCTGATGGAACAGCGGGCTGATTTATATGTTTAGGTTCCTCCAGAACTTTTTTTTAATAAAACATCATTACAAGTTGACCGTTAAGGATGAGAAGGCAGTACGTTTACGATTGTAAATTACACTCCTTCACTTTTAGATATTATAATCTTAGAGAAACAATTTAGAAATGGCACAAATAAATCACAATATCTACGAACCACCACATCTGAGGGTGTTGCACTCACTGTCTCTTTTACAGTCAAAGTCTCTGTGTTAAAAGTTGTCTCAGATGTAGTGATTTGCATCTAATTGTCTCTGTCCAAAGGAAAGTTCATAACTCTATTGTTTTCCACAGTTACACTTGGATCTGGGGTGTCTAACACCCTATTTCCATGTCTTGGCAACATATGGTCCACATGTACTGTGCGCTTTTTCTGACCCTCCAGAACCAAATTACTTACAGTACCTTGCAGCATAGTTGCAGGTGTGGCGGGGCGCTAATCTTCTCTTCGCTCTGTCAACGGAGGCAGTCGCATTTTTCTCGCTCCCGTCCTTCCCTTTTTTTTCCTGCTGATCTTGTGTCTTGTCTTGTATCATCTATTGAGAGATTGTCTCTGCACTGCTCTACAACTGAAATTATGGATCTGATCAACTGGTCTCTCAACGCTATTGACACGATCTTCTCGAAGAGAAGCTTGGGTTCGGGGGAACCTGTCTGCCCTGACGGAACGTTCGCAGCTGGCTACACGATGGACGCCTGGGAGAGATGGCGGATCGTGTGTCTGGCTCCTCTTTCCGTGGAGGACATTGAAGATATCTACCTATTCGGAACCATGATAACAGGTATTATGCTGATTGGATTAGGCTGTGCCCTTAGTTATCGAGAAATTAAGAAAACGGTAACAGCTCTCAAAAGTCTCACAAGGCTGCCCGTTATGATGGAAGTCGTGGGAAGAGCGGTCGGCTCTGAAAATGAGACTATTAACCGCAATATGGATTCTATCACGGAGAAGCTCACGACTTTGCAAAGGAAAATTGATATTTTTGGAGACCAAATGGACAATGAGAGTAGCCATGGAAATGGAATGCGGTTGCTCGCCCCAAGACCAAACAATCAATCTTATCTCTTTCGACTCCCCCGTATCAGCCTTGGCCAAGGCTGCTGCTGGAATTCAACCCTGAGTGGAGCAGTACGGAGAGACGCTCTTGTGTCCCTCCCCCATTCTACTGAAACACCTGCACAGACTATCACACAGACTCTTACACACACACACAAACATAGGCCGCACTCGAGGGCGGCCACTCACAGATCCATTGCCTTCGTCGCTTTGACCCGCCAGCCTGACAAGTGGGTCTGCATGCGGCGCCACCATGGCAGCAGAATCAGATGCTGCTTGTCGGAACTGGATTACCTATCCCTGTTGCAAGTCTTGTCTTTGGTGTATTGTGTACATGTTTTTCTCCCCACCTTCCCCATGTTATGCTTTATCTTCTTCTAAAAATACATTTCGTTGCACTGTACTTGTATGTGTGTAATGACAATAAATTGAATCAAATCAAATCAAATCAAATCAATAATGAGACAGGTTCACGAATGAACCAGTTCATTTACTCCTTAAATATCCGACTACGCCACCTGGGAGGGTTAAACCAAGGAACTAAAAATGAACCCCACAAGTTAAGATCACACAGATTTGTTCTCTTTATAAATTAAGGTAGCCAAGAACATGGGTATCCAGTACAAAAATAGAGTTTATTAAATAACAGTCGCATAAAAGACAAATATAAAAATAGCTCAACTTGTCATTAACCTCCAGTTTGGAGCAGCACGCCATAGCGTACAAAGGAAAGAAAAGAAGTTACAAACTCAAATTATAAAATAACCATAAACAACCACATCAAGAAAATATTCTTGTGATCAATAAACCAAAAATAAAGATCTTAAAAATAAATCACGGAATGAAATTAAAGGCACACACACAGGGCTGGGGTTACCCACTGCAGTGAAGGTCGTCCGTACTGGTTGTAGAAAAGCACACACCAACGTGAGCTCTGATCACACACACATCAAAAGTGTCACACGACACGGCAAACCTTAAAGTAGCACCACCACCTAAAGTAGAGACCTTTCACCCGTGGGACCCCAGCTCCTGAAAGAAAAAAAATATTAAAACAAAGCAAACACGACACATTCCATAACTGTATAACAAAATCAGAATAAAAATCACGAAACAAACCAATACTCAACCTAAATAAGAAAAAGATGATCAGAAATCAAGAAGTGGTACAAAGTAAAACAAAAAAAGAAAGGAAAATAAATAATCAAACAGAATAAACTAACAACAACAGGTACATAGACCAAGACGGCCTGGCTCCTAAAGGAAGCGACTGTAAAGCCTCCCAAAGGCAGTGACCGCAGCACACAATGGTCAATAGCAGTAGCTTTAATGTAGGTTTAGCGGCTAAACCGCAGAGGCGGTAACCGCAGCACACAGTGTTCAATAGCCGTAGCCTTAACGTAGCTTAACGTTGCGACCAGGCAGTAGCGATAGCAATCACAGGCAACGAGAACAGGAGACCAAAGCAGAGGGTGAAAAAGGGAGGATCCAAACCTCGGTGAATTAACTATACATAGTTCAAGCCAGGACACACAGTCTTCACTCGACCCGTTGCTAAACTGGAGTACAGGGACTACACAATATTTAAACCCCCCACCAATGGCAGCCTCAAGGAGTTAACCATCAAATATGCTTACATACCTGAATTTAAAGCAGTCAATAAATCCACTATATCAACGTACGAGAAACTCCAGACGAAAAGGACAGGCTGGGATGCAAAACACAAATTGTCAATACCTAGGAATGGTTATTAAGAAAAGAAACGGCTGCGACATGCTACATGCTTAACTACACATACCTGTAACTACCGGACATACCTGTAACTACCGCACATACCTGTAACTACCGCACATACCTGTAACTACCGCACACACACCCACAGGGAAAATTCCGGACATGACGCATACCAGGCTGGTACCAACCAACAACTAAATAGCCAGCACTGGTCGCTGATTGGCTATCCCAAATGTCAATCACCACACCTTCACTTGCCCATACTGTTACACATGCAATTATTTTTCATGCCCTCCTCTGTAATTCCGGACTCGTACCAGTTTTTCCTCCTCAAAAGATCCCAGGACTCTTTTCCTTAAATTAATTTCCGGCTGTTTGTCTAGAACATACTTGAATAGATCAGGCTTCAGCAGAGAGAAACGTGTTCTGATTTGGCATTTAAGGGACAGTCCAGCTGGTTCCCTTTCGAGAGCGGTCACTTCGACATTGCGGAGAACCGCATATGAAACTCCTCCTCTTTTCCACTTTTCCTGAAGACATGCAACAGTATGCAAATACTGACGGATCTAGACAGTATAAATACGGTGCATGTGACGACAATACCTCAGAATCTTCTTTTTAACACTGCCATCGTTAAAGACGCAACTGGATACTTCTTTACCGCATCCGATGGCTTCATTCTGTAGTTTTAGCGCGGGCCCCATTGGACCGCAGGATACTCATGAGCACTGCATTGCCTGCCTGGGCCTCGCTCATGCGGAGGATGCACTCTGCGAGTCTGATTGCGCGCACTGTGCGGACCTGCCGGCGCGTGTTTTGAGGACTCGCAGGAACATCGCTCGTGGACTCAGAGGCGGTGCCACGAGGTGGCGGCGACGACCCGGCTCCGGGCCCCCGTCCTCTGCTGTCACCTCATTCCCCAGTCCTCTACGTCGACGAGGGCCTTCGTCCTCCGCCTTCCATCGCGGACGCCGTTTCCGTCGGCGTCGAGGAGGACGATGACTCCATGTCCATATCAGCTTCGGACAAGGACTGGGCAGGATCGGAGCGAGATCGTCCCGATCCGGAGAGCACCCCGGACCTCCACGAGGAGTTCGTCAGGGTTCTCGAAAAGGCCGTAAGCGAGCTCGACATCACCTGGGATCCACCTGAGATTACGGCGAAGAGTAAGCTCGACTCCTGGTACTTTCAGGCGAGTCGCCGCCAGGCCACGTCGAAAAGGAGTTCGCCGTTCTTCCCAGATGTCCACGAGCACGTAGTGAAGACGTGGTCAGCACCTCAGTCGCGCGCGTTCACGCTGCTACGCCGGCCATGTTCGCCCTCGTGGTCGGGGCCGAAGCCCACAGTTACGTGCGCATGCCACCCGTCGAGGAGACCCTCGCCGCTCATTTGTGCCCTTCCGCCACCTCGTTGGGCTCGGACCCAGGCCTGCCCTCTAAGCCTCAGGCTATCGGCAGATCAATGGGGTTTATGGTCGTCCTCCACCGTCATCTGTGGCTTACGCCGGCGGATCTAAAAGATGCCAATCATAAGTCCCTTCTCAACGCACCGATCACTCCCTCCGGCCTCTTTGATGACGTCGTGGAGTCGGTAGTAGAGCGTTTTGGTGAGGAGCTAAAGCGTGCCAAGGCCATGTGTCACGTGCTGCCTCAAAGCTCTTTTCAGCCGTCTCAGAGAGCCCGCTCTTCATCCGCGCCTCACTCCTCGCAGAGACCCCCCAAACAGCACGCGGCTCCCGCGCCGGCTAGTCGAGGCCGCGAGCCGGAACGTTTGACCTAGACAATGGTCGGGCCCAGCTAAGAAGAGGTACGGGCCGAAGAGAGGACCGAGCCACGACGGCGGAGCGTCATCGGCTGCCAAGCCGTCGTCCTGACGGACCTGGGAAGAGGAAGAGAGAGTCTGTGAGCGTGCCGGTGTTCTCCAAACGACGCTGTTTGCATCAGAGTTCCCCCGCGGTTGCGGCCGATCGTTGCAATGTTGTAAATGTTGTTTGTGTGAATGCAATAAAAACACATACCTGTTCACAAAAAGAGCTCTTTCTCCCTCACACTCACAATGCTGCGTCCCTTGCCCTACCACGGTGCAGCGCGAAGCCGCAGTTAGCACCAGTTATAACCAGCCCTCTCTCGTCCACGAACGCTCCCGTGGACGAGAGACCGCTGGATTCTCACGCGCGAGCCATTTTCCCGCCAGTGCGTTTAGCCTTGCGGGACCGGCGTGCTCCCCTAAACAGTCCGCTGACGGTAACCCCCATTCAGCCATGTCTGTTTCTGGACGCGTGGAAGGCCATTCCAGACATCTCTCGTTGGCTGCTAAACGTGATAGAACATGGGTACTCCCTACAGTTCAGGCGCAGACATCCCCGCTTCAGCGGTGTGGTCCCGTCGCTTACGTCAGCGCAAAATGCGCCTGTGTTGACGCAGGAAATCTGCAACCTGCTTGCGAAAGGAGCGATCGAGCGTGTCCCTCCGAACGAGCGAGAAAGCAGGTGTTACAATCGGTATTTTGTTGTGCCCAAGAGAGATGGTGGTCTGCGTCCAATTCTGGACTTGAGACCCGTCAATCGAGCGCTTCACAGGCGAGCGTTCAGAATGACAACTCTAAAACAGATCATGGCTCAAGTGCATCCCGGGGACTGGTTTGTATCCGTAGATCTGAAGGATGCGTACTTTCATGTTCAGATAGCCAAGCGCCACCGAAGATTCCTGCGATTCGCATTCGAGGATTCAGCGTACCAATTTGCTGTCCTCCCGTTCGGGCTGGCGTTGGCTCCGCGCATGTTCTCGAAGTGTTCATTCTAAATTATCTGGACGATTGGCTGATTTTAGCCCACTCCCGGGAGGCGCTAATCGATCATACGCAGGTGCTGCTTGGTCACTTGACATCACTGGGACTGCGAGTGAATATGCAGAAGAGCAAGCTTGCGCCGAGTCAGTCGATAACGTATCTGGGGGTATGTTTTGACTCAGTGGAGATGCGCGCTCGCCTCTCTCCGGAGCGGACGGAGTCCATCTTTTCTGCTCTACATTTGCTCATGCCGGGCCGGTCTGTTCCCCTGAGGGAGTTCCAGAGGCTTTTGGGTCTGATGGCGTCAGCATCGGCGGTCTGCCACCTAGGTCTTCTGCACATGCGACCACTACAGTTCTGGCTGAAGGCTCGGGTCCCATGGGATGCATGGTCCTCAGGTCGTCTGCGAGTCACGGTTACACTCAGCTGCATCGGTGCCCTGAGTCCGTGGCGTGACCCGAGCATGTTCAGTCGGGGAGTTCCCCTGGGGCTGGTGACGAGATGCAGAGTCGTTACGACTGACGCGTCGTCCTCGGGTTGGGGCGCGGTGTGCGAGGGCATGCCGGCATCCGGCCTTTGGTTTCAGTCTCTGAGAAGTGGCACATAAATCGCTTGGAGCTAAAGGCGGTGTCTCTAGCTCTTCAGACTTTCCAGTCGATACTGGAGCATGTTCTGATAAATCACCAGGGAGGGATCCATTCTGGAGCTCTCTTCAAACAGGCTGCGGGTCTCCTACTGTGGGCAGATCGACATATTCTCTCTATCAGGTCATCTGAACCGCGGAGCGGACATGCTTTCGGAATGGAGGCTTCATCCCGACTCAGTGCTGTTAATTTGGGAACGCTTCGGGAAGGCGCAAAATCAGAGAGGAGACGCCGTCGCTGATTCTCGTCGCTCCGTTTTGGCCGAATCAACCATGGTTTCCGGACCCGAGCGAGCTGTTGACGGCACCGCCATGGCGGATTCCCCTCAGGAGAGACCTGTTGTCCCAAGTGAACGGCACGATATGGCACCCCAGCCTAGAGCTGTGGCACCAGTGCAAGGTGCGCAGTGTCTCTCTGTGCAGCACAAGTTGCGCAGTTTCAAAGTAAAACGTGTCTCTTCGTGCAAAAAAAACACGTCTTAAACCCTGCGTTAGGGATGCACGGATGAGCTCTAACATCACTTGAATCCGCTGTTAAAATAAATCACCCATTTCTCCATCTCAGATCGTCAGTTTGCAGTCCATTAGTGGTAGATTAATGAGCAAAACCTCTTCAAGAAACTTATTTTGCTTTTGAGCATACAACTAGCAAGTCAGGTCCGGGCCCATATGCAAAAACTATTAATGGGCCCCCTCTGGCTGTTCAGTGACATGCGTAAATCGTGCTCAAATAGTAACGACTGACCCCTAGGGAGCACAAACTCCCAACCGCCAGAAAGAGGAAAAAGCCAGTTCAGCATGCGAATGGCCCTAATATTTATATGATAATAAAGTTGTCAAACATTAACATTTAGCTACCTCGGCTTCTGTCAATACAGCAAATCCCGCCTTCTTACATTTGATTGGACAGTAATCCTCGCCTTCCTTCATGTTTGGCCACCTCAATCAGATTGACATTGACGAGCTCATTCTGAGTCTATATAAATTAAACTTCATTTCGTTTCGATACGGCAAGGTAATCAAAGTTACGTTGTACATTATACTAGGGCTGCCACAAACGATTGTTTTGATAAAAGATTAATCTACCGATTATTAGAATGATTATTCGACTAATCAACGATTATTTTAAGCAGATTAATCAGTTTTTTTTATATTTACTTAAGTTATTAAGTAAATATTTATTACTTAACAGATTGATTAAAAATACAGTGCAGCACACTGCTGTTCCTTTTTACATCTGTTTTATTTTATTATTAATAATATATCGTCTAATGTATTCATTTTTATTAGTTTGTTAAAAAGTTCATCTATGATATAAAACTTGATGTAAAATGTCCCTCTTTTATGCCATGTACCCACTAACACACTCATTTTAAAAACCACCGCTTTTTCTATGCGGTTTGGCCATCAGACGACACGCAAACGCAGTTTCAGGTCGCTGAAACTGAACACTTTTTAAAACTCCTGCCAGGGTTTAGATATTAAAAAATAATGCTTTAGCCTACCGGAACCGGTAGTAACCTTTTCTAATGCTCCTGATTGTCCAACATGGCTTTACAGTTATGGCAGCACTCATTGGTTTGGCATGCTCTTGACAGCGTTTTGAAAGTATTGTTTCCAGAAGTAGCATTCTTTAGTCTTTAAAGTAGCCACTATTGAGTCCCCAGTATTTATCCATTACAAGACTATAATAAAGATCACAGGCACGCTTTTCTATCAGTTTTAAGCACTTCAAGTTTTTAAGCACTCACATACGCTTTTCAAGTGTCTTTTATGTTATGTTCATAAACATAAATGTAATCAAGTAAGTGTGAAGTCTCACACATTTAACACATTTGTAAGTATAGGTCACAGGTTTAAGATGGCCAAGCAAGTAAGCAGGTAATTTTTATACTCACCCAAAACAGAGATGGGAATCTCCCAGCGTGGATTAAAATCGCACCAGATATTAGCAACTGGTAACAAACAAACAACACCTTCAGTAGGACCGTGCAAACATTTATGAACTAATTAAACACTTTTAAAGAGATAATGACAGAAATCACATTCATCTTACCTGAACAACGATTACTACCACAACAATAACATCAGGAGAGAAGTGAACCTCTTCATAGAGCTGAAGAATGGTAATGCTCAAACACAGGCACAAAACAGCAATGATAATCTGAATGGACTGAATTAAAAAAAAGTGACAGTCAATTAAAGCAATTAAAAACTTATGTAGTTTTTCAACTTTTTTTATTTTAGTTTGTGATTAGTTTGTCAGCCTTTCATATGTGGGCCTACAGATAAAAGATACGTGGTAATTTTTGCATATCTTACTTGGATTTGTTGAAGTGATAAAACTGACACTTACCCCCAGCGCTTTTGGTTCCACATTCTGAAATGTTTTCACCTGCTTTGGTATCAGGTTTCCAACGGGCCTTGCAGGGCCCTGACTCTCTATGCCCATGCTGATGTCAGTCAGTTTGAGGAATCTATATACTAATATCAGAATTCAGAGATATGGTTTCAGATATGCTGTCAGAATTGCTGATTATGTGGAATGGCACTAAACTGAACTGAAAATGAAAGAAAATAGATGAAACGGGAAAGAAACATGACAGAGCCATAAACCCTATTGGCTATACCACTTTTAGGCCAGATAGCCATGTACAATGTAGGTCACTTGAGAAGGATTCACTTTCTTAATTGGATGGCTTATATGAATCATATTATGCAAATTAGTTCTTAGAAAAAAAGGATATAACTAAATGTACAACAGGGTGATTTTAAATTCTCACCAGTGGGTTACACAAACTGATAATACATGAAAAAAAACATCAAAAACAGAACACTTAACAGAATGTGATGGGAACAGCATTATCATACTGTGCAGATCTTTCCTTGTGTTTCACACTTTTCTAAAGGTCCACATAGTATGTAATGTCTTATGGTCTAATATATAGGCTAGAGCATTTACAATTCATCATGATCAAATAATGCAGTGAACGGTGGTCTAAAATAGACATGGACCGGAGGTAAAGAGACAAATACAAAATATAGAAAAATGTGCAGCATTATGCACTCCCACATCCGCAGTGTAATGCACTATATCACCCTACAATTATGTTTAATAACGGCGATACCAATAACGTTAATAAATAGAATGGTCCTCCAAATACACCCTATAGTCACCCTAATAGTGTAATGTGAAACGGGTTACCAAATTCTAAGTTAACGTAACCTTGAGCTTTGTTATAGGTGGGGCCCGCACGTGCATGTCTTGTCCCAAACAGAGATTCATGCAAACAGACGTGATGCTGCTTACCTCTCCGCTGACGCGAAACACGTTCCTGTATCTTTTTCTATTTAAAGATGAAAGAGCGTCAATCGGTTATTACATCACCGATGCGGCTTAAGGGCGAGAAGAAGTTAACTGTATCCCTGTGGTCACATGCGTCCTACGCGCAGTGCCGCAGTGAGGTGATGTGTTCTGAAGCTGGATGCAGGGGCGTGTCTATGATTTTAAGGGGGACGAGCACAATGAGGGATGGCAATGCCTAAACATATAAATCTTAATTTGCATTGTCAGGATAAGGAGTTCCAATTGATCCCTGGTCTTGTTCAAATCATTCTTCTGATCAGCAGAAAGGGGGGAAATCTTTTCATTTCATTTTTGCCTACATTAAAATGTGATGATGATGATAATGACTTCTTTCTTGAACCAAATTAAATGAATGAATTGGCTACTCACATAAATTGTTTAAGGAAATGGGAATTCTCCCCTTAGAGGAAATGTAACATTGTAGGCCTACGTGTTGTGTTAAAGCAGTTTTAAAAAGGTCGCAAAAAACTCTCCAGACTTGTTTACTGAGTCTTTTGCAACCTTTTAAAACAATTATATGAGATTTTATAAAGATCTGTTTCAAAGCATAATTAAACCCAAACGTGTGCTAACTTATGTTGTTGTTTCTGACAAAAGCAGAAACTTGATATTATTAGTTCATTGCTGATCATAGTTGCTTAAACAGTTTTCGAAAGTGAATGTTATCTGAAATCCTGATCTTTCAGGCTACATCATATATAAAAACAGACACTATATGTATAAAGAATAAGTATGAATATACTGTACATACACAAACGTGCAGTCGATTAAAAAGCTGTTTAGACAGACGGATCTCTTGAGATCAGTTTATGCCGCTTTAGCAGCTGTTTCTATGGGCCAATATGTATGTCGTCTGCCATATTGGAACGGGGAAAGGTCATCAGTCACAGATCGTGTTGCTAAGTCTGCGGTCACGCATGCATGTAGCCCATTGGTCTACTTTTAAAGTCACCATGAAACAGAAGTTGCGATTGACTTCTTTTCAGAATCGTGACGTATACCGAGTGAAACGGTGTTGTGAAATATTTGAATAGTTTGGTTCCAAAATGAAAGAACTCTGTTTTTAAAACTATGTAATATCAACTGCATCTGCAGTTGGTTTGTTTTGATTTAAGCCATACAAAATACAGCTAACTAACACAATAAAAACATGATACATTTTTTATCTAATTTTGGAAACAAACTCTTCATTTGGTTGCTGAGATTGTCAATTGTCGGTGACCCTAGACGGAGCATGCATGAATATTCAAGAGCTTCTTGTTTCACGCAAAATATTAGAGCACACTCTTCAGATCGAACAGAAAATGATTTTAAAATGATTCTTACGCTTGGGCGTAGTAATTAGTTATGCAATATGCATTAATTTTTGTCTTTACTTATGCACAGTAGTGTGTAGATTAGGTTGTGTGTTTGCCTAGGTGTAACCTAAATTAATTCAATGATTGCATCCATTGCTTTGCCAAAGATGTGGTGAGAGAATACGTTCCAGTTAAATGAGCCAACAAGTATTGTTAAAATATGTTCATTATGTCCTCAGTTGTATGTATATTTATGTAATGCTGTACTGGTCTGTATTTTTGTATATGTGTATACCACAAGGGGGCACTAAAGTTTAAGCCACAGTAGAAGCATTTGAGTTATTATGTTTGTTCAAGTTGTTTTACGGTACTCTTACTGATGGCTGTCTGTGAGACTGATGTGTCAGCAACGAAAAATAAATATGCCAAGAGCGGCTATGATCCATCTCTCGTTTATTTTTCCCCGAACCCAACGCTAACTGCAACAACAGTGTAACAAAGCTCAACAAGTATGTTTGTTGTGTATTGTTCACTTTGAGAGGATGTTGATAGCTGATATAAATTATTTTTTAGTTGCATAATAAAGGTTCAGATGTGATGGCTCTGTGTCAGTCCTCATCGCTTGCTCAGTTACCAGTCTACATAACAAGCAAACTTAAGTATTTATGTCACTGTTTTTTTAACTGTAATATAAACATTCATATTTACCCCAAAAACATACAGTGCTATAGATTCATCCTCTACAACATTAGGAAAATTAGACCTTTCCTCTCAGTGTACTCTACGCAAGTCCTAGTCCAGGCTCTTGTCTTGTCCAAACATAAAAATTAAAAAAACATTTACTAACCTCACTATTCTTAGCTTTGTATACTGTGCTAGGCCTTAATGGACTAGTTTTGATGCACTTATGTATTTTGTTGCCTATGTTGTTATAATTGCTTCCAATGTTTCCTCATCTGTAAGTCGCTTTGGATAAAAGCGTCTGCTAAATGACTAAATTTAAATGTAAATGCTAAAATGAGCAACCATAAACTTTCACAATGTTTTAATCATATTCTGTAAACTTACCATAGCAATAACTAAATAATAATTTAATATTGTAATGCCAATGGCTGAAATAATCATCCAAATAATAATTGGCACATTAACAATACATGTTAAAGATAAAAGGAACTATGCTGCATATGTTGCGGCCATTAGTGAAATAAAGACAACAACCATTTTGGTGTGTTGTGATTATTCTGTATCGCATTGTCTCAAGCTTATTATATACATAACAGGCTTAAATTCCAAATGTTACAACTCCACAACACCCATACAGTACAACGGACCGTAATCTTTAAATTTTCAGTCAGAACTGTGTGACAGTGATCATAAATAGCTCGGTTTTCACAACGGTGAGTGTACAGAACCCAAACGCAGACAGTAAAGGGTTAACAGAAACGTAATTTTTCACATTTTACGCCCCCACTGGCGACCAACTCATAAATATTCATGAAAGCTCTGCTCCAGGTCTCCGAAAATTTTCACAAAACCAGCTTCTATAAATTGAAAAAAGGTAGGGCGGGCTTTTTGTCTGGAGCGCTCGAAATAAGGCTTCTAGTTATTTAAATCTGTTGTTTTATTTATATATACTGTTGATAAATTGTGTACAGTATTAAGATGCTTATTAGTTTATACCTACAGGATTGCCTAATTGTGTACCTTGTTGCCACCTAGTGGTAATAGATGACAGCATTTGCATAAAACAAAGCGCAAACTTTTAGAAAACTTGTTTTTAAATACCAGCGCTCATGACACCATATTTCATGACACATGTTTTGTTTATTGATTGTCATATATCAATCTACAGTAAAAACCAAAGAGAAAAACAAATTGTTTCATTTCAACCAATAGATAGAACTAGTAACAAAACCAGGGTCGGGGCAGCCGGGCTCCCTTCCAGGGTCGAGACTGCCAGGTTCCCCTCCCCTTTTGATCATATTGTATGTTTCATTAATTGCAAAAATAGCATGTATTTCACTCATATTGTAGAATAGTCAGCAAGCTGACTTGTAAAACTACAGTATACAGTAGGATGTACAGTCGAAATCTATTACAGTATAACATTTTCCCAAGACACACGCAAGCATGAATCTGGAGTCCTCCATTCTTTCCGACAACAAAACAGCTGAACACAACCAGCTCAGAATCATGACATCAGTCGTGGGAATGATCACTGTGGCGAGGACTGCAGCGGTAGAGAGAGCCAGGAGACAAGCAGTGAGTAAGTGGGACACCTGCAAACAATCAACACCTGTATCTCATTCCAGTAAGGGTGTGGAGAGACCGAATAAGGAGGAAGCGATCCTCAAACATGGAAAGAGACACGAAACTCCCAGGGATTCCCACATGAGAGATTATGCGAAACAGCGATCATTCACGAAAGCTGAACCAGAGACTGAATCTCACACCTTGGTGGATAGGAAAGATGCTGGTGTCTTTTTATATTTTATACTCTTGTGAATTACAATTAAAGCCATGAGGTACAGGTGTTGTCCAACCTCGTTCTCTTCCTTCCTAGGTACTGAGATTGTTACACTGGTAACGAAACCCGGGAAGGAAGCAGAAGGGCCACCGCCGCCATGCAGTCACCGCAATCGACACCATTTGCGGAAGTCATCTCATCCCTCGCGGTCCTCCATCGCGAACAACACCAACACGGCTTTAGGCTGGACTGACACAGGCTTTATTCATAATTCACAAGAGTCAAAATAAAAGGTTAAGGTTCTGTGTGGATTACCTCAAGGTGAATTAGATTAGATTCAACTTTATTGTCATTACACATATACAAGTACAGTGTAACGAAATGTAGTTTAGGTCTAACCAGAAGTGCAATTAGCAAGTGCATGATATAAAGTTAGAATAAATACAGAATAACAATATTGAAAAAATATTATACAGTTATGAAAATATGATCACCTTTCTTTGTTCCTCACCCCCAAGTACATTAATCTCATTAATCGTGTGAAGCCATCAGTGAAGACCATCAAGGGCAGACTATGAAAATATGACAGTAGGTATGTACTATGAACAATATATACAGATGACTATATACTATGAACATTAACACTATGAACATTAATGTGCAGGTGGATATGAGCAGATGATAATTTAGACTAAACAATAGTGCAAGTGATTTAAGTGTGCATAGATTATTGACATTAGCTGTTAAAGTTGCAATGCAATAGGTGAGTTAATGCAGTTGTTGAAGTAACAGTGCAGTGGATGAGTTAATGCGGTTATTAAAGTTACGGTGCAGTATAAGAGTTAATAATAGGTTGCAGTCCAGAAGATGAGTCAATGCAGTTAATTAGGTTACAGTGCTGTAGATTAGTTAATGCAGTTGTTGAGGTTACAGTGCAGTAGATAAGTTAGTGCAGTTATGAAAGTGGTCCATTAGTGCAAATGAGCATATTTCAGATGTGCAAGTGAGCAGTATAGAGTGCAAATGATGCTGTGCGTGTGTAAACAGTCCAGTAGAGCAGATAACATGAAGTACTGGTGTGTACAGTTCAGTAATGCATGCAGCCCTGTAGTGCAGTGTAAACAATGTTATTGCAGCTTGGAGTTCAAGGTAAGAGAGGTAGTGGAATCAGTGGGGGGGCAGAGTTCAATAATGAAACAGCTCTGGGAAAAAAGCTGTTTCTTAGTCTGCTGGTTCTTGTCCGGAGGCACCGGAAGCGCCTACCGGCAGGCAGGAGAGTAAACAGTCTATAAGCGGGGTGAGAGGAGTCCTTGAGAATGCTGCGAGCTCGACGCAGACAGCGTTTCTTCTGGATGTCCTGAATGGGAGAAAGTGTAGTCCCTGTGATGCGCTGGGCTGTTTTCACCACCCGCTGCAGTGCCTTGCGCTCAGCAACAGAGCAGATCCCGTACCAGACTGTGACACAGTTGGTCAGGATGCTCTCTATCGTGCAGCGATAGAAGTTCACCAGGATAGTTGAAGACAGTTGGTTCTTCTTCAGTGTCCTCAGAAAGAAGAGAAGCTGGTGAGCCTTCTTGACCAGGCATGAGGTGTTAGTGGTCCAGGACAGGTCCTCCGAAATATGAGTCCCCAGGAACTTAAAACTGGAAACACGTTCAACAGCCATCCCATTAATGTGGATGGGGTCGTGTGTGCCTCCTTTCGCCTTCCTGAAGTCAATGATGATCTCCTTTGTGTTGGGGGTGTTAAGGAGCAGGTTGTTGTCTGAGCACCATGTGGCCAGGTGCCGGACCCCCTCCCTGTATGCAGTCTCATCGTTGTTGCTGATGAGACCAATCACTGTTGTATCGTCTGCAAACTTGATGAAGGAGTTAGATCCGTTCACAGGCCTGCAGTCGAGTGTGAAAAGGGAGTAGAGAAAGGGGCTCAGTACGCAGCCCTGTGGTACACCAGTGTTGAGGGTGGTGGTGGTGGAGCAGATGTGGCCTAACCTAACAAGCTGAGGCCTGTTCGTCAGGAAGTCCATAATCCAATTGCAGGTAGAGTTGTTAATGCCTAGGTTTCCAAGTTTGACGATTAGCTTGGAAGGGATGACGGTATTGAAAGCAGAGCTGAAGTCTACAAACAACATGTGTGCGTAAGTGTCCTTATTGTCCAGCATTTGTGTGAGCACAGAGTGCAGCGCCATGGACACTGCATCATCCTTGCTCCTATTGTTGAGATTGGTATGGGTCCAGTGTGGGTGGTAGGGAGACCTTTAGGTGTGCCAGGACCAGCCGCTCAAAGCACTTCATAACAATGGGTGTGAGTGCTACAGGGCGGTAGTCGTTAAGGCATGTCGGGTTCGAATGTTTTGGGATGGGAACAATGGAGGTGGACTTAAGACATGCGGGAACCACTGCTTGGGCGAGGAACAGGTTGAAGATGTCCGTGAAGACCCCAGCAGCCTTGCGCGCGTTGATCCGGCTTAGTGCAGTGTGTCCGTTGACACTGGGACTTGATTTTTTACGTCCACTGGGTGGCGCTTTTGTGCGTCCATGCGTATTTACCTTGTTTATTTATTGATAAGTTTAACTTGTTTATTTTTATATTTCAACTATTTTATGAGGGTTATTGGACACATACCGAACATTATCGCTCATTTTGTACAATCGATTCCTTTATTAAAGGGTTTGCATTTATTTTATTTTTTGGCATACCCATGATGCCTTATGGTACATGTCACTTCCGGGTTTTACCATTTTCGAGAGAAGAAGATGCGATGTTCCTTTCAAAAGTATATAACGGGTTTATGAAGACATAAAAAGATTATAATCCACTCTTAACTCACAAGCAGGCAAAGTGGTATGTAGATTTATTTTCTGTTTATGTATAAAATTAATGTCATGTTCTCTATTTAGATGAATGTTTTTCTTCTGTGTGTATTGTCCACTTAGTTCTACGGTGTTGGTATGGATATTGTCGTTGACGTCCAAGAGAAGTTGGTGTTGACGTCTTAAGTGTATTAAACATCTGTGAAAAGAACCTTGACCTTCGAGTTGTGACTAAGAGCGGAACAGTGCAGTGTGAACATCAGTGGAGTTAAGTGTGATGATTGGGTGGTCAGCAGAGGGTGTGAGCTTGGTAGCTGTTTCCATATTGTCTCTCTCAAAGCGAGCATAAAAGTCATTAAGCTCGTTCAGGAAGACGGCATCTGTGGCAATGGGGGTTGAGTGTTTGGGTTTGTAGTCACTGATGGCCTGGATGCCCTAGCACATGCGTTGAGGGTCAGAATTTGAAAAATGCTCCTCTAGCTTCAGCTTGTAGCAGTGCTTGGCCTTTTTGATGCCCCTCTTCAGATTTGCCCTAGAAGTACTACAGGCCTGTGCATCATCCGATCGGAAGGCAGTGTTGCGTGCTTTCAACAGGAGGCGCACTTCCTTGTTCATCCATGGCTTCTGATTAGGGTACGTGGTGATCTGCTTCTGGGTTGTGACACTATCAATGGTGGAATTTATGTAGTCCAATACAGAGGAGGTGTAACTGTCCGTGTGAGAGCCACTGGTGGCCTGAGAAGCAAACAGACTCCAGTCTGTGTGTAGAAACCTTTCCTGGAGTGAAAAGTCTGCCCTTGATGGTCTTCACTGATGGCTTCACACGATTAATGAGATTAATGTACTTGGGGGTGAGGAACAAAGAAAGGTGATCAGATTGACCCAGGTGGGGGAGGGGGGTCGCAGGGTAAGCTTCAGCCATGTTTGTGTAGACATGATCCAAAGTTTTGTTTCCTCTTGTGTGGCAGGAAACATGCTGATGAAATTTAGGGAGCACTGTCTTTAAGTTTGAGTGATTAAAATCTCCCTCAACAATAAATGCAGCCTCCGGGTGAGCAGTTGCTGGATAGGAGAGCCGCTGGTGTCTTTTTATGTTTGATCCTCTTCTATTTTGACTGTTTAACGTCTCGGTTACGACTGTAATCTGTTGTGTTGAGAGACAGACTGGGGGTTGATCTTGAGAACCTATCATCTCAGAGACAGATGTGAAGAAGCCAGAGACCTGGCTGGGGGTGCCACAACGTGCCTTTCCCCTGGGACAGAAGGTCCTTTGTCAGGCCTCGTCCAGGGGGAACTGTTGTCAGAGCCACAAGGTCTGACTTTGCACAGGACCTATGCAAGGAGGCTCACCGGGGGGAAGCCATACTTCCGCTTGTCCCGCAACCAGCTGTGTACTAAGGCACATGTTTGTCCTGCAAGCATGGCCGAGATCTCAGCGTCAGCCTCGTCCTGGGCTCGACGCCCGGGGGCGGGAGCTCCAAGGGGTCTTCCGCATCCGATGCCAGGAGGTAGCTGTCCGATGCAATGATAGAGAGTTCATCCGCTATGGAACGTTCCACTGCCGCCCATCGGTGATGAGCCAGGTGAGCGTGCTTGGGTATGGGTGGTCTGCGAAGCTGAAGCAGGCGGAGCGACATCCATAGGAACCCCCCGCTGAATATTTATACGATCTGATTGAGCTATTGTGAATAACACATTAAAGGTGTGCTGAACTTGCTGTATTTATTATTTTAGTGTTGTCTGAGGTTTACTTATTGATTTTGATGTTTTCTAATGTAAAAACCACGCAAACATCATAAGTAATAGGATATTTTCTACCCTGATTTTGTGGCCGGCTGGAAAAACACAAGGTTTCAATGGGCGTGCAGCATAGAAGACTTTGGAGTAAACGTCCACTGCTATGATTGGATAGCAGTTTGCATAGTAAACTTAAATTAGAGCCTTCTGTGAATTTGGTTAGACACGTAACAGACTTATTTCCCGGATGTGATTTGCAAAGCTTTGCCGATAGTTTGTATAGCCTATAGTTGTATGGTGTTTAATGATATATGACTGTACCTATCAGCATTTGAGACTCGTGATCGCGAACCGGACAGAAAATCCGCGATCACGGGTCCCAAATGTAACGAAAGTGTCCATGATAAATAAACAAACGTGAGAATACTGTGGTATTCGCTAAATTACTGAATGTAAATTTGCAAAAGGAAATTTTAGTACCATTCTAGTGAATTGATAAACTGTAGTACACACTGTAGTATACTATAGTAAGGTTCGAAAACACTGTAGTATCTAGGAATAATATTCAACAGTAATTTATGTGGACACATCTACCTTTATTGTATAGTTAACATGTCACTTAGAAAACTTAGAATTAAAAAAAAAAATTAGGTAAACTAAACTATGATATGGCCCTAATTTATTTCAATTTCAATTTTATTTATATAGCGCTTTTCACAATTTGCATTGTTCCAAAGCAGCTTTACAGGGGAAAAACGAAAAACACAAAAAAGGGTAAAACACAGAATATAAATAGTTTAACTTGTTATAAAAAAGACCTAGTAAATAATACCTAATGTCAGCAGTCTCCCGGTGGTTTATTTAGCATATTTTGCATGAAGTGAATGTTTGGCTGAAAAGATGTGTCTTTAATCTAGATTTAAATTGGGCGAGTGTGTCTGATCCTCGAATAGTATCAGGAAGGCTATTCCAGAGTTTAGATGCTACCTTTGAGAAAGCTCGACCCCCTTTGGTGGATTTAGTTATTCTAGGTGTTATCAAAAGTCCTGAGTTTTGAGATCTTAGAGAGCGTGATGGCTTGTAGTGTGATAGAAGCTCTGTTAGGTAGGTAGGTATGGGCTAAACCCTTTAAGGCTTTATAGGTGATTAAAAGATCTTTAAAGTCAATACGATAATTAATGGGTAGCCAGTGAAGGGTTGATAAAATTGGGGTTATGGGATCGTATTTTCTGGACCTGGTTAGAACTCTGACAGCTGCATTCTGAACTAACTGTAGTTTGTTTATTGATGATGCAGGACAACCACTAAGTAGCGCATTACAGTAGTCAAGTCTTGAGGTCACTAAAGCAGGAATAAGCTTCTGTGTCAGCAACACAAAGAATGTTGTAAGTTGGCAACATTTCTTAGGTGGAAATTACAACATTTCTTTAAAAGAAGGAAATTACAGGTCATCCAATGTTTTTCATCTTCAATGCACTCTGCCAATTTGGATAGCTGGGAGGAATCATCTGGTCTTGATGAGATATATAGCTCTTGATGAGTATCATCTGCATAGCAATGGAAGCTAATTCCATGTTTTTTAATAATGTTTCCGGGGGTCAGCATGTATATGGAGAACAGCACTCGTCCCAGAACCGATCCCTGATGTAATCCATAATTTACTTGCGTTAGATTTGATGATTCCCCATTTAAATGGACAAATTGATGTCTGTCTGACAAGTAAGATCTGAACCATTGTAGTGCCTGTCCCTCAATACAGCTATAATTGTGTAAGCGATCTAGAAGTATGTTATGGTCTACGGTATAGAACGCAGCACTAAGGTCAAGCAGGACTAGGAGTGAGATGTTACCTTTATCTGATGCTATAAGCAGGTCGTTTGTCATTTTAAAGAGCGCAGTTTCAGTGCTATGATGCGGTCTAAAGCCTGACTGAAAATTTTCGTGTATGTCGTTATTTTGTAAGAAAGAGCACAACTGAGTGCACACTACTTTTTCTAGAATTTTAGACAGGTATGGGAGATTCGAAATCGGTCTATAGTTCATTTGGATCTAAGTTGGGTTTCTTGATTAGAGGCTTAATGACGGCCATCTTAAAAGGTCCTGGGACGTGGCCTAAATTAATTGACGAGTTGATAATGTTATAAATGGGCTCAATTGCTCAATTGTTCCCTTTCTGTCGGTCTCTCGACGTTGTGTCGAACCGACAGATGGGGTTTGACTTGAGAACCTATCATCTTCTGACTATTTTGAAAAAGCCAATGAAATTGGTAAATGAAATTTGCATGCCGGACTCCGCCCCTGGATATCCGGGTATAAAAGGGATTATGTGCTGGCATTCAATTGCCAAGAGTTGTTAGCTCTTGCGCCCCTGGTCAGGTCGGACAGCACTACTGCCGTAGCGCATATCTACCGCCAGGGTGGCATTCGCTCACGGCAGTTAACCCAACTCGCCCGACGCCTCCTCCTGTGGAGTCAACAGGTGATGAAGACCGTTCATGCCCCGTCTCGCTCGTCTGGCTCATCTCTGCTATCCAATGCACTGCACATAATAAAGTTCTGTCATTTTCTGCTCTGAAAGACCCAATGTCATCACCATGCCGATTTTTCTCGAAGCAGATCGGGAGATGTAAGATTTAATCTGTGATTTGTTCACATTACATGCTAATCTGGACCGAACATCGGACCCAATTAAGGATTTTCGAGATGTAAAAACCGCTGTTACATCATGTCGCTTCATAAACTGTGCATTTAGTAAAGCACTCTTTTGGCTCACACGGGATATGCTACTGGGTTATACTAATAGCTCAAACAAGATTCTGAGTTAGCAGCTGGTTGTAAACTACATAGAGTGCTACCTACATAGCACATTTGTAGTCACCCAAAACACAATGCATTGACGTGAATGAATTTAGTAACCAACCAAAATAATTTTTAGTAGTTATATTTTCAGAATACTTATAAGACTTTCAAATCCAGTAGCGGGAAGGCTAGGTCTACATCCGTTTTGCAACACGTTGCCTCTTGCAAGCTTGCACCACAGATTGCAAGTCTGTCAGATATTGATTCATGTTCGGGCTTGTGTCCGATCATCTCTCTTGTTCCTCGTTGTTTTTTTGCCTGCTTGTTTTTTTGCCTGCTTGTTTTTTTATGGTTTGGAGACTTGCGTTGAACTAGATTATTTCGTCTAATTGTTATTCATTGGCTAACTTCACCCAGGCTACGAATAAAATGGGGCTTGTAAACGCACATCAAACTTGCAAGTGTGGTTTGAACTGATAGAAGGCAACTTAGTAGCAGCGGCAGTCAGATTTGTCCAGTTAAGAGTTGTCCTACCACTAAAATAATTTTATAGAGATTATTTTAAGATCGAAAAACTCTCCAGTGTTGTTTTAAATGGCAGACATTATTTCAAAGATTTGGAAGCTCATTAGCAGTGTTGGGTGTAACTAGTTACTATATAATAAGTTACTGTAATTAAATTACTTTCCCCTTGAAAAAGTAAAGCAGGGGATATTTTTTTCTGTAATTGAATTACAGTTAGTTCTGATGTTTTAAACTAAATACTTTGTGGCAGTTTCCCAGACAGGCCTTAAACCAAGTCCCAGACTAGGATTTAAATGTTAGAGGTGTCTTCATCGAAAACAACTTAATTTAAGATTATCTCTGTCCAGGAAACCACCCCTTCGTGTAATATATGTGTGTGCAATAGTGGAATTGACATCAACATTCTAAATTCTAAAAGTCTAACTTTGAAATCCGTGCTTTAATGTTTAATTCTAACATTTGTAATACTTTGGTCAGTTGATACTACTACTTTATGTAGTTTTATATCATTTACTTGAATGAATTAAAAGAGCTGTTTCATGTCTATCCTCAAATCACTTACCTAATCAACATTGATATAGGACATGGAAAGTAATTAGTAATAAAGTCATTCAATACTTTTTGGAGAGTGTAATTTGTACAGTAATCTAATCACACTATTGAATAAGTAATTAGTAACTAGTAAATAATTACTTTTTCTGAGTATTTTGCCCAACACTGACTGCATATTAGTAAATAACCCTAAATTGTGGCCTGTTTTAAAATAAATCTATTGTAAAAGTTCAACATATTTAACACTGCATTGTGCACTTTGTATAGCACCCATCTACAATGCGAGTAAATTTCCCAAATGTTGACAAAAAATAATCTTTAATCTTAAATTTCCGATGGAAAGTCAATTTTCTGATTTTACTCGACTCGACAATGCACTGTCTTTTAGCCAAGAGGACCCTCTGTCGCTTTCTCTGATGCAGTCAACGTCTTGTTGTGTAAAGAGAATAGATACATCAAATCAAATTCTTTCTTTACCTTACTTTGGATGAAAATGGAAGATTCAATGGAAAATTAATATGGAAACATCAAGAGAAAAATCAGATGAGTATGTTTTGTTTATTTTCTTTTGTTCATTTGCACTGTTCATGCATTTCTTAAAGTCTGACAAGTTAAGTTAAAATATACTAGCATTTGCTAGGCAGCGATATATTAAATTAATATGGAAACAAAGAAATATTCAGATAAAGTATGTTTTGTTTATTTAATTTTTTGTTCATTTGCATTGTTTATACATTTCCTATAAAAAGTCTGGCAAGAATTTATTTGCCAATGGTGACTTGTTAACTTCCTTGTGTCCGTAGAGGGTTGTATGGAGAACTTCCACAAGCAAAAAACTATATTTTTGAAATGTATTTGGAATTTCATATGAGTAAATAATGTAATTTGTTATTTTTCAGTTTAGGATAAGATTTTTAGTTTTTGTTTTTCTATATATTCCTGTATTTTGTCTGAAAGTTGTTTAGGATAGGCAAACGATCTATAATTCACATTAAACTAAATGAAACAGCTGAGTCACATAAATTAAAGCTTCAGTATTTACAACCTGGAAAACCAAAAGTCATAGAGCAGTCATTGAAAGTCATGCAGCCCAAAAGGTACATTGCAAGTTAAAATGTGAGCCTGATTATGGTTACGAAAAGAGGGCAAATTTTAAGTCCAGGAAAGTGAAGGGCGTAGTAACATCAGTGTCATCCCTCAGATGGGTGTGTTGGGTAGGTGCCCATTGGATCCGTTCAGCATACTGTTACTCAGTGTAATGGGCGATTTGCCATTATGTACCTGGCCAATGTGTGACTGTTTAATACGCTTCTCCACACATAGCGACTTCCCTCGGAGAGCCTCTCTTTCCTGGGGAGTCGCACCTCCTCCCATTTCGCCATCTCTATAAGAGGAGGGAGTCTGTGGATCCGTCCTAGTGTGGCATGGTAGCCGAAACCTGTAGAGCATGATGGTTAGCAATGCACTAACACACAGAGCTAACATAATGGACACAGCCACCAACTCCTGCAGGTAGGTACGCTTGTCAAACACCTCAAGATTTCCACTGGGCTCAATCGATCTTGATTTTTCCTCTTCTGATCCAGTCCACCGTGTGAAGTTTCTGTTTTTTTGCGTGGGGAACACTGCTGTATCATTCTGTGCAACAGTTGGCTCTGGCTGTTCAGGTTTAGATCCCAGCTCTGGCATCTGGTTGTTAGACTGGGGTGTTATCCACTTGGGAGTGAAGAGTAAGGATTTGTTTTCTGTCTTAGCATCAGGGGTGTAATATGGCTGATTGGGGCCTGCTGGTGTACTGCTGGGGTGGCTTTTTTGCTTAACATGGTAGACAACAAGGGTTTGGGTATAGCCGTTTTCTTCAGCCTGACACAGGTAATGGCCCAGGGTGGATGCAGTTGCCACAAAACTGAGGCTGCTGTTTTCCAGTTGAATGTAGATTTTGGGAGACAATTGACTGTTGAGACGTTCCCAATAGCATTTAGCCAGGTGTGATGCCTCTGGGCACTGCAGGTGCACCACCTCATTCAGAGACACGGACACAACCTCTCCTGGAGAACAGACAGCTGAGAAGGGTCAGGGATTGAGAGTCAGCACAACAACAACACAGAAAAACAGAAACGAATAGGATAAGAAAATAGGGTTTAATATTCTTGAAATGTAAGTTGTATTAGTTTTATTGTTATTATTATGTTTTGTTATTATTTTTAACAAAGGGTCTTCTTAAAACCTTTTTTTTTATTTTACGTGTTGTATGATGTTAAATACTGGATACAATCGAGAAGGCCACAGAAGACAAACCAAAATAATGGAAATTGACACAGACAGGTTGACTTTGAGGATTTTCAAAGTTAAATAATAACAATATATAGTTGAATAAAGTTGGTAATGCACACTAAAGAGCGAAAAACTACTTTTAACCTACATAGAAAGTTTACATCAGATGTACTCACCTAAGGTGGATCGGGACTGGCCAGAACGTGACTTGGGTGTAGCAGATTTACACTGCTCTAATACATTACCCCCATCTACATCTTGCATCCTGTAAAGAGCAGTAAGATGAAATACTTATTTAGGAAGATATATTTGGTGTAGACTATTTTATGTAATGCGACTTACAGTATACATTTAAGGTACATTTGATCAGTTTGCATGTTCCCTGGTAACCAAACCCATAATTAAGCCTTGGCAGCATCATGCTTTACCAGCTGAGTTACACGAACAACTACTCAAAGAACTGCCATAACCATTTCATTATAGGGTTAATTCACAATTTCTTATCCTCAAAACCTGTTGTGGATGCATATAATTATATAATGTCTGAATACAATTGGCTGTGATGTCCCAGTGATGATAGGCCTACTTACAGAGACTGCTGAGTTGTGTCTCTGCAGACTTTTATCACAGGGTCCCAGCCACAGAAGGGGTCTCTGGCCAAAATACACTCAGCACAACTCGAGTAGTATGAACAATTGGACACAGGAACGGACACCACCCCCTCTGCATAGCCTATCAACACTGCCCGCTACAAGACAAAAGAAGTTTCAGTTAATTGTTTCAAAGGCTCTTTTAAACCACTGTGACTTGCAAACACATAAAACAAAAGATAACTAATAAAAATCAGACTACAGTATGACATGGCTGGATGAAACTCATTTGGCCTCAGTGACTTTAAGTAAGCACTTTTGGATGTTCTGGATCAGACCTGGATCAACATTCACAAGGAATTCTATACCTTTTCTTAGAAAAATTCATCAGCAAAGACACATTTATCTGGTGTGAACAGCTATCTTGTGGTCATTCCACAACAGCTCTATAGGTTTAAGGTCAGGGCCACACCAAAAGACACGTTTTCATTCTCTGAAGGCAGTGGTCCAGGCCCATGATGTGCCCTCCACCATATGATGTTTTGAAGTTTGTAAGCTTTTTACACCCTACAGAGTACTAAGTATTCTCTCAGAAAAATTTAACTTTTTTCATCATTCTCCATATCTGTGCGATTTGCCAAGGTGCTTTTTGGCAAACAGGCGCACAGCAGTGTTTTGTGGGAGAGCAGCAGCTTCTGCCACTTTTGGTAGACTCATGAACAGTAATGTTTATCTATTCCAGTGATGTCTTTGGAGCCTTCGTCATTGATTCTTTTTTATCTCATGGAGATTTCTGATTTGTGCCTTGGACGTCATCTTGGCTGGGCACCCCAAGATTGGGCATAGTAATAAAATTTCACCAATTCATTATACTGTCGACTGATGATAAAACACTCTTGAGTCAAGTCAAGTCAAGTCAAGTCAGCTTTATTTATATAGCGCTTTTTACAATTTTCATTGTTACAAAGCAGCTGTACAAGAAAAAATGACTATAAGTAAAACATAAAAGGTTATGGAATTCAAAACACAGGTCAAATATCAGACACACAATAAATTACTATATGCAGAGTTAATTAAATAAGACTATCAAATTCTAGCAGCCCCCCCGGCCAGGCAAAACAGTGCAAAACAGTATGCAAACGGTGGCGAGGAACCCAAAACTCCATTGGAGGAGAAAAAAAACCTCGGAGGGAAACCAGGCCTAACCAGGGGATTCCAGTTCCCCTCTGGCAAAAACTGCAGCCTCTGCACAAGCTCAACAGTGCTTGCACAACAAGGCGAAAATAAAAAAAAATTAGATTTAAAATTATCATTAATAATCTAATAGTGGCTGAAGTTTTGTAGGGACGTCACTTCCTTCGTCCAGCATTTGTCTTGATGAATGCCTCCAGAGAGCTCCTTTTTGCAAGACTAAAAATGTGTTAAAGTTTTCAAAATGTGTCTTAAAGGGCAAGTTTCAGATAATTATTGACAGCATTATTGTTTTAGTGTAAACTGTCATCTAAACGCAGCTCTGTGAAATTGATTACATCATGCGAATGGATAGGTTTAGTTGATAGACAGTTTCATTTTAAGAACATAAACAAATGTTACTGCACATGCTAACTTTTGTGTCCCCAACTGAACTTCCGGTACACATTCACAAACAATAGTGCCTGTAGATTATTTCTGATAACAATCAAAAGAAACCGAGAAGAACCATTGGCAAAACTTCTCTCCAATATTTTGAATTTAGACTCTGATACCAAGCTCAACCACTTGATGTCAATGTACCATACGGTTTGTTTAAATGCGACCGGACTACAGGACCTATTCAACAAATTGTTTATTTAATACAATTATTAAAAAATAAAATAACAATCCAAAGGAATACAGTATTAACATAAATAAAATAAAATGATTAGTTATATTATTAGACACTAGCCAAACACAAAACCGGAAGTGAACTGTGAGTCAGGTTCACGCGCGTCTGGTGAAACACTCTATAGTCATGCACGAAGATAAACCAAAACAACAATGGTGTGATTGTGCTACTTTACATACTTATTTACATTTCTGCAGTTTGCACCACTACATTGTTATCGCATAAACGTGTGTTTGATGAATCAAAGTTCTAAACCACAACTCCAACACTAATTTTATTAACTTGATTCCAGATGTGCAAGCTACTGTCTCCAATTAGCTTTCGTTACAGTAATAATCTATGGCCGTTTGTTTATCGGGTGTATTTAAATGGGTGTTTTTCAAGCTAACACCCAGCTTGAATAAAGGCTGTGACCTTGACAATAAACAGTTTCTTTGTATAGAGTATTGTTTCTTTCTTATCTTCATAAAGTTTACAGCGATTTTACCATTTTAAACTTGAAGTGATGTGTGTTGGGCGATTTAAGCACAGTTTTCCTCTGTAGGGAGACCATAGCACATCTGTAAATCTATGGTAACTATAGTTAGACCATGCTTAGTTTTTGTACAGGTTACATTAGTTAAAATGTGGTTTTATATAAATGTTATAATGTACATGTTTTACTACACTGAAAACCCTAATATTGTCGTTAATTAAAAAATCTATTTATCGAAATACTTGGGGCAGAACGATTATATGCTCCTGCAGCTGACGTTTTCAGCCAAGCTCCTTGTAATGACGAGTCAGGGGCATTTGGATCCATTTGCAATGTTTAATATAAATCGCGGTGTAATCAGGCAAGGGTCAATCAACAGCGACAAAAATAACAAAGGCAGACAGAATCAAGGTCGGTTACCAGACTGAGATCAGGGCAAGCGGCAGACAATAGACAGGTCACAAACAAAGCAGTAGGTCGTTAGGAGAGGCAGCAAGGGGTCAAAGGTACAAGAGTAGTCACAGGTAATACACAGGTAAACAGATTGATATAAACGCTCAGAAATGCAAGACGGGCTAAACAAGACTTTGTGATGAATGAGAGTTCAAGTACAGTAAATATAATGGAGCGGTAACGGGGAACACCCGGTGGTGATTATCTTGTGATACTGGACATCTGGGTAATGTAGTACAGAACGGAATTAGAACTCGGGAGATGACGCCCTCTGGTGGTCATTGGAGAGAGCCACAGAGGCCTGGGTCGTGACACTCCTGGTGTTTTCAGTAGTGAAATGCTTTGGTGGACACAGCCCTTTTTACACGTTTTAATCAAATACTATTTGCTTAGTATGAACATGTTTAACTCTACTATACGTTTTACTATAGCAGACAGAAGTTCATCATAACGCAGAGAGAGAGAGTCATGGTGATAAAGAGGGACTAACACTGGTAGTTTAATAGTAAAATGTGTGTGCGCATTGTTTTCTTTAAAAGGTTTAGGTTGAGTGATTGACAAATTATAAACACTTCTGAGCTACTAACGTTCTATGAAAACAAAAACATCCGTATTTCCCAATCCAGTTTGATGTTTTACTCCAGCAGAGACAGCTATCACAGTCCCAGGTCCGGTGGTCCCAAGTCCGGTGATCCTGGAGGTGTCAATCCTCGAGGTCCTTTCCCGGGACTCTTCACACCTGGAGCGTTGTTGTGTGTCTGGGCTGTGTATTGCTCTCCCGCTCCAGAGGTTGTTGACAAGATGGATGCTTGGGACACTTCTGTGCCAGGTGCTCTGACATCTCCTGCCACATCCAGGTTTCCAGACCTGCCTGCCCCGCCCAGGTTTCCAGACCTTTTATTGTAGCATAGGTTGAGCTGAATACAGTGATATAAGACTTTAGCCATTAGTATTTTTTTTAAATAATGAAAAAAGCACAAATATCAAGTCATGTCAAAACTTCTGAAGGGTCCTACAACACCCTCAGACCTCAGGGGGTTAAGACATTTTTTTTGTCCATTGTTGTGACACTATGAGAAAACTCCTGTTTTCTCCTATACTGAAGCCTATTGGTTTACATTGGAAATTCACAAACTAATGGTGTTCAGGCCCGCCATTACAGCTGGAGCCGTTTGCCTATTTAAGTCCGGGCCGAACGCCGTTCAGTACCTTATTTGACTGAAGTGCAATGTAAAGACTCACTCCCATTCATTCCAGTTATCTCAGGGAATCAGGGTTAAGTGGGTAACCTTATCATTCCCTTCGGATACGGTTCACTCGCATCGCATCGCATCGCAGATGCTATTGGACAAATATCCCATCACGCATGCTATGACAGACTCAGAATGCACCGGAGCTCACCATATGTGCAAGCACTAACAAGCAGTATGAAAGTAAGAGGAGCACATAGGGTCTCAGAATGACTAGCAGCAAGACCTGTGTTTGCAGGGCAGGCACATCCAGGTGTGGTGGCTTCTCATTTTCTGAGTGAGCAGCAAGACAACTGGAACCCTGAACAGTGTCGTTAGAACTTTAGGGACACATTCCACTTTTGCTCTCATCAGGACCGAATTCTAGACAGGGTGGTTCTATTGAAAAGGCATGTACAGCAGAGCATGTGAGTGGTGTATCGCGCCGCTCAAAGACTGCGCGCTTCGCTCAGTCGCTCACGGACCAAGCAAACGCTTCGCTCACATTACGCTCATGGGTAAACCAAATCCCGCTCAAATCCTGCTCTGACATTAATTGTGTCAAGTCAGTCAAATTTTTGTCAGTTTATAATAAACTTCTTGAATAAATGTCTTAGTTTAAGTAGTAGGCTGAAAAAGAGCAGTTATGTTTCAGTCCGACATTCTGTTACATTACACAAGACATTTTTTATTTAATGAGTGTCTAAAATAACGGTATAATAACTGATAAAGTATATTTGATTTTCGTTATTGTATTTCGGTGAAAATATAGCTGCCATAGTGCAACATTCAAAATTAACGCACAAAGGATGAAATGCACTATGAACACTTTTATTATTACTGGTGTTAATAAAAGAAACAGTCTCTAAAGAAAAATAGACCAAAATAAGGGGAAATGCTGTCTTAAAACGTCAAACCTAAATCGTTACATGCACTTTTACAGACTTCGACAAAGAGTCTTCGAAGGCTGCATGCATACTCAGGAGATCACATTTGTCAAGTCAAATCAGCTTTATTTATATAGCGCTTTCAACAATTTTCATTGTTACAAAGCAGCTGTACAAGAAAACATTGACTATAAGCAAAACATACAGTATAAGGTTATGCAATTCAAAACATAGGTCAAATATCAGACAGACTATAAATTCCTATATTCCTAAATTCCTAAATAAAACTATAAGATTCTATCTGTCGGTCTCGGACGCATATGGCATCGAGGTTTATTCTGTTTATATTTCAGAAAAGCAACAGTTACATTGGGTAGGTGACACAATGTCTTCCTAAGAGAAATACATATTTGTTTTTAGTTGACGAGCATGCCATTGGCTGTTGTGCTGGGACAATAATATAGCAGCAAAAAAGTTAATCACCAAGAGGGCTGAGCGAGCATCTCTGAGCAAGCAGAGCGGAACTTTCAGAAAGGTGCTCTCCGCGAGAAATATTAACATTCCTCTATGCCAGGGGTCTCCAACCATTTTGTATGCGAGGGCTATCAAAATATCTAAAATCCTGTAGAGGGCTACTTGTTGATAACATGCATTCAAACTTTAAACACGTGATGCCTTATTTTTACACTCACAGAACCAAATTTAGTTTTCTTTCAGATATTAAAGCTTATAACACTTGCTAATAATAACCTTTCATGACGGTGTAGCACTTGGCTGATCGGTATAGTCACAGATTTGTCAACTGTCTTGAGCATTATTGGTGAGCCCTGTGTTTAGCGGGCACCTTACAGAGTTCATGCGGGCTACCAGGTGCCCACGGGCACCACGTTGGAGACCACTGCTCTATGCTATGCTCAAATGCTCTAATGTTCAGATCTGGCCTTTAAAAATGCATGTTTTTTCATGCCAGATCCAGAAGGAGATCATGCAGATTGCAGCAGGACTGGTCTGACCGGTTTGTTAGAATAAAAAAACTGTTACACTCCCAGAAGATCCACCAGGTGGCACATCGACTTGTTTTAGGCCTCATTGCGCTTAGATATTTAGCTGGATCTAAAATAACATGGCAACCTGTAGTTAATTATATTAAAATCTACATTAAAAAAAAGGTTTACTTTATAAATATGTTGCACCTCTCACAATAATCAGGCTTATATTAGCTTGACATATTTAATTTCATTAGGGTACTTAACCAATAATATGTAAGCCAAAGCAAAGGTTTATGAATAATGTTTTGAAATGCTCATTCAAATTAAATAAAATAAATAAAAGGTTTAAGGCAACCAGGTAAACATTTTTTAGTTACACTTTTTTTTGTTGAATCAACCAACCAATTTTTAAGTTCAACCAACCAATTTTAAAACAATTGATACTCTTCCACATTTACGTTTAAGAGACCCATGCTTATTTATAAAAAGAAAAATATCATTAAATCTCACTAGCTTTTGATTGTATTCTAAGGCCTGGTTTCACAGACAAGCTAGTTACAAAAAAATTATGACATTCACATGAAAAAAGATACAGATTTAACTTGGTCTTAACTTTGTGTCAATGGTCATGAAGTGATTCACACCTGGGAAGATACAGGCCCAACACCCAACTGGCCTGTCAGTGTGGAATGTTGTGAAGAGGCTAGAACAAAGAATGTGAGGACAACTGAAGATTGGGGTTGCACCAACAAAGATTAGACTTAAATCTACATTAAATAAAAATGTACTTTACAAAATAAAAAACTGTGGCTAGATTCAGAGGGCCAGACGGGAGAGCGAAGCCAGAACGCTTTGCTGCGTTTTTGTTTAAGAATCTAATTCCACACAACATTTACCATGACTGGGTAGGTTCTGTAAACTTTGATGGCTCAAAGGGAAAAAAATGCCTTACCTAACAACCTGCGGCAAACAATAACAGGAAATTTCATGACCTTGCATCCTGTGAATAGAAGGCGATAAGAGATCGCCTTCAAAAATTACTCCATTTAAAAATAATCTCTTTCCCTATCATTTGAATCCATTGTTGTGTAATATATTGTACAACTGCAACAAAATAATAACTTAGCAATTAGCAATCAAAGAAGTCAATAAAATTATATACTCAATGTATTTATGTAAGCATTGTTTAATGTATTGCATGCTCAAACACGTAAAGAGAATTGTAATGCAGATGCAATCTGCACGTCAGTAACTGGCAAAAAGATGACAAGATTCGTCATCTTTAGAAACAACAGATTTATTGATTGTTAAACTCAATCGTAAAGTCAGATTTATCTAAATACAGTCTAATATTTTGTTATTACAGTTTTCTGTAACTTGGCGAAGTGATATGGAACACGGTCAAATGTATTGTAGGCTGCTGTATGTTTTTAAAGAACAATAAATACTTGACTGCCTTTACATGCACATTTACACGTTCACAGAACGGATATAATAATTGTGGGTTTTTTGTGGCTGTTGTAGGCCACAAACAAATAAAGGCCAAGAAAGAATACATTGTATAGATCTAGCTACACTGAAATTAAACTACATGTTTTTATTAATTGTAACGTCAAATAATTAAACAGAAAAAATGGATGGAATACATTTCATAAGCTGTTCCCTTTCTGTTGGTCTCTCGACTATCATCTTCTGACTATTTTGAAAAGGCCAATGAAATTGGCGAATGAAATTTGCATGCCGGGCTCCGCCCTGGATATCCTGGTATAAAAGGGGAGCCGGCGTACTCATTCATTCACCTTTTGTTCTTCGGAGCCTTCGCATCGAATGACTAACGAAGCTGATATCTTGACGTGGTGCAGCGGATTGTCCCTTCCAGTGATCATCCCCCCCAGTGTTTCAGCAGTTCCAGAGGTGTTCGAGAAAGAGATAATTTCTAAAAGAGCAAATTTCTTCAGCGTGGCATGTCCCGCTGCTCTTGTGGTTGCTACTCCCTCATCGAGGAGGGGGACGGACACGATGTCTGCGTCAGGTGTTTGGGCATCCAACACGCTGAGGAAGCTTTCGTGGAGTCATCCTGCCCGCACTGCGATGGCGGGGCAGCTAGAGGCTATGTCGATGTCCCCCAGGTGGAACGTGCAGTCACGGTGCACCTGTGGCCGCAGACCGTTCCTCTAGTGCCCCTGTCGCAGTCTTTGAGTGCCTGGTTAGCACTCACGAGACCGTCAAGGTGGCTGGAGAATACGATCCGTCTCGGCTACTCGATCCAATTCGCCAGACCTCCTACTGTGTCCAGTACGCGCCTTGCACCTCTACGTGGACCGCACGCAGAGCTTCAGAAGCTCTGAGCAGCTCTTTGTTTGTTTCGGAGGTCAGCAGAAGGGGGCTGTCTCCAAACAGAGACTGGCGCACTGGATCGTGGACGCCGTCACGACGGCATACCGATCTCAGGACTGCCCGTGCCCGCTGGCAGTGAGGGCACACTCCACTAGGGGTGTTGCCTCCTCGTGGGCACTGGCTCAGGGCGCCTCTCTGGCGGACATATGCAGAGCTGCGGGTTGGACTACGCCCAACACCTTCGCGAGGTTCTACAACCTCTGCATGGAACCGGTGTCAGCTCGAGTCTTACAGGGTAACACCAGGTGAGACAGGTGGCCGGTAGGGCGTACACCTACACATATCACAAGTGGACGACACTGAATACAGGTGTAAACCAGATGTGAAACGTTTTGAGCTCATCAACTTTCTATTGATCAACAAAGGAATCACAGAAACGGTAAATGAAAAATCACATAGGGATTGAATAAGAGAATAAACTCTCCACACGACAATCAAAAGTAAATTACAATAAATGTTCATGACGCGATTGCGGAGGTGTGTTAGGTGATGTCAAATACGTCTTATTGCTCATGCTTGGAGTGTTCAGGATGGGTAATATAGTATCTCATAACAACATTATGTTCATGTTACATCAATAAATGCATCTCATCTAAAATTGATTAAGAGATAAACAACGAAGGACTTATTTTGAAAACTATGGCATCAAAATGGTACTTTTCAGGGGCTAAAAAGAGAAAAGCAGAGAAAGAAAAGCAGGCTCAAAATAAAGGTATGTTCTGCTTTACATTGTTTAATGCGTCAACTAATTTAAAATAAATCAGAATGATGTCCATCTACAAATGTAACCAACATGAAAAAGTACTAGTATCATTTACTTTAGTAAACTGTGGTAAAATTCTATAGAATTTATTCCTTGTCTTAACGTATCTTTATTTAAATCTGTTTATATACAGTTTTTTTACTTTGTTCCACTTAAAAAAACACTTCTGAACGTAAATATATAAATTGTCATCTTTGTTTGTTTTATTTTCACTTGTCAAACTGCAGTGCTATGAAAATTTTTACACTAGTGGGCCCATATTTATGGTCTTGCCTAGGGCCCCACAAGCCGGCCCTGGGCTAAAGACCTAAAAGGTTGTTTAAAAGACAATTTACAAAGCACAATGTTTTCTCACAATTCCAGACTTCTAACACAAATTTACAGTGTTTGGCGCAGCCTCACGGATGTTAAAGAAATAAAAAACACTGCTTTCAGTATGTTTTCTGTCATCTCCGGTCGCTTTAATACGGCATGCGCTTTTTTTCGTTCCATTAGATCTAAGAATTTCTGCATATAGCTGCTTAATAGTGCTTATGTTTTCACTGATATCGTCCCCTTAACAGTAAATGCCTAGCGGGTATTGAACACATGGTGACTGGTAGGAAGCCGTTGCGTTAACCACATACAGTGTACAGGACAGTAGGCCAATACTGTAATGTACCAGCTGGCCTTCATGTTCAATGAAGTTATAACTTCCTAAATTTTACAATAATACAATTGGTCCAAAATATGTGCCTAAGCTTTTAAATTACATCAATCAAAATGAATTTGTTTACAGTGTTGTGTAAATACATACATTATAGAATCTGGGGTTATCATACAATACTCCTTTAGCTGTCGAATGCATTTGTAATGTAAGGTAAAGTGATAAATGGATCTTTCATCCTGACGCAAACAGCGGTGTCTCATGATCTTTACAGTTGCAGAATTAGTGATTGTGACACGACTGCCACCTAAAGGTCTTGTTGGGCCTATGTCGCTTGACTGAATCACGTACACAGCATGGTGGAAGATCGTGTTCTCTTTCTTGCACATTTTTAATGGCCATATCTGTAGATCATAGACTAATTTAACTGAAGCCAATGCAAACCGGAGGGCGGTTTTCAGCAAGGGAGATTGAGCGGTGCAAATGGAGGACTTACGGAGAGCCCTCAGGTCCACAGAAAGGTTTCAGGGTGGGACCTCACACGGACGGGTAAGATTCAACCTTCTCGCGTCTCTGAAAAACTTTACAACCAGGTCGTGTTTCCCAATAGATTGTCCTCAGCCATAAGACCTAGCATAGAGCTTGTTGAAAAAAAGATTTTCATTGCTTAAACATTTGAAAAACCCACAGACAGACATAAAGGGTTACTAATAGTAATGAAAAATTGTTTATGAAAAAAAGGTTACATTTGGAGTAGGTTTTCACCTGATACTGATGATTTGGATTATAAAATGTATTTTATGCATAATCTAATTGGGTGGTAAGAGGGGGATGCTATTTTTCATTTTCTTTAACATGGGGATGCAATCCCCTTGCTTCCCCCCAAATCCATCCATTTCCATCCATTTTCTACCGCTTATCCGGGGCCGGGTCGCGGGGGCAGCAGTCTAAGCAGAGATGCCCAGACATCCCTCACCCTACACACTTCCTCCAGCTCTTCCGGGGGGACACCGAGGCGTTCCCAGGCCAGCCGGGAGACATAGTCCCACCAGCGTGTTCTAGGTCTTCCCCGGGGTCTCCTCCCGGTCGGACGGGCCCGGAACACCTTCCGGGGAAGACGTCCAGTAGGCATCCGTAACAGATGCCCAAGCCACCTCAGCTGACCGATGTGGAGGAGCAGCGGCTCTACTCCGAGCTCCTCCCGGGTGACCGAGCTTCTCACCCTATCTCTAAGGGATCGCCCAGCCACCCTGCGGAGGAAGCTCATTTCCGCCGCCTGTATCCGGGATCTTGTCCTTTCGGTCATGACCCAAAGCTCATGACTATAGGTGAGAGTAGGAACGTAGATCGACCGGTAAATTTAGAGGTCAGCTTTTTCTTCACCACGACGGACCGGTACATCGACCGCATTACTGCAGAAGCTGCACCGATCTGTCTGTCAATCTCCCGTTCCATCCTTCCCTCACTCGTGAACAAGACCCCGAGATACTTAAACTCCTCCACTTGAGGAAGGAACTCTCCAAAACCTGCAGTGGGCAAGCCACCCTTTTCCGACTGAGGACCATGGCCTTGGATTTGGAGGTACTGATTTTCATTCCAGCCGCTTCACACTCTGCTGTAAACCGTCCCAGTGCATGCTGAAGGTCCTGGTTTGAGGGGGCCAACACGACAACATCATCCGCAAATAGCAGAGACGAGATCATGTGGTCCCCAAACCTGACACCCTCCGGCCCCTGGCTGTGCCTAGAAATTCTGTCCATAAAAATTACGAACAGAACCGGTGACAAAGGGCAGCCCTGCCGGAGTCCGACATGCACTGGGAACAAGTCCAACTTACTGCCGCCAATGCGAACCAAGCTCCTGCTTCGGCCATACAGGGACCTGACAGCCCTTAGTAAAGGACCACAGACCCCATACTCCCGAAGCACCCTCCAAATCCGTTGATTTCAGAATAAAATTTTACCCTCAAGTGTGTCAAAATTCTAAGAATGATATAATTTTAAAAGTGTTAAGCCTAGAGTTAGAGAGCTGAAGAGCTCACCTAACCTAGTTAAGAGTAACAAGATGGCAGTACAGAGGTATATACCAGGGACTTTACACCAAAAAAACAATCTGCGCGAATGAAATAATACATGGAGTTAATAAAATTATATAATAATATAAAAAAGGTTAAATCTATTTTTTAAGGATTTGCAGCTTTGGTTGTTTCTTTATATACAGCTGTAAGTGCCATATAGAAGGATGGGATTGAGCAGCTTAATTATTTAAATAAACTGTTAAAACTCAATTAGAAGTATGTGAATGAGGATACATTTTCATAATATATTTGCACATAAAGCAATACAAACTGTCTCCATCTCAGTTTGAAAAATAAAATAGCAGGTTACTTTATGTATTCATCATCACATTGGTTGAAGTCAACAGTTTCCGACAAAATAGTACAGCTCAATTTATCAATCACTATTATAAGCTTACGGTTGTAAATCAGCGGAAGGTAGGCAGACCGTTTTTAACACAGATTTTACCCAAATAAGTTATGGATTGCAGCTGTAGCCTATATACCATATAAAATAATAATACAATTTTTGTAATGTCTTAATTCAGTCATGAATAAATGGTGTAATGCTGCTGGTTTTAGTACAGTCCAACAACATGTTTACGTGCAAATAAGGTGTAAAAACACTATTCTTTTTCATTTTATATTATTATATTCTTACCTTATCGCCAGTTTACTCTGATGTGATTGGTCGGATGGTCTAGTCTGCTATGATCGGTCTACCGCTCACAAGTTACAGTGTTTGGGGAGAAAGGGAAGTTTTCGCGGGAAGTCCTAATGAAACGTAGGACTAGGACACGACTCGTTTGCGTGATTCAGAGTTGACTCCCTTTTTTCCAAGCCAAAAATCTTGTTATTCTTTCATCATCGGATTTACAACTTCGCTTACATTCACACACGGCAACATTACACACTGTACAAAATGTTATTTACATTATCTCGTAATATGTACTCTTTAAGAATCAGTCTTAAACTTTACTGAAAGTTGCTTTTTTTCTCCAACTCTTAGAAAAATCATACTTCTTACTTAGAATTTTTTTACACTAAAATCAAAGCAAGGAGGCCTTCATGTTCCTTACAATGAAGTAAAATGGTTGCACGCACAGGCAGCCAAACTGAACACATTAATCAGTTCCTCAGTGAAAGAAGGTGCTGTAGGATAAATAAATATATATATACACTCACCCAAAGGATTATTAGGAACACCTGTTAAATTTCTCATTAATGCAATTATCTAATCAACCAATCACATTCAATGCATTTAGGGGTGTGGTCCTGGTCAAGACAATCTCCTGAACTCCAAAATGAATGACAGAATGGGAAAGAAAGGTGATTTAAGCAATTTTGAGCGTGGCATGGTTGATGGTGCCAGGCGGGCCGGTCTGAGTATTTCACAATCTGCTCAGTTACTGGGATTTTCACGCACAAAATTTCTAGGGTTTACAAAGAATGGTGTGAAAAGGGAAAAACATCCAGTATGCGGCAGTCCTGTGGGCGAAAATGCCTTGTTGATGCCAGAGGTCAGAGGAGAATGGGGAGACTGATTCAAGCTGATAGAAGAGCAACTTTGCTGCATACCTCGGTTGGAACGAGTGGATATTTCAGTGAAGCCACAACAACACAACCTTGAGGCAGATGGGCTACAACAGCAGAAGCCTCACCGGGTACCACTCATCTCCACTACAAATAGGAAAAAGAGGCTACAATTTGCACAAGCTCACCAGAATGGGACAGTTGAAGCTGATGAGTCTCGATATCTGTTGGGACATTCAGATGGTAGAGTCAGAATTTGGCGTAAACAGAATGAGAACATGGATCCATCATGCCTTGTTACCACTGTGCAGGCTGGTGGTGGTGTAATGGTGTGGGGAATGTTTTCTTGGCACACGTTAGGCCCCTTAGTGCCAACTGTGCATTGTTTAAATGAGCCTACCTGAGCTTTGTTTCTGACCATGTCCATCCCTTTTTGACCACCATGTACCCATCCTCTGATGGCTGCTTCCAGCAGGATAATGCACAAAGCTCGAATCATTTCAAATTGGTTTCTTAAACATGACAATGAGTTCACTGTACTAAAATGGCCCCCACAGTCACCAGATCTCAACCCAATAGAACATCTTTGGGATGTGGTGGAGCAGGACCTTTGTGAACTTGCTCTCCAACCCTTCCTGGAGCACGACACAGATTGCACAAAGATTCCCAGCGGGAAGTGCACCATGACGAGAAGAGGTGGCACTTGTAGGCATACAGACACCTGGTGTCGTAGCCCTGGCCTGAGTGATAGTAATCCGACCGGTCAGTCAGGATCTCCTCGTCCCATCCAGGAGCTAGATGTGGAGGCTCCAGAGCTCTGGTCTCAGGTGCCAAAGCGTGCCCTTCCCCTGAGAAAAAAGGTTCAGGCCAGGGGGATGCCATCAGAAGCCAGCTCTGAGAACCAAGTCTGTTTCGACCAAATAGGGCGCAACTAGCAGTACTGGATGTGCCTCTTTCCATACCACCCTGGCATTGATGAAGGCCACGGCAGTTGGGCTGTCTACAGAGCAGCACATGCTTGTCCTGAGTGAGGGATAGAACCTCTTCAGAGCAAGCCCCAAAGCGCAGACACTGCGTGCCAGTTGCACACATCACCCCAGCCTAGCAGGGAGGCGTCTGTTGTCACCGCGAGAGAAGGGAATGTGTGTGCTTCGCTCTAGCGTAAAGAGAACTGGTTAAGGTTTCACCCATTTGACATCACGGATATTGACGCAAGAAAATGATTTTTATATAGTTAGTGAATACTGTGATGGTTGCACAGTTTTTTATTTCACATTTATAGTCAATTTCATTGTTAATATATTAAGCCATAAATCTCTCTATACCCAAGATTCCTTTTAAGACTACTCTTAAGAGCATTTCGGAGAAGTTTTATACATATAAACCCCAGGATTTTAATTAATACATTAAGCCAAATGTCAACCTTAAGATAAAAAAATCTAAATTTTGACCATACTGATTTTAATATTTGGTAGTTTAAATAGACACATGAAGTCTCTCTTAAAGTTTTTAAAGCACTTTTTTGTTATTCAATCAAAGTTTTCAATAGTCTGGTAAGTGAACTGTCACATCCATAACGGTCCACATTCCTTATATATGAGTGTAGCAAAGTTCGTAAGAAGGGAAGGAAGGAGGCGGGAACCGGCGAACATTCAATAATAAAACTTTAATTAAATAAACAAACACTGAAGTAACTGACCGACAGCCACCTCACGGTAGACTGCCGGCCATAAAACATACACCAACTAAACACAGTTTCGGGCCCGTTCCTCTCTAGTCAACAGTCCAGCCGAACATCCTTTTAAGCTCCCAATCTCCTCCGTGATAAGATGCGGGACCGGTGCGCGCACAGCTGCTTCCACTTATCACTCACGCCACCGGCCCCGCGTCACGGCTCTCGTCCCGCCTTCCTCACCACATACCCCCATCACCCCTTACAGGCCGGGGGGCACCACCGAGACTGTACCTACTCCCCCCCCGGGGAGCCAGTCTCGGAGTCCGCGGCGCCTGGGGGTATGCACCGGCGAGACGAAAGAACGGAGACGGGAGCCCCCGGAGAGAGAGGGGAGAGAGGAAAAGAAAAAAAAAATTGTCCGGTTCCCTGACAAGCTGTCGCTCGGTCCTCAGCCAGCCGAGAAACTCTTCCTCGCGGTGCCATGCGATGGTACTGGACGCTCGGTGGACGGCTCGATCCTCCTCCGCCCCCTGGCGGCCGGCGATGGCCCTCCAGCTGAGGGCAGCTGGTCCTCCTTTCCCTGCTCCTCCCCATCATGGCGGCTGGCAGCAGGCTCGGCCCACGGCGAACGGGCCTTGGCTCCCTCCTGGACGGCAGCCACCCCACCTCGACCCAGGAGCACGGCAGCGAGGTCCTCGTCCCATCCGACTTCTTGATCCAGCACCACCGCCTCGGGCAGCCACTCGCGGACTTCCCCCGTCCGCGCTGCCCGAACTCCTCAGCACCGCGATCACCCTCGGCAGCGAGGGCTCTCTGACAGCATGTCCCTCCTTCCTCCCGGGTTTCGGCACCAATGTAGCAAAGTTCGTAAGAAGGGAAGGAAGGAGGCGAGAACCGGCGAACATTCAATAATAAAACTTTAATTAAATAAACAAACACTGAAGTAACTGACCGACAGCCACCTCACGGTAGACTGCCGGCCATAAAACATACACCAACTAAACACAGTTTCGGGCCCGTTCCTCTCTCGTCAACAGTCCTGCCGAACATCCTTTTAAGCTCCCAATCTCCTCCGTGATAAGATGCGGGACCGGTGCGCGCACAGCTGCTTCCACTTATCACTCACGCCACCGGCCCCGCGTCACGGCTCTCGTCCCGCCTTCCTCACCACAATGAGGACATGAAAACTAAAATAAATATTTTGTTTTCTATGATGAGCCATCCCTTCTCAATTTGTTGGGTATTAATGCTTCTGGTTTGTACATTTTAATTTACAAAAATCCTACAAAGTATGTTGTTCCTCAAAAACGTGCTTCCTTTTTTGTTACATCCATGAATTGTTCTCTCTTTTAAACTAGTGCGTAGATTGATATATTTCTGATATCTGTATTCTATCATCTTGACAGGGGTTCCGTCCAATCAGCAGTAACTACAAAAGACCTACCTTTTCCGGTTTGTCGTTGTGTTTTCTGACTTATTTTGTTTCCAGAATTGTTGTTGTGCTTTATGATTTGTTAATGTTTTTTCCAGATTTGGGTGATGCGTTTACAGATTTATAATTGTGATTCAGGATTAGTTTTTTGGCTTTTAGATTTGTTGTTTGTTTTGCGATTTATTGTTTTGTTTGGCACTTTACGGCTTCCGTATCATTGGTTTAAATTCAACATAATCTGATGTCTCCTTGTTTGAATTTTTTTTATGAACATAATAAAATTTAAAATGATTTGTTTTGTTTAGCTAAAAAAAGAGTAAGTAATGACAGTGAGTGAATTAGAAGATTTAGTGTGATTTATTTTTTTAATCTATATGCAACTAATACTATATTACTTTAATACATTTAGTCAAAGGGAATAAACTATACCCATTCTTAAAAGATATAAACATGGTGGAATGTGTGCGGCTCACACAGTGCAGGATATATGCTAATAGGTCAAAAGCTGTCATGGGGCCTGTTCCAATGTAATGTCACACTGGACAGAAAACTCGTATGACTCAATTTGAAACAATGGTTCTGATTTATAGAGAATATAAAAAGGGTAGGTGGATTTTACCAATTTAAGGTGGTTGTTTGCACACACTATAAACACAAATTTATGTTCAAACACCATGTAAACGTGAATTTTGCATAATACGTTTTTAAAAGGCCTGTGTCAGACACATGCCAAACACATTACTGTCTTTTTTAACAAACATTACACTCTTTACACAGAATTAAATATCCAGTAAGCTAGAAAACAAAACACCTTCATCTGTCGGTAACACACAAGTGAGTAAGTAGTTTAGTGGTTGCTTTGCAAGTAAGGCTAATTAATTACATTAAAAGAGTCAGGTACCTTTGAGATTGACAGCAGGAGATTTGTTACAGGCTGAGGTTGCTGAAACACCTGGATCTCCTCAATAATGTGAGCGCCCTTCTCAAGGATCACAGCTTTGTGCAGGTACCCAGACTCTATAAATGGATACACAACATAAATTAAATCAGAGAAAAACATCAACAATTGTAAAATGTGGACAAAATCTTTTATCAATCTAATGCTTGACATAGCATATACAGCACACATATGAATATACAGTGTATATCATCCTTATTTCATAAGCGATTCTTAAAGGCAGGGTAGATAATTTTTTTCTAGAATTTCTTTGTTATTCTGGTTAAAGATGTCTTTACATCCATTGTTGGGCAGTAGCATCGCTAAAAGTAGTGACATAAGTTTAAATTCATTTCTCAGTAGCGTGGTGGTAGCGTCGCTGTTTTCTGAATCAAATAGCTTTTCAGTAAAGAAGCTGTGTTTTTTATCAAGTAATGCGGTAGCGTCCACAATCGCTACTTTTTTCGCAACCATTCTTAATCACAAACTCAAATTAAAAATACTGCTAAGGATTATTGATCCTGGATCAACAAGTGACGCCACCACCATACACGGATCTGTGGGACATCCAATTGGACACTATGGGTGCCACCCTAAATAGGTTGTAATTTACATATCACGCCCCTATAAATTCAGGGTGTAGACGCCTTGCACATATATTTTGTGACGTGGAGAAACGTAAAACAGCCAAAAAGAGGAACTTTTCCGATTTAGAAATTAAAGTTTAACCTTGAAAAACGGAATCAGATTTAATCTAGATTAAAGACACATCTCTTCAGCCAAGCATACACTTAATGCAAAATATGATTAATAAACCACTGGGAGACTGCATTTATTATATATTATTTACCATAGTAATTTTGCTTGTCCTCTAAACAACATGTACTGTGCTGTGTTTTACCTTTTTAGTGTTTTTCAGTTTTTCTCATTTTCTCCCGTAAAGCTGCTTTGGAACAATGCACATTGTGAAAAGTGCTATATAAATAAAATTGAATGGGATTGAATCAAAGGAAATAAAATATCGTATAAAAAAATATGACCATTTCGTAAATATTTATTTTATTAATAGTGTTTCACTACTATTTTTACACTGAAAGTATGTTTGTTGCTTTAAATCAGCGTCAGCGGCGGCGAGCAGCGAGGGTGATGTGGGGATTATCGTGAGCGTTAATCCGTCAGCCGGCCGGCTCGCGGACCGCTCACGCCCCGTCTCGCTTGTTTAGCAGTCCCCAAGGATGGTCCTAAGCCATCTTATTCCTCAGCCATGCGCTCGGACACGAGCCGTGGAGATGAGGTGTTTCTTGCAACATCGGAGCGCGGCCTGCTGGCATCAGACTCTGGCGATTCCCTGAAGCTCCCTCCCTCGGGAGGTCGAGCACAGGTGAGAGCAGACGTCAAGATGTCAGCCATACTCGCTCGGACCGCCGTGAGCGTCGGTTTGCGGTACGCCGCAGCCCTGGTGCTCGCGGCTGGGTACTTCGCACATTGGGCCCGGGCGCGACTCCAAGCCGTGCCCGACTCAAGTGCCAAGTTTTACCGAGCTGCATAAGGAGTTCAGTAAGACCTGGAGCGCCCCCTTCGGCGCGCTTCCGTCTAGCTGACTCTATCGCCCTCTCTTCCCTCGGGGCGGGGAGGCAGCTAGGGACTATGTCAATGCACCCTGGGTGGAGCATGCAGTTGCGGGTATCCGCAGACGGCGGCCACCTGGGGAGCTTGACCTAGACTCACCGTCCAGGGCATGTAAGGTCTCGACATCTCTGGTGTTGAGGCTGGCAGTGCCGTGGACCAAGCTGCCTCCACTCTTACGCCATGGCCATCCTGCAGGCCAGGGCGCTAAAGAGAGCCCCACAGGGTAAGACCGACCCAACTAGTGCCGCCGCCGACTGGCCCTCCGGGGACAACGGTGGCAGCGCAGGCTGGGTCGGACGATGTCCACATCAGTGGCCCGGAAAGATACCTCGGACTCAATCTTGCGCAGGTGGGCGATGTCGAGAAAGGCCACTTTCCCGACTCCCCTCTCGCAAGGTCGGCTGATTGGTGGCGCTGTCAAGGACTGCTCCAGCGGTCTTTTGACAGTGTAGAAACAGACCGGCCTGCTGTGACCCGGCCGCCTTTCGGCCGTCGAGGTCTCGCACGTGGTCTGCCCCCAGCAGCCCTGGCCTTCTCCAGCGTCGATTCCGGTTCTGGTGCCCCCACAGGTGGCCCCCCGGAGGAAGACGTCGAGAGAAGGACCACCTAGAGAGATTGTACCATTGGGCCCGACCCAGCCTTGGTCGCTGGATGGTCGGACTGGGGCGGTCCCTGCCGCGTCCCAACACCTTCTGGGCCCCTTCGGGGGCCTAGTGCCCACCTTCTCACAAGGAGAGGTCTCTCTCTGGGTCCCACTTGCAGCCGCTCTCACCCTCTGAAAGATGGTGTTCGGCAACTCGACGTTGCGTTGTGGCGGCACGCAATGACGAGTATAAAGCAGCCCTCAGCACTCTCGCTTCGACGGTGCGTCGAGCTGCGCCATCGCCTGGCAGGTGATTTAGCGGAGCTGTTCCCCCCGGGGGGACCAGCACTGCTAGTCATTGAACCAACCCCCGCGGGTTGATGAAGCCGATCGCAGCCCCCCTGTGAGGTCCCTGGGTGCTTGGTTAGCATTTCAAACCATCACTGTGGCTGGGAGTGTGGTCCGTCTCGGCATTCGATCCAGTTTGCCAGACCTCCGCCGGACATCGGGCATCCTCTTACCTCAGCAGAGGCAGGGATGTTCCCGTGCTCCAGGCCGGGGCTGCCACCCCTCTGGCGAAGGCGATCGAACCGTCCCCTCGGCCGAGATGTCCAGTGGCTTCTACAGCCGCACTTCATCATCCCCAAAACCAGGGGTCGCTGCATACCTTGAGCTGCACCTTGCAAGGGTGCCGTTCAGGAGGCGCAGAAGCGCGTCCTGGTGTCTGTCAGACGCCAGGAGTGGTTCATGACAACTGACCGCATACTCTCATGTACAGTTTCCCTCGGCACTGTCGAGGGGCTGGCATGTCAGTAACTGGTCAGCCGGGACAAAGAGAGCAGCTCTCCCTGGCGCGGAGCTCCCCTTTTCCTGGTAGAGAACTCAACACTGTCTCCATGACGGCGTGCTCGCTCACGAGCACGCACAGTCAGTGTTGAGCTGCTTGAACTTTCAGGCAGCAGCCAGCGGTCCCCTGAAATCAGTTTCAGAGGCTCCTGGGCATGGTGTCCTCGGGGGTGTCCTCGGGGGTGGCCTGTCCCCCTCGGGTTGACGCACATGGGACCGCGACAGCACTGACTACAGAGATGAGTTCCCTGGAGAGCGTGGCGTACTGGCAGTAGGCGTATCGTCATTACGCCTGCTGCGGTCGCATCCTAACCCCGAGCAGGTCTTGAGGCCGGTCGTGGTAACGACAGACGCCTCCCTACGGGGTGCGGGTGCGGTGTGCAACGGGCGCGCAGTGTCGGGTCGCTGGACGGGCCCCCGCCTGCGTTGGCAGATCACTGCCTTCAAGTTGCTAGCTGTCCTGCTTGCACTGATGAGGCTCCGGCCTCTCGTGCAGAGCCAGCATACTGGCCCGGACAGCACGACCGGCGTAGCGTACTAAACCTCAGGGTGGCATTCGCTCGCTGCAGTCATCACAACTCGCCCAATCGCCTCCTCCCGTGGAGACAGCAAGTGGCAAGGCCCCTGCAGGTCACATGACCACCGGGTGTCCTGAACCAGACAGCCAAGCGCTCTCTCGTCAGTTGACGCCTCGTGGGAAGTGACGACTCCACCCCTGGTGGAGACAGCAGGTGGCAAGGCCCCTGCAGGTCACACGCCCACCGGGTGTCCTGAACCAGACAGCCAAGCGTTCTCTCTCGTCAGTTGACACCTCGTGGGAAGTGACGACTCCACCACTGCGGCCGGCTTGGGTGTGGTTTGGGTGGGCACAGGTGGACCTGTTGCCTCCCTGAACACCACCCAGTGCCGCTGGGCACTCCCTGGTCGAGGCTCCCCCCTCGACACGGAGGCCCTAGCGCGCAGCGGGCCGCGGGACAAGCGGAACTACGCTTCCCCCCAGTGAGCTTCATTGCGCAGGTCCTGTGCAAGGTCTGGGAAGGGAGTATCAAGTGCTGCTAGTTGCGCCTTACGGGCCCAACTACACTTGGTCCTCGGAGCTAATACTCCTGACGACAACTCCCCCTGGCCAAATCCCCTAGGCGAAGGGCCTACTCGCAGGGGATGGACACGTTGTGGCATTCGAGCCGGACCTTTGGGTCTGGCTCCTGGATGGGACGAGGAGTTCCTGGGTGATCTACCCCCCACAGTGGCGGAGACTGTCACTCAGGCAAGGGCCATGCCCACAAGGCTGGATGCCTTTAAGTGGCGCCCCTTCTCGTCCTGGTGCTCTTCTCGAGGAGAAGACCCGCGGAATTGCTCGCTCAGGAAACGTGCTGTCCTATTGCAGGAGAGGCTGGGGAGTAATCTCCCCTTCCACATTGGAGCGTGGGTACCCGCTGTCGCGGTTATCATGTACCAGTTGCTGGTGAGCCTCTGGTGCGGCATGACCTGATTATTAGGTTCCTCTAGGGCGCGAGGGGCTAAGGCCTCATCCGCGCCCCGTACCCTCTTGGGACCCTAAGGTGGACCTTTGGGTCCCCTTTTTTCGGGCCCTGCGGAGAGCCCCATTCCTCGTTCTGCGAGGAGGGTTGGCTCTCCTGCTGGGGCTCGAGTCCATCCAGAGGGTGAGGCACCTGCAAGCATTCCGTGTCCACCCATTGCCAAAATTCAGGCCCGGTGACTCTCACGTGATCCTGAGACCCCGGCCGACTTACGTACCCAAAGTTCCGCCGCCCCCTTTGGGAACTAGGTGTTGAACTTGCAGGCGCTCCCACACCGGGAGAAAGACCCAACCTGTACGTGGGGTGTCCAGTAAGCGCATTGCGCCTCTACTCGAACCACACGGAGGGCTTCAAGGCCCTGAGCAGCTCTTGTCTGTTATGGAGGTCAGCAACGGGAGTGCTGTCTCCGAGGAGAGTTGTCACGCTGGGTCGCACACGCCGTCACTACGGCGTGCCGATCCTAGCCCGTGCCCATTTGAGTGACGGTACACTCCGCGCGGGGTGTGGCCTCCTCGTGGGCATCGGCTCAGTGCGCCTCTCTGGCAGACATCTGTAGAGTTGCGGGTTGGGCTACGCTATACCTCGCAGAGGCTTGCAACCTCCGTGGGGAGTCGGCAGCTCGAGTCTTGCCAACAGGTGAGACCAGCAGTCGTGGGGCGTACGCCTGCGCATAGCGCCATTCCCCTTCTTAGGTGGATCAGTGCGCTATGGGCTGCCTCCCTTCTTTCCCCAAGGGTGAAGAATAGGCAGTCCGTCCATCCATCAATAAGCACTCAGGGCGGCAGGCTCGGCGGAGCAGCCCTGCCGCCTATGGCCGGGTATCAAGCTGAGTTATTACATGTAGCTCTAACCGGACCTAGTGCCCCACACGTAGTAACCCCCCACTAGGGTGGTTCCGTCTGAGATGTCGTCATGAGATGGTTCCCCGCGTGGCAACCCATGACCTCCCCCAGGTGGACATCCACCTTGCGGCATTCCGCACATACCTCCCATGAGTTATCCCCTATGTGGTGAGACCATGTTGGTGTCTCCACTGTATTTCCCCCTATGGTGGGAAGTGGTCTCCGTAGCGCACGTCCACATTGAGGGAACAGCGCTTACCCAGTAGCCCTACGGTACCGGACGGCTTCTCGTTTAGAGAACAAGGCCTCCGTCTGTGGTGGCCGAGGGCAGGGGCTACTCATCTTTGCCAAAAGCTCTGGGAGCCCCTGCCTGCCCACTGGAAGGTTACAAATTTCGCGATAGTGCTCATGTGTGGCTCGCCCAGGCCGGTCAACATCGCTTCGCTAGAGATTGTGACGCGGCTAGTGCCGTGGCGTTTTCAATAGGAACCCCATCTGTCGGCTTCGACACAACGTCGAGAGACCGACAGAAAGGGAACGTCTCGGTTACGTATGTAACCTCTGTTCCCTGATGGAGGGAACAAGACGTTGTGTCCTTCAATGCACGACAATAGCCGTCCGCTGCAGCAGTCACGAGATGCTCTCAGGCTCCTCAGCACAAAAGGTGAATGAATGAGCACGCCGGCTCCCCTTTTATACCCGCATATCCGGGGGCAGAGCCCGGCATGCAAATTTCATTCGCCAATTTCATTGGCCTTTTCAAAATAGTCAGAGATGATTGGTTCTCAAGGGCGAACCCCATCTGTCGGCTTCGACACAACGTCTTGTTCCCTCCATCAGGGAACAGAGGTTACATACGTAACCGAGACGTTTTACAGTGCAATTATAGAATAAGGTTTGTATGTAAATGCTTTTATACAGTTTTCTTCAATTAGGTGAAGAAAAATGGTCTGTGGCGGAGGACACCCATGCATATTTGCAAAAAGGATAAAGGTTTAAAATCTAATCTTGCTGCTAATCTTGGGTTTCAGGCTGCTTAAATAAGAAATGTTGTGTTTACGGCATGCATTAGGCAGTGTCTGGTCTAGTAGTAACATCGGCAGGGTTTCGTGAAGTTGAAACGTACTGCTATTGCCCTGGGTGAGTGTATTTTCTGATTCTTTGCACTTTGTTGCTAACGTACACTTGAAATCGTTGGGTTTCAGGTGTGGGCTTTCAGGTTTGTCAGATTTCTCTGAAACCAGAACTTGCTCATATGCTTGGCAAGAGAATAATATGTATGGCAGGTTGACAGGAGTGCGCTGGGGTAATGATGGCTGTGTGCTGGGCATTCCTGGCTGACATTTACACATTTACATTTAGTCATTTAGCAGACGCTTTTATCCAAAGCGATTTACAAAGAATTCAGGGAGCAATAAGCGATATGTCATAAAAGAGCAACGATAGGTGCTAATACAAAGTTACTAGATGACCTACTTGGTATGGCCCTTGAGTAGATATGCTGGTCAATCTGTCAGTGTCTTGTAGGACATGGCATGTGGCAGTTGCGGTGGGAAGTGCAGGAGTTGTCATGAACTGTTTGTGATAACGGGAGTCAGGCTCTGGTTTAACGGGAAGGACACAGTGAAAACTTGACTGTCCACATAGTCCTTTGTGAGCTTTTCAACTGTCTCTTGTGAATGTGCGGTGGCACCCAATTGTCATATAAATTTCTGCTGACTCTATCTCTGCTGCAGCTGCTTCCAGAATTGTGGCCTCTCTTGCCGTTGCTGCAATCTCATTTTTATGCTGTAGGACATGTCTATAATAGATAATAGATCAGATTCCAGTTTGGCCTTTTCTAGCAGTAGAAGAAATACGCAATCTCTCTGCTGAGAAATGGCCGCTGTGCTTGCACACGTTTGCGCTATGAAGTATAACAAATAAAGTTTTTTTAAACTTATCTCAACCTATGTCAAACAGAGCCCTCCAGTGGGAAGTAATGTCAGACACGGCATAATAGCATTAAAGGAGGCCTAACATGCTGTTACTTCCATTGTGCCTTCTTTATACTGTTAAACGTGATGGGTCCTCAAGCTTAACATGATCAACTTGTTAAAAAAAAGTTTTTTATAAGTCTGGATCCCTGTTTCGAAGAGATCGAAGGTTGTTTTGGCCATTCTCCTGGAAGAGCACGCCCAAGAATGAACCAGTGGAACAGCACACCCATCAGCGTTTTTCCTTCCCGTAGAAGCCGTGGTGAGAACTGCATGTAATAGTGTATTGTAGTTGTTAAAGCTAATAGAGCTAATAATGACACCTATGAGGTGTGTTTTTTGGATGTGAGGTGGAAAAAAGCCTTGTTCAGATTTCCAAAGGACCCGGTGCCACAACAGCAGTGGATAGAGTTTGAATTTCCCAGACAGCAACAGAGTTTTAGGAAAATATTTTGTGAACGTAATTTCGAAGACGATTGGTTCTCAAACAAGTACCAGTTTTACTCTGGATTTTCAAGTAGGTTGCAACTGAATGATGGAGTGGTGCCAACAATAAAAGTGACAGTTTGGGATTCTGAACCACAGCCGTTAAGTAAAACAGCCTCTGTTGGCATTGTAATGCACCTAAGGCATTTACGATTTTAAAATAGCGGAAAAGCTACAGAGGAATAACGATGTTTACCCGATAGAGACGTCCATCTAAGTCATTGCTGCTGTTTCTACAACAGAATCAGGGTCTGATTCTGGATCGTATACAGTGCATCCGGAGAGTATTCACAACGCTTTATTTTATCCACATTTTGTCATGTTACAGCCTTATTCCAAAATGGATTCAATTCATTATTTTCCTCAGGTTTCTACAAACAATACCGCAAAATGACAATGTCTTTTCAAGATCTCTCAAGCTCCATCAGGTTGGATGGGGAGCGTCAGTGCAGAGCCATTTTCAGATCTCTCAAGAGATGTTCAATCAGGTTCAAGTCTGGGCTCTGGCTGGGCCACTCAAGGACATTCACAGAGTTGTCCTGTAGCCACTCCTTTGTTATCTTGGCTGTGTGCTTACGGTCATTGTCCTGTTGGAAGATGAACCTTCACCCCAGTCTGAGGTCCAGAGCACTTTGGAGCAGGTTTTCATTGAGGATGTCTCTGTACATTGCTGCATTCATCTTTACCTCGATCCTGACTAGTCTCCCAGTACATGGCGCTGAAAAACACACTCACAGCATGATGCTGCCACCACCATGCTTCACTGTAGGGATGGTATTGGCCAGGTGATGAGCGGTGCCTGGTTTCCTCTAGGCATGACGCTTGCCATTCAGGCCAAAGAGAAGATCTTTGTTTCATCAGACCAGAGAATTTTGTTTCTCATGGTCTGAGAGTCCTTCAGGTGCCTTTTGGCAAATTCCAGGCACGCTGTCATGTGCCTTTTACCGAGCAGTGGCTTCGGTCTGGCCACTCTGCCATACAGGCCTGATTGGTGGAGTGCTGCAGAGATGGTTGTTCTTCTGGAAGGTTCTCCTCTCTCCACAGAGACATTCTGGAGCTCTGTTGGAGTGACCATCAGGTTTTTGGTCACCTCCCTGACTAAGGCCCTTCTCCCCCGATCGCTCAGTTTGGCCGGGTGGCCAGCATGGTTACAAACTTCTTTCATTTACGGATGATGGAGGCCACTGTGCTCATTGGGGCCTTCAATACTCAGACATTTTTCTGTACCCTTCCCCAGATCTGTGCCTCGATACACTCCTTAGCATTATTAACTCATCTCTGACACTAGGACATGTGCCTAAAGCATATAAGCTGGCTGTTATAATGGCCCCTTGTCAAAAAAACCTATTAAGGGAATAGCTTTGAAATGTCTTAGATTTTATTTATCCGACCGTTTTCAATATGTAGCAATAAACAAAGAGGTGTCATGCAAATCGCAAGTCCAGTATGGTGTACCACAGGGCTCAGTCTTAGGGCCTATGCTCTTCGCATTATACATGCTACCTCTAGGAGATATAATAAAGCGACACAGAGTTAACTTTCACTGTTATGCTGATGATACGCAACTTTATATTTCCTTGAAGCCCTCATGATACACAGCAATTCCATCGAATAGTGGAATGCATAGTCGATATAAAAAGTGGATGAGTAACAATTTCCTATTACTGAACTCGGACAAAACTGAAGTGTTACTTATTGGACCAAAACCGCCATACTTAACAACCAAGAATACTGCTTAACTATTGATGGATGTTCCATAAAACCCTCATCTTCAGCAAAGAATCTTGGCATTTTATTCGATAGTACTCTGTCATTTGAGAACCAGGTTGCCAACACCTGTAAAATATATTCTTACAAATACATCTAAACTGCGTCATAAGCTGTCACCATCAGATGCAGTGAAGCTAATTCATGCATTTATGACATCAAGACTAGATTACTGTAATGCACTATTAGGTGGTTGCCCTGCAGGCCTATTACAAAAACTCCAACTGGTCCAAAATGCGGCAGTTCAAGTTCTAACATGTACAAAAAAGAATGAGCATATTAGCCTGGTTCTGTCAACCTTGCACTTGTTACCTATAAAGCATCAAAACATTAATTTCAAAATCAAGTGCAGGCGGCAGATTATTTTCCTATCTAGCGCTTAAACTTTGGAACAGTCTTCCCCGCACTGTCCAGGAGGCAGACACACTATTTTAGTTTAAATCCAGACTAAAGACACATCTTTTTAATCTTGGATACACTACACAATCATAATATATTTTTTTTTCGAAGGTTTAGGCTGCACTAGTTAGATCAACTGGAACCAGGAACACTTCCAATAACAACTGATGCATTTGTTGAACAAAGAGTGCAGAACAGTACTCTTCTCTCAGCCAGTCTTGTCTCATTGTTCCAAGGTTACCAGAGCTGGACAAAGGACGTGGCGACTCTACAAAATTATTAATGATAATCTTAAATCTAATATTTTTTTATTTGCGTTGTCGTGCAAGCACTGTCAAGCTTTTGCCAGAGGGGAACTGGAATCCCCTGGTTAGGCCTGGTTTCCCTCTGAGGTTTTTTTTCTCCTCCAATGGAGTTTTGGGTTCCTTGCCATAGTTTTGATACTGTTTTGCACTGTTTGCCTGGCCAGGGGGGCTGCTAGAATTTTAAACAGTTGTCAAATATTGAATCTTAAGTCACTTACATTTAGTCATCTTTCACCGTAAAGCATCCTACTAAAGAATTGAATTGTTACTTTGTTATTTATATTACTGACAACTTTCACTTTTACTCCACTACATTTCATAAATAAAGTGTGTACTTTTCCCCCGATATATTTCTCCTAACCATCTTCGTTACTCGTTACTACAAATTAAAATCAAAAGAAATTTCTGTTGGTGATGTAATTCCTGTTTTTTGTCATGTCAACCGCCAAGCACGAAGAAGTCCTGCTTGTCCGGGCGTGTCACATTATTGATGCCTTTGTCATCATGGAAGCACCTGCTGCAGGTTCTAACTCTAACGTTACTACTTCGGTAGCAGATGACGGGCATCTCGACTACAGTGGCGAACTTGGTGGTGGTGACGAAGATAACGTTACACACCCGTGGCTGTATTTTTAAGAAATATTTTCGTACATTCAAGAGAAAATGTCTTCCTACTGGATTAAGTGCCTGTTATGCGTACAGAGTCATTCAAAAACTCCCCGTCCAACATGAAGCACATCGTAGCTTAATTTAGGTAGGTTAAATTAATTTTCATTCAATGAAGCCATAATGTCAACGTTATTTAACATGAATTAGTTATCATATAAGCCTGTTCAGATATCTGGCCAACATGATAGCCAGGCTAACGTGTGCTTTTCTGATTAGCCAATGTTCAGATATTTAACAACACCAATGATTTCCACTCCGAAATAATTCCACACAAAACTCTTGAAGACATGGACAGGTTTTTGCTGAGAGTTCACTGAGAGTTTACTGAGAGCGCGTGGTTTGAGCGGGAGCTCTTTCAAATCTAATTATTCTTGTTACATCTTGAAGAATTGTGTCTTAAATCGTTATTAAGCGAGAGTGAAACCTATCCTTAAGTATAGCATAAACAAAAATCGTTGTTAAACGTACTGATACATTATTTGTATCGGATCATTCTGTGTTAGCCCTTAGGCTCTTAGCATTATCCGCCTGCATACTGCTTAACTCGCTGTTCTCATTACTACATCACTAATGGCTAATGCTAATACTTCAGACGTGTTTGTACCTTTGAGTGCAGATGAGGAAACGTTTGCGCTTCAGTCGGAATTGGAGGCTGTGGAGAAGCAGATCCAGGATTTACTTGAGAAGCAAACACGGCTGCGAGAACGTATAACGGCGCTGGAAACATCCCGTGCTGAAGCTCGCAAATCCGCGGTAAGTTTTCATCGCGATTATAATACTTCTTCCACTTCTACTCCGCGTGTTTCTCTGCACAGAGCCCGGGCTACGAGAACACGACCAGCCCAAATGAACTTCACTCCTGCACCGGCACACCAACGGCGAAAGGCGCTAGCCAGGACCGGTGAGATGACTCAGCTGCCGCCACCAGTCTTCGAGATCCAGACCAGGAACCGCTTTGCCGCCCTCTGCGAGACCGAATGCAACGCTGTGATCATCGGAGACTCGATAGTCCGGAACATACGCGCTACATCTACTAAAGGTAAGGTGCGCACTCACTGTTTTCCCGGCGCTCGTGTTCTTGATGTGTCTGCGCAGGTACCTGCGATCCTGAAGGACAACGCTAACGTCGAAGCTGTCGTGCTGCATGCGGGAGTGAACGACGTCAGGATGCGGCAGTCGGAGATCCTGAAGAGGGACTTCAGGAGTCTGATCGAGACGGTACGCAACGCATCGCCCACAGCGAGGATTATCGTATCAGGACCGCTGCCTACCTACCGACGAGGGAATGATAAGTTCAGTAGACTTTTTTTGCTTAATCAATGGTTGATGTCATGGTGTATTGAACAGAAGCTGCTCTTTGTAAATAATTTTGATCTGTTCTGGGAGCGACCTAGGCTCTTCCGCCCCGACAGCCTGCATCCCAGTAGCATCGGAGCGGCTCTCCTGTCCGACAACATCTCGAAGGCGCTACGCACCGGTTGACTATGTCTCCCACAGGTAAGTCTCCCTCAGGTAAGTCAAAACTTTAACCATAGTATGTGCGCCTTAACTGCTATAAATATTACTGTTTCCAAATATATAGAGACTATATGTCCCCCCCGAATAATACTACAAAGTAAACATTTTGGCAAAAGTCAGAGAAAAAATCTGATCGTGATTAAACCTGAAGACAATGTAATAAACAACCAAAACCAATTTATAAAGTTCGGCCTACTTAATATTAGATCACTAAATTCAAAGGCAGTTATTGTAAATGAAATGATCACGGACAACAGTTTTGATATACTCTTACCGAGACCTGGCTTAAACCAAATGATTATTTCGGCCTAAATGAGTGTACCCCACCAAGTTATTGTTATATGCATGAGCCACGTCTGGTTGGTCTGGGTGGCGGCGTCGCTACAATATTTAGAAACTTTCTTACTGTATCTCAGAGAACAGAGCATAAATTTAAATCATTTGAAGTGCTTGCGTTGAACATAATTATTCCTAACAAAAGTAAAAAAACCACTGCTTTCTTTTACATTGGCTACGGTGTATAGACCCCCTGGTCCCTATACTGATTTTCTGAAAGAGTTTGCGGACTTCCTATCGGACCTATTGGTTAACGTTGATAAAATACTAATTGTCGGAGATTTTAATATCCACGTAGATAGCGCTAACGATGCATTAGCACTGGCGTTTACAGAACTATTACAATCTTTTGGGGATAACGAATCGCTCGATGTCATGACCAGGAAATTGGGCACTATTTTCTCTAATACATTAGAAGCTGTTGCACCTACGAAGTCAAAAAAGATTAATGAGAAAAATATTGCACCTTGGTACAATAGCACCACTCGCGCCCTTAAAAGAGAAACACGCAAACTAGAGCGCAAATGGATAAAATCGCAATTAGAAGTCTTTAAAATGGCGTGGAAAGAGAGTGCAAATTGTTATAAAAAGGCACTAAAAGCAGCAAAGGCTGAGCATCTTCGTAACCTCATAGAAATCAACAAAAACAATCCAAGGTTTCTATTTAGCACAGTCGCTAAATTAACAAATAAACAGACACCACCTGACCTGGCTATTCCGCCGCACCTCGGTAGCAATGAATTCATGAATTTTTTTACAGAGAAAATCGAAAACATTCGTGACAAAATTGTAAAAACTCAACGTCCAAATCTGTCCTATGAATTAGCACCAACCATCGCTCCAAAAGAAAGGCTACAGGGTTTTTCACCTATAAAACAGGAAGATTTAAATCAACTTATCGCAACTTCTAAACCTACAACTTGCTTACTAGACCCCATACCAACTAAATTATTAAAAGAGCTACTACCTGTTGCAATTGAGCCCATTTATAACATTATTAACTCGTCAATTAATCTAGGCCATGTCCCAGGACCCTTTAAAATGGCCGTCATTAAGCCTCTAATCAAGAAACCAAACTTAGATCCAAATGAACTAGGAAACTATAGACCGATTTCAAATCTCCCATACCTGTCTAAAATACTAGAAAAAGTAGTGTGTACTCAGTTGTGCTCTTTCTTACAAAATAACAACATGCACGAAAAATTTCAGTCAGGCTTTAGATCGTATCATAGCACTGAAACTGCGCTTGTTAAAATTACAAACGACCTGCTTATGGCATCAGATAAAGGTAACATCTCACTCCTGGTCCTGCTTGATCAGACACACTCGCCAAATTTAAATCTAGATTAAAGACACATCTTTTCAGCCAAGCATTCACTTAATGCAAATCACCAGGAGATGCTGACATTAGATATTAATTACTAGAATAATTTGATTTATTATATAAAACACCATGTAGTGTGTTTTACCCTTTCTTGGGTTTTTCGTTTTTTTTTCCCCTGTAAAGCTGCTTTGGAACAATGCAAATTGTGAAAGGCGCTATATAAATAAAATTGAATTGAATTGAATTGAATGTCCATAATACTGAAATGGTTAATAGCGGTTTCTGGTATAGCGATCGAATATTTCCTTCTGTAAATTAGCGTTTCACCGGTGGAGGGATTTTTTTAAGAGCACATTAGGCTAATTAATGCCATTGCAGGTTACAGAGGAGCATTCAGGATTACTTGCGTCTTCAAAAGCAACATGAATTTTGTTGAACTTGAGATTTGTTTTGAATTAATTACCTCAGAACTAAGTTGTTATCGGCTATTGTTAGGCTAATGTTATATATTGTGAATGTAGGCTTACATATTGATCATAGTCAAAGTGCTTTTATTGCCACATAACGAGTTCATGGAATTTTTTTCCGTAGGTCAGCTAGTAACAGACAGGAGACAAACGACCAGTTAACACAATATAGTACAGGCTACACAACAGCAATGAATCCAAGTTAATGGTGTTAGTGACTGGGTGGTAGGGGTGGGCTTCCATGAGTGTTTATAATTCTTGCACTGAGGTAAAGGTAATATCAAATAATGCTCATTTGACTGTTATTGTTGATTCCAACCGTTCACTTTAAAAAAAATACTTTTACTTTTAATACTTAAGTACAATAAATGTCAGGTACTTTAAGACTTTTACTCAAGTAATATTTTGAAGGGTGATTTTAACTTCTACCAAAGTCATTTTCTGGTAAGATACTTGTACTTTTACTCAAGTATCGCTTTCAAGTACTTATACAAGACTGCTCATGCCTCCTTTCATTTGATTGGTCTCCTCACTTATTTTAACATCGAGGAGCACTGTTGGAAAATGTATGCAGCATCAAAGTACAGTTAGCCAATTAAGCAGTTATTTCACTAATTTTATTACACATAACGAAAAAAATTGAGGATATGGCCATGCATCTGAAAATGCATGTGTGGAATGAAGGTGTGAGAACAAAGTCAATTGCCTGAGTGGCTGCCTTGTCTTCTTTCATCACCATCATGTTCATGTGGTGGAGACATGGCTTTGAAGAGCAATATGAAAAGAAGGTGGGATCTTATGCTCAATGCTATCATGCTATATTATTAGCCTTTTTGAAATTGCCTACCCTTCCTTTAAAACTACAAAGAAAAAGGTTTAAACCCTTTAACTATTGTGCAGTTCAAAGTAACATTGGACTTGATTTATTTATATTTACCTGTGAGAAGAAAAAGCACAGGGTAAACTCTACCACGGGCTCCGCGGACTCTCTGTGCTGCAATATTAAGGTAGCTCTGATCAGGTGATACCAAAGTCAGGCCCTTACTGGCCGGCAGAACACTTTTATCAGCCAGAAAGTTCTCCTTTACAAAGCGCAGTGTGTTATCTGTTGCATTATGAAGGCCACACTGTAGAGATAACAGCAATTTGAATAGTTGGCATAAAATCATAACAGAACCTAATTATTTGTTATGATCCATACAAAACTAGAAGAACCTTGGATGTATTAATTGGATTAAACGCTTCTGTTCAGTATTTTGTCTTGGTTGGAAAGAGTTAGACGTTTGGTGTTTGGAGTGGACATAAAATTAGCCAAGGAGCTAAGAAGATCCACAAAAGTCAATTTAATCAAACCCAGCAAATAATATTTATTATTGCTTTACATTCTTCATATTCTTTTCCAAAGCAGACAAGTTTAATGAGACCAAATACATAAAAAAACTTTTGCCTTTCTTCCTTCCCACAATGAAACTGACCTCTCCAGGATTAGCCATTTTCTCATGTACTCGTGTTTCCCATTTCAGTGTGTCACGGTTCAGGACCTTGTAATTTCCGGCAAACACCCCCTTAATGTTTTTGAGCGAAAAAGAACATACTGCAGAACGACCCGAGTTCACCCGCCTGGCCGACACAAAAACAAATGAACAAAAGGATGGTCCATTTAAGCAGCTTATAGTATACAATACTGAAAACAACAATTTTAGCAAATCTTACCATGTTCAGATACTGCTGTGAAGAGAACAAGTAAATACATATGTTTAAGAGGCAGCCTAATTAACAATGATTACAAACTACTACATTTACATTAATTTCTGATACAAATAAACAAAGAGTCAACCAAAAACGAATTGACATGTAATTGGTTACAAGAAGGGACAGTTGCTCACACTAGAGGTCTTCTCGGGTCCAAAGATCTTTACCCGTCCTGAAATGACCCGAATCACTTTTACCCGAACCCGACATGCCAATATAAAAAAAAAAATGTAAAGCCCCGAACCCGAGACAGACCCGATAACGTAAGACCCGAGTCCGACCCGACGTATATTTTTTTTCAAACCCGACTAGACCTAAATGTAAACGTTATTAATGAAAATGAAATTGATATGGCAATGGAAACGTTGATCCTCTTGTTTTGCTCTGGCAAATTGCGCAAACTCAGGCTAAATAGCCTACGCAAAACAGTATAAAGACACAGCTTAATCCAGTTTCCTGATTAATCCTCTGCACCGATCTGTTTTTTTCGCAAGAGGAGAGTTGGTAACTACACGCACACACACGAGCGACGCGCTGTTATTGTACAGGATAGTTCGGGTCTTCCTCGGGTCAATTCAGCAAAAAACATTTTTACTTTATATTTCCCGAGACCCGAAGAACCTAATAATATACCCGACCCGTGTCCGAAGCTCCTGTGAATCTTTTAGACCCGAACCCGCTCGGATCTCGGGCCGGACCTCAGGTTTTTGGATCTAAGTGGACCCGTGAAGACTTCTAGCTCACACCTGCAAATCTCAAGTCAGGACACAGCTTAATCCAGTTTCCTGATTAATCCCCTGCACCGATCTGTTTTTTTCGCAAGAGGAGAGTTGGTAACTACACGCACACACACGAGCGACGCGCTGTTATTGTACAGGATAGTTCGGGTCTTCCTTGGGTCAATTCAGCAAAAAACATTTTTACTTTATATTTCCCGAGACCCGAAAAACCTAATAATATACCCGACCCGTGTCCGAAGCTCCCGTGAATCTTTTAGACCCGAACCCGCTCGGATCTCGGTCCGGACCTCAGGTTTTTGGATCTAAGTGGACCCGTGAAGACTTCTAGCTCACACCTGCAAATCTCAAGTCAGAGAAGTGTGCCCAAACTGTAAGCACAGCTAAAAGAAAGACACATCATACAGACCTTTACAAAACTGCACATGGCCATTTATTTTTGGCATGCTATTTGATGTACACTTTCACAAATTTTACTTTAAGCCTGCAAAACCTTATGGAATAATTGTGAACTTTTTCCATACTGACAAAATGAGCTCTCAAAATAGTTAATGGAAGCAAGTGTTTCCTTACCACTGTGAAATAAAAATCCCATAGAAAAGTGTTTCATCCTCTGAGGCACCCACTGGTGGTGGAACAGTGACTAAATCCTGAAGGACATTGTATGGCAGCTCTTGGGCAGCTTGACAAAGTAGCTGGGCCTTGGCAAAAGTGGTCCAGCGTCTTTGGAGAGTTCGCTTCCCACCCACATCACTCTAAACACAGATGAACACCTATTCAGAACAGGGCTGTACTAAATCGGGCCTGTTTATATTTACAGCTACTCTTTAATGGGCTATACGCATGCATAACTTCTGCATTTTACAGGAAGAAACCTACGTAGTTCCATGGTTGGGGAGACTTAAAGCAGAGAGAAAATAGAGAAACATTAGAAAAAAAGTTCAATTTAGCAGATCCTGTACATTGCGGCACACATCAGTGGTATATAGAAGTACTGTATCTGATACTTTCATAAGTTAACATTTCGTTATATCATTCAAATATGGTAGAATGCCACTTCTACATACCACTGCTGTGTGCCGGAAGTCACACATGCATGGAGCCCATTAGAGTTTGAAGAATCGGCAGTGCTAAACACATGCTTGCAAATACAATATATAAGTGCTGGAACGAATCAACAAGCAACTTACAGTGCAAACCTGAGCGATGCGAGAAACAATAACCTTGTCAATGAAGTCGTACTCCTTTCCAGTTTCGCTGAAGAAGAAATAGACTTTCTCTTCACTGGGAATAAAAGTAGAGCTGATGAATGTGGGATCTGTAAATTATAAGAGAGACAGAGAAGGGAATGTGACAATGAATTTCTCATGTCTGTAAAATAAGAATCTGTAAAATCCCTGTCCTCTAACATCTAATGATGTGTTTGTTTATTTTAAAGAGCTACTATATAACCTTTTTCAAAGCCTGGTTTTGACACATCCATCGAAATTAATAATGTTTATTTATTAACTTACAATGAATTTTATGTATGATTGTGTTTCCAGTTCTTTTTGTCAAAATGACTTACAACATTTGCTCTCCTCCAAGTTGATAATAATAAGTATTTATATCAGCCTTTCAGTTTCAGTGCCTTACATACAGTATGCTTTTGTTCAGTTCAATTTATTAGCTTTACAAAAAGCTATGAGGCATAATGCTGTCTTGAAATTGACATTTAGAATTGTTAAACTTCAAAACGGCATTGTGTCGTAGGTATTGAACACTGGATGCATATATTATGCATGCGTAAACTCAAATTCAAAGTCTACTCCAGATGGACGATGGGCAGGATTTAACTTCATCCTGTTTTAGTTAAAAATGTTTGACTCTTAAACATTAATCAAATAAATATTAATCAATGAACAGACATAGATTTTTTGAGCACTCGGTTAATGTGCGAATGTGCAGCTTAACAAATGCAAAATCAAAGCAATATGATGACTGAAAATTTGTGGCTTACTTTAATGACGTGCACTTATGGTGAAATAACGTCTCTGTTATGGATGTAACCTCGGTTCCCTGATGGAGGGAACGAGATGTTGTGTCGAGACTGACAGAATGGGGTTTGACTCGAGAACCTATCATCTCCAATTATACTTTGAAAAGGCCAATGAACTTGGCGAATGCCCAGTCATGCACCGTTTTGGGGAACTTGAGAGGCACCCTCGTTCACTGCAGCAGGCCGGCGCAGTGTTCATGGCATGATGGACACAACGTCGCGTTCCCTCCATCGATTCATCAACTGAGGTCATTATGCATGATAATTTTGAATACTATAAAAAAGGGTGCGACCAAATTGTAACTGAAAAAGTGAGTCGAACCAGTTTCGACCAGTGGGAAGAATAAGTCTAGAGTCCTGCCATAGTAAAAAAAAATTGTGGTAAGGTATACATTTTCACAGAATTGCCCATGTGCTAAATTCCTCGGAATTCTGCTAAATTTACTGCGGAGATCTACATGAGCTTATTCCCGTGCGGCCCTACTCATAGGTAATGTCTGAGAGTTACATTTAGTGAATGGCATTAACTGAGAGCCGAACTTGTTCCTATGATATGCTGATCATGGAATAAAATGAATAGCAGTGGCACTGAACGTGGGGGAAAGTGCTAACTTCTGGCTTTTTAAAAAGCAATTCCATTGAAAAAAATAAAAATAACAAGTACGTTTATATTGTCGCCAGTGCCGACCTACACGAAAATATCACTCGCAAATAAATATTCGGATGAATAGGGAGACAAAAATGGTAACTCCATCATTGTTTCTTGTCTTTGTACATAGACAGGTAGTTGTACAAATGTTCAGTTGGTTGGTGTAGTATTTGTCCCACCTCTCCTGGACTGTGGTTGTTGGATAGCGAAAAGTTACATTGACAAGCTGAGCGTTTTCAACAAATATGTTTAGAAAAAATTGGAAAATAAAGCTGGACACAGGGCCTAAAAAGTGTTTTTGCCTTCTAGCCACCCAAGTGTATCATCTAGTTTCAGATCAACATGGTTGCCATCGCTCAAGTGGCGTGAGATGACTGGTCGATTCCCCCTGTAATCTAACACGGTTCCTGAGTAAAGTTCTCCATCTGAAACATACAAAGTAAAATATAAAAATGTGTTTAATTATGGACCTATAAAGAAACCATAATTTACATAATTAAAATTGACTTAAATGACAATTTAATAACTTAATGTTCTGACTACTGCCTAAGCACAAGAAGATTAAGAGTCTCTGTTTCTTACCCTCCTGTGAGAGAAATATGCCTTTCCTTTACTTACGTCTATGCACTGATTTATTCATTAGAAACAGGCATGGCTTGTAACTTGAACAGATAAATGGCTGCTTACCCACAGCGATTGCTGTGTTCCTCTGGTAAGGGTCGTAGGGGCAGCGGCCTCTGCCTTCTTCTGGCTTACCACTGGGGCCGATAGCCATTGAAAACATCTTTGAATTCTGTAGGGGGTGAGACCACACGGCATAAGACTGCAAATAAGGCACACTGCAGTCCAAACTTGAATATGATGTATGAATATACACATCAGGCTTTTGCCATGGTGACTGTTTGCCAAACAGATGTAGAAACTAAATAAAAACTTTACAGACTAATGGGACTTTCACACTGGATGCGTTAAAGCAACATGACTGTGAGATGCGATAAAAGTGCTGAAATTAAAACAATGGATCTCTATAAGAGCATTCCAAAAAAACTATTAATTTGATTCAAATTTTTTTATGTTGCTGTTTGTTATCTTTTATACATGATAACGACAAAACAAGAAAGAAAATGTGAAAACTTTGTGCAAACTTATTAAAAAGAAAAAAACTGAATGAAGAAAAAATACATTGCATTTGTTGCATTGCTTTTCTGGGACATCTGAAATTTAACTCAGGAGAAATCCAGTTTTGCTCGTTGCTGTTACTAAACTTCGAAAGCGGTTAACCTGTGGCAAATTCAATTAAATTAGTACATTTACATTTATGCATTTGGCAGACGCTTTTATCCAAAGCGACTTACATTGCATTATACTATACATTTGTAAGTATGTGCAATCCCCTGGGTTCGAACCCATGACCATGGAGTTGTCAACGCCATGCTCTTACCACTGAGTATGCACACACCTCTCAATAAAAGGTCTAAGAGCTGAAAATGCATTTCAGAGCAAAAGCCGAGCCATGAGATCAAATTAACTGCCAGTAGAACGCGAAGACAGGATTGTATCAAGACACAGTTCTGCGGAACACTTTCGGAACAACAAGGGGCCAGTTGCACCAGCTCTGTTACAGCTTAGCCTAGTTTTGACGTAAATTGGCACAACTAATGCACTAGTAAATATTTTTACCATTCAACTTAGTTGTGTAACCTTACATAAAAACGAAATATTTAAGGATATTCTAAAGGATATACTCACTAAACTAAATGAATAGAGGGTATGCATTGATGTCACTTTTCCATGTGAAAAAAAAAACACCCCCTCGGGGGGCAAAACATTCAGCAAAATGCTCCACGGTTCGAGGATGGCCATGTTCACACCTTAAACGAATTACACCATGGTTCGTTTGGAACCAGACCGAGTCCACCACCTCAGCTGTGTCTCACTGTGGTTGTTTGGTCAACACTTAAGTATCATTGCTTTATTTTCACACTAGCCCAATAGATCTGCACCAAAGACGAACATTTCAATCGAACCAAACAAGACAGGTGTTTTCCATGTTGAACCTTGCCATGCTTTAATCAAGTCTGTATGAAATACATTTGCTTAAAATGTTAAATTAAATATTAGAAAATCTCTCTATTTTTATAATGTAATATTTATTTATTTTAGTGGTGGGCCGATACCACTTTCTCCTATACCGATCCGATACCTGAATTGTAAGCATCAGCTGATACAGATCCGATATTCGTAGTTATTGTATTGAACAAAACTATAACGTATGAAAGTTGACTGAACATAATGATATACTGTATGCTTTATAATGTAGTGCAATCATTTTATCGGAGAAAAACACACTCATTCATAAAGTGCAGATACTTGAAAAATGTACATGAGTAAAAGTGAAAATATTTTAATACTCTACATCTCTGCTCAGAATGATGTGCTTGATGAAGCATTTCATTCATTCTCCTTTTTACACGTACGATGTGCGTCCTTGGGTGTACTTTAAACTTTTAAAGGTACAGATCACAGGAGACACTTAGCTGACCACTTTTGTCAACTAAGAACAGAAAACTGAGGCTACAGTTTGCACAAGCTCAATAAAATTGGACAACTGAAGAATGTTTAACGTTGTGCACACTTTACAAATTTCAATCAGACAATCACATGTCAGCAACTTAATGCATTTAGGCATCTAGACAGGGTTTAAACCGAGCATCAGAATCGGAAAGAAAGAGGATTTAAATTACTTTGAACAGGTTTTTTTTTATTTAAATTCTATTTATTTAAAAAAATAATTTAGTTTGAATTTTAGTGCATTAACAGTTTAACTACATGTTTTAAAATAAATACGCAAATTTTGATTTTCAGCTCAAAATAAATTCAGTATATGACAATCATAAAGTGCAGATTCTTTAAGGTGAACTGTCCCTCTGTCACACAGGGAAACATTAGTGATCAGTGTGTTTACTTTTTAAACAAAACTGCATAAACAGATCTTTTCTAAAATACACATGCTTATTTAGCATGATCTGTAAGCAACTTGTTACATACATTACATAGCAATCCAGGGATTTATGAAATCCCATACTTAATTCATTGATGAACATGAAGAGAACGAAAGACTTCAAAAGAAAGTCATTTTAATGCTCTTTTATTTGTAGCTCTGGATACAAGTGCCTGCTAACTTAATAAATGTAAATGTAGAACAACATACAGTAGGTAAATAATGACAAAATGTGAATTTTTTAAACTGATAAAGTAAACAGATATTAAAAAGAACTGTATAAACATAATGTGAAAAGATGCATGTGTCTTACAATGTAGATGCAGCGAGGACTGAAGGCAAATGTTCCACAGGCGTACATATGGGTGGAGTTGAGCACTTGCAAAACCCTCACAAAGTTGTGACAATCTGTCTGTGGTGAAGAAGAGACAATATCATTCAATGCTTACAACGGATTCCATTGAATTCTTCAGTTTTGTATATCACTTTGTGTAATGTCCACTGTTGCATAGCAGGATTACAGAATTTTTACATGGGTAATGTTTACATTTTACTTTTTAAAGAAAAATGATTGTCTAAGGAATTCTAGCTAAACAGTTCAACATGAAAAATACTATAGTATTCTATAATATTTACTAAAGCAGACTGTAATAAAATGCCAAGACACTATAGTGTTTTGAACAATAGTAACTATTCATCATTTACTACAGTTCTATTATAGTTAATACTACGTGCGTGCCTGACCCCTAGTTAATTTCCTGTTTGTGTTTGGCTAGTTTCTAATAATACAACTATTTTTTTTTTTTTATTTATGTAAATAATAATTTGTATTATTAGTTTACTGTATAAAAATGATATTAAATAAATTATTTGTTGAAATTTGTTGTATGTTCATTTTATTAAATAAACAATTTGTTGAATGGTTCCTGAAGTTTTTACGCATTTCAAGAAACGTCTCTATACGTATGTAACCTCCGTTCCCTGATGGAGGGAACGAGACGCTGTGTTGACAGAATGGGGTTTGACTTGAGAACCTATCATCTCTGACTGACTTGCAATTTAATTTGCCAATTTTCATTGGCCTTTTCATGTCGGTCTCCGCACCGGACATCCAGTATAAAAGGGAGCCTGCGTGCTGCATTCATTCACCTTTTGTGCAGAGCAGCCTGAAAATCGTATCTTGACTGCTGCAGCAGCAGCGGCCAGCGTTGTGGCATGAAAGGACAATGTCGGTCTCTCAACGTTGTGTCGACAGAATGGGGTTGCTATGAAAACGCCATGGCGCTGTGCCGCTCCTAATATTGTAGAGGATAAATCTACATGACTGGATGGTGCTGGCAACATGATCTGTGAAATTCAGCTGATCATCGATTACCACTCCTAGGTTTCTGGGCGTTCTGGAAGGAGTAGTGGATGAAAAGGTCATGCTGAGTCTTCGGGTCGGCCTGGATCACGAGCGGTTCAGTTTTTGCAAGGTTCAGATGATGGTCCTTCATCCAAAGTTAAATGTTATCAGATATGCTGAGATACGCACAGATACGGTCGGATCATTAGGCTGAAATGACAGGTGGAGCTGTGTGTCATCCACATGGCAGTGATATGAAAAACCATGTTTCCGAATGACAGAACCAAGGGACTTTCTATATATGGAGAAGAACAGCGGTCCAAGAACTAAGACCCGGGGGTACCCCTGTACTTAGATGCTGGGACTCAGAGACCTCAGCTTTCCAGGATACTCTGAATGACCTATCAGAGAAGTAAGACTCCAACCACCATAGAGCTGTACCAGAGACAGCCATACTCTTGAGGGTCAACAGGAGGATGTAGTAGTTGACAGTGCCGAAAAGGGGTGGATAGATCCTGGAGAATGAGTGGAGATGATTAGAGGCCACCTTTACCAGTCTCTGGGCTTTTATGACTGAGGGACAAACTTGTTGTCCAAGAGGTTGTTCTGTGTGAGAAATAAGGAGACCTGGTCAGCTACCACACACTCAAGGGTTTTTGCAAAGAAGAGGAGGAGAAATACTGGTCTGTAGTTTCCTAGCAGTGCAAGAACAAGAGTGTTTTTCTTCAGTAGCGGGGTTATAAGGGCCTCCTTAAAAGCTGTGCGAAATGTGGTGAGAGAGGAGTTGAAATTGTGGGTCACAGCGGGGATAACCGATGGAAGGATGGCTTGAAGGAAATAAGTGGGTATGGGATCTAGCGGGCAGGTAGTCTGGAGAATAGAAGCAATGACATTGGAAACATCAGCTTCAGACAGGAGAGAGAAAGAGGGGAGCGAGCAGGCTTCGGGAGTTTGTGCATGTTCAGGAGATGGCGGCACAGTGAACTGACTGCTGGTGGTTGTAGTTTTCTCAACAGCAAATTATTTTGCATCTTTCTTTGTAAAGTCTGATGAAGGTGTGGGGGGGGGGGGTACAGACAGGCAAAGATGAGCAGAAGGTTGTAAAAGAGGGTACGAGGGTCAGGCGAGCTGTTATTTTTTTAGTGGTAGAACTGAGTTTAGGAGAGGTGACATTAGCGGAGAAAGAAGAGAGACAAGACTGATAGTGAAAGAGGTCAGCAGGATCATTTGATATGCGCCTCTTCCTCGGAGCAGATCTGAGCTTGCCTGGCGCTCTCTGAGAACATCAGATAACCAGGGGTCAGATGGGCTAGCGTGGGCTGGTCTAGATGTAAGAGGGTATAAGCTGTCCAAGCAGGATTTTAGAGTGGAGCCAAGAGTGTCAGTGGCGCTGTACACATTCAGTAGAGGAAGCTGTTCAGGGGGAGGGAGCATGGAGGAGACCTCAGAGGATAAGCAGGAGGAGAAAGTGTGCATAGGTTGCATCAGAATGTGACCAGTGGGGAAGGGTGTGTTACACATAGGGCATGATGAGGAGCAGTGGCAAAATATACATTTTACAATAAAGTACGTTTACGTTCATGTTTGTTAATTATTACTCCCCTAAGCACAGATTCTTGACAATTTGCGTTATCCTGATGTTGTTTATGTGAAAGTTATGACTTTTGAGCGTGTTTGCGCCTGTTGCACAGAGCGTTAGCCGCCCAGCATTACTGCGTGGGCTGATAATGTTTACAAAGTTATTATTCATTATTGTTACAGTCTATGTCTGAGAAGGAAAGAGATGAGGCGGCTAATATGGCTGCACTTCCGAGCAAACTTAAACGATATGAAAATGTCAGCGTCGGCATCAGAAGTTATTGGAACACATCACGTCTTTCCTGAGAGAAGGAGAGGGGGAGCAAAGTGCAGAGCCTGCCGCACTACAAATCAGATCACATCGAGAAAGACCATGACAGAACCATTCTTCATCAAGGCATGCCTCCTCTTCATCTCTATCACCTGAAATTGTTTTGTTTGTTTTTTATGAAGCACCATTTAATACAACTATTGTTGTCCAATGTACTGTACAAGGATAAAAAGATTCAGACCTTCAGTTTTAATCTAGATCTGGGAACTGTTAGTAGTAACTGATGACCTCAAAGACCAAGCCCTTGTATGACGTTTTATTAGCACATCAAGATACGTTGGTGCCTGACCGCTTAAGGATTTAAATACAAACAGTAAAAGTTTGTATTCTTTACGGAAGCGAACTGGCAACCCTTGAAGAGAGGGAGAGAGTACAGAATCGGTGTGATGTACTCGTGCTCGCGTTTGCCTGTAAGGAGCCTACCCGCAGCATTCTGCACAGCCTGTAAACATGCCAGGGGTGTCTGGCTGACTTCTATATATATATATAAACGCGTTGCACTAATCGAGTCACGAAAAAAGCAGCAAGATACAGCCGCAGAGAGGGCTTGAGTCCTTGCCTGTAGGTTATCAACAGGGAGCGCTCATTCCTTCTGCTGGGAGCGGCGAGAGTACAGAACCGGAGAGAACAATCTTGGATGGAGGTTCTCCCTGTTTGAGATGGTACAGTTATTAACCTGCCAAAGCATCTCCCTCCAGATGGCCAAAGAGTAGGGCGCAGGGTTGACCATGGGACTGGCAGGGTATGGAGAAGTTGAAGCTACAGTGACAGGTGCAGGAGCTGGTGATGGCGTTGTCGCTTGTGTTGGGGTGAGGACCTGTCGGAGTGAGTCCACCAACTCCTGGAAGGGATCCATACCTGTCTGGCTGAGACGGAAAGGTACGGTCTTCTGTATCGGGAAGTAGACTCGGAGACAGAGGTTAAGAGCCAGAGAGGTATTTATTAACAATGATGAGAAATGAACAACAGGTGAGTATTGATATAACTGAATATAGTTCTTGAGCAGACAAACAGATGGCCAATGACTTTTCTTGTTTACCAGGAGTTGGGTGATGCTGGAGCCAGTAGGTGAAAAACAAAGCGATATCAGAGTCCACAAGGTCAGCAATTCAGGAACTGTTACGTCTGTAAACCACATGTTTAGAGTCCCTTTCCACATTGGAGACCGGACAATCACTGCTTTATGGTGCTGAGTGCGGTGATTGGTGATGCGGATCAGGTGCGCTGGCTACATCTCGGGTGATTGTGAGCGTGGAAGTTGGGTGGAGCCTGGTGTGTCCATGACAGGCTGTCCCCCAAGATCATTATTATAAACATGAGCCTCGTCTAAAAGGCAGAGGAAGAGGTGTCACTGCACTTTACAATAACACTTTTAGAATTTCCCAGAAGTCAAATTTTAAATACTATTATTTTGAAGTCATGGTACTTCATGTAATAACACCAAATACTAAGGATAAAACATTTAAATTTTTATAAATTCTGGCTATTGTATATAGGATTCCAGGGCACCACCCAGACTTTTAATAAAGAATTTGGTGAGTTCTTATCAAAACTAGAACTGGCAGGCAGACAAAGTCCTTGTCGTTGGTGACTTTAACATCCATGTAGATAATGATACAGATGCTTTAGGAATGGCCTTCAAGGACACTCTTAACTGTGGCAGGACCCACTCACCTTTGCTTAAAGAAGGTTAAAGTTAGCAGCCCTACACCATGGTATAATAAATACTCTCAGGTTCTAAAGAAAGCAGCCCGAAAAATTGAGTGCAGCTTTAAGAAAATCTAATTAGAGGTATTTCGTACTAGATGGAAGGAAAGCCCTAAAATCGTCTAGTTCCGCCTAATTTTCATGACTAATAGAAGAAAACCAGCAAAACCCTACGTTTTTATTTAACACAGTGGCTAAATTCAGAAAATCACTAATTCGTCAGTGACTTCTGGTTTGGATATCTGCATATTAATGATGAATTTATGAACTACTTCACAAATAAAATCTTAAATTTGTGCTTCTCTGTTAAAACCACACTGCGTGTGTGTGTGCATTTGCACGGGTGTGTGTGAACCTGTGTGTGTGTGTCTGTTTTCTGTGTGTGTTCACTTTTTGGTTTTTACTTGTAACACTATAACTTTAATGTTTTGATTATAGTCAATATGGTTCATGTACAGCTGCTTTGTAACAATTAATATATAAAAAATAAAATGTTCTCACTTTGACTCAATTGAGTCACTTTTCTATCTAAAAACATCCTGAACTTTTTAAGATTCCCTCTAATTTAAAGCCCCCTTCATCATATTTACATACCTCCATTTTGCCTTTCATGGAACAGTCAGTTAGATCTTGATCTGAGGGTGACCAGTCTATCTAAAGATTAAACAAAGAAAAACCAGGGTCAACCGTATTCTGCCTTAAACAAAGCTCAGAAAAGAAACACAATCATTGTATTGTTAGAAACACAATCGTTATAACGAGATGCGTATCAACCAAGTGATCTCTATCATCCCAGCTAACACATGACGTTCCTCTTACGTATTGGTTCTTTTTTGGAAATTTCATGATTCACCTTGTGTCAAGTTCAGAGCAGCGCACACACAGTTGAACAGGGCCGCTCCTTTCTTTGAAGTTCTAATTTCACAACAGTGGATTAAAGAGTTAAATAAATCGCATTTTAAATGAAATATTTACTCGTAGGCTGACAGAACGCCGTCTGACAAGAGTAAAAACGCTTTTTTGAGGTGCTTCTTTACTGACTGGAACAAAATTTCTGACAGGAAATTTCATTTTATCAGGTGAGACTCCAGTTGCTTTTTAACAAATGGCGTTTATGAAGTGCCTGAAAGCACTGTTTAAGGTTTTTTATTTTTAAGGTATTTATACAGTGGCAGGATCAGCGTCAAGACAAATATTTTAGTTATTCAGGTAAGACATATAGCCTAAGTGGTTTGTATGAAATGTACAAAATGTTCTTTAAGTAATTATTAGGTTTTATTTTTAAATTATTTAGCACTGGTTGCTGTTAAGAGCAGAGTGAACAAGGCAACCGGAATATGCACTGAAGACTAAAAACAGCTACATTACAATTTTTCTCAATTGCTAAAACACTAAACCCTATTGTCTGAGCCAAACGCTCAGTTGCCTGAACCCCTGATTGAATCAATCACTCTTTTGGCAAAACCATAAGCACTATTCACGTGTTTAGACACAACTTGCCAACACATTTTTTTTATTGTGATGCACCTGTGCTGCATAATGGTGAGCACAGGTGACAAAAGTCAAACACAATTAAAGCACAAGTGTCACCACTTGAACACAACAACTCAAAATTGATCACACTTGTGGCTAATGATGTGAGGAAACATATATATTAAGCCAGTTCAGAGTTTCACTAGTTTGTGAGGCTCTACAATGGATAGAAATCTGAGAGGAAGAGTTTGTGTGAGAGGAGGTCAAGGTGGTCAGCGAAGACAAAGAACAGTAATATCTGATGAAATCAGAGCTACTGTGATTGACCATGTTCTTGTCCATGGTATGAGCATGAGGGAGGCTGGACAAAGGGTACAACCAAACATCAGTAGATTCACTGTGTCCACCATAATCCGAAGATTTAGAGAAGAGAACAGGTAATTACCTTTTTTTTACATTATAGTACAGTTTGTAAATGTTGACAGCAATTACTCTATGACATACTATTTACTGTACCACAGTATACTGTTAGTAAATATGTTTCAGTACATCACTGTACCGATGTACTGTAGTATTGTAATGGAGGGTTGGTCTAACTGTTTGTAGGCCTAGTAGTTTTTGTAACTCCATGTTCTCTTTTTGTAGAATTGAAAGACTGCCGCATGGGGGTGGGAGGACAGGTATGTTCTCCCCACACCAAGAGACCCTAATTGTTGATATGGTCCGTGAGAACAATGCTATAAAACTGAGTGAAATTCAGCAGAAGATTATTGAGGACCATGTAAATTTTTTGGGTATCAACAGTGTCAGCCTCTCTACTGTTAATCGTTTCCTCAATCGCAACAGACTGCGCATGAAACAGCTATACAGAGTCCCTTTTGATCGCAAATAAGACAGAGTCGAAGAGCAAAGAGTCCAGTGTGTACAGGTTGGCATATATCCAGACACATTCAATGTTGATAACTCTAAGCAGTGATTTACTGTAGTGGCCTAAATCACTTTTGCCGTATCACTTACAAAACTATATCTATTTCTACAGAGGGTTTTTCAACTAGATGCAATGGAAAGACCTCATGAATACATTTACATGGGTGAAGCTGGGTTTAATCTCACCAAAAGAAGGAGAGGCCGTAATCTGATTGGCCATCGGGCCATTGTTGGTGTTCCTGGGCAGCGTGGTGGCAATGTCACATTATGTGCTGCCATCAGCAATCATGGGGTTGTCCACCATCATGCCAACCTGGGGCCCTACAGCACTCACCAGCTCCTCATTTTCCTCAATAACATGCGAGATGGTCTGTTAGGGCAGCAGGATGATCATCCCATCTATGTTGTTGTTTGGGACAATGTGAGTTTTCACAGAGCCCTCCAGGTTAGGGAGTGGTTCAATATGAACCAAGGTTTTATCAATCTTTGCCTTCCACCGTACTCCCCTTTCCTAAACCCCATTGAGGAATTCTTCTCATGGCGGTGGAAGGTATATGAACGCCAACCTTACATCAGGGTAAATTTCCTGCAAGCCATGGGACTTGCCTGTGGTGACATAGGTGTGGAGGCATGCCAAGCCTGGATACGGCATGCCAGGGGTTTTTTTCCCCCGTTGCCTGGCCAGACAAAATGTGGCCTGTGATGTGGATGAAGTCCTGTGGCCTGACCCAGTACGGAGACTTGATGCTGTGGTTGAGTAGATTTCTGTTTGTTTTTACAAGTGCTACGTGTAAATGCAGAAGATTTCTGTTTTGTCTTTTTGTAAAAGTGCTAAATGCACAGGTTTTTTGTTTTGCAACATGCATTTAGCCTGCAGTAAACAAACATTTATTTCTCCAGCTTCATGTCCTGAGCATTGTGTTTTCTATTTTTCTACGTAGTGTTTAGTGACTGTTCTGTAGTGTTTTTAATTTTGATTGACTCGGGGCATGATTTGACAACATAGTTCAGTTTTGAGCACAGATTGAACTGTTTTGAGCTGAAAGTTTGGTTTTGCAAGAAGAGTCTGAGGTTTTGTGAATGTAGCTTTAAAATTGGGTTTTGTGTTCACAGTTTAGAGAAAAGGAGAGCAGCTTTCAAGAAATGTCTTCGCAATTGAGAAACTGTAAGTAACACTCATTTAAAATGTTTTTGTTAATATTTATCTGTAAATTATTTTGTAGCATGCTTAAATCATATGTTATGTACATTGTCTTTATGCTTTTATATAACTATTATGCATTTAAATAGCTGTTATACAACTCACTGTTTATTTATATAAACCTGTTCCATGTTTCTTGAACCTTTTATTCTTTATTAGTTTGACAGTTAATAAATTGTTTTTGTGTACTGTTGTACAATAAATGAACTGAATTTTGAGGATGCATTTGTCCTTTATATATGAATAACTATCTGATGTTGTCACAACGATATATGTATACGTAAACTGATAAACACACTTTCATTGTGACAACGTAATCTAGTAACGTTGTGACAACTGGAAAAGTGAAATTTCCGTATTTGTTGCTAAAATGAACTTTGTGAAGTCATGTGTTACTCACTTGCTACATTCATCGTCGTAACTTTTTGTGACGTTGTCAATAAGTAACTGACGTTATGACCCTGTCCTGATTGGTACATTGTCACACCGTTTCGATAACTTACTGACAACGTCAAAAAGTTAGGTTGTGGCATCAAATCCAGGAATTTAACTGTTCCAGTTGTCACAACATAATTGTTTACATTACCACAACGAAAGTTTGGTCATCAGATTACTTTTCAGTTACTTAACAATCACGTGATAAGGTTAGCTGGGATTCAGCAAAATAAATAAACCACACTTTACCTTGCCCTTCATGGTCATAGTGTTACTCTGACTGACATCTATGGACAAAATGGCATCTCGTGCTCCGACGAATAAGGTGCTATCATCGTTGCTAAGCAACAGTGTTGTGCTGTTGTAAACACCAGGGCTTTGGAAGAAAGTGAGGGAACGACATGAACTACCTGTGATGCAGAAAAAACAAACTATTAATATTCAGGAACCATATGCAAAATAAACATTTCTTCATGCTGGTACAATTGTTACGACTGTTGGAAAAGGCTTAATGTTTTTATTAGATGGGTGGCCAAAAATCTATATCAAGTTTTTATTTGTAGGATTCTGGTGGTTTATAATTTTTTCCCGCTAATTGGACCTTTATCAGGGCTGTACAGTGCAACAAAAAAATCAGTCTATGCCAAGAGCGAATTCACAGTGTGCAATGTAGTTTGGCAAGTACATCATGTCGCATTCAGATAAGACTTTGAGCATGCGAAACTCGTTCGGACGGTGTTGCGAAAATGGGGGGGGGAGCAATTCCTCCATCTTTTACATTTCCTGTACCTAGATGTAGCACGTAACATGGCTTTACGGCCACGCCACATACATCAACACAATTCATAATAGGTCAATAGGATCAGAAGCTAGGAACGTCTACTGGAGGAAGGGAAAAACCAGCGAATGATTGACAAGGTTTGATTTAACAGAGGTTTATATTGATAAAATAAGTAATTCTCTTTTCAATTCAAAAGGGAATGTCAGATATAAACCATAAACAAACTGTAATTGATCAGAATGACAGTCACCAACTTCTTTGCAAGCTCATGAGGAAAACGACCCCATTAGCAAGTGTCCATGATTCTAATTATTCAGTTCAGATTAGCTGAATCGTTCGTAGATCAGTTTGAGTTTCATAACAAACACAAACATTTCAAAATGATACAATATCTCATTTTGCGACAATTGTTAAACACATCATTGTATATCATCTCATTTAGCATTTCCCATGTGCTAGCTTTAGCTCACACGCTAACTTAAATCGTAACTCAATTTCAAGGATGCAACATGTCTGTAACAAGATCCATAAAAGGGAAGAAATAAACACACACAAACCAATACATAAAATCCAGGCCTGGTCCTCTCTCACTGACGGTCCAGTTGCTCGTCCTCTTATGCTCCCAATCTCCTCCGCGATACGAGACCGGTGCGTGTACAGCTGACGCTCGTAATCACTCACGCAGGCCTAGAATCATGGGTCTCGTCCCGCCTACCTCACTACAATGTCTTTTCCACAACATTTAATGAATGTTTGAAAATTACACAAACATTGTGGAGTTTGTGTAATTTGTACACAAATAAGAGCAACCGGGTGGTTGTGGAGGCAAAAACTCGGGCCTGGGAGGAGTTTGGTGAGGCCATGGAGAACGACTATCGACTATCGAAGAGATTCTGGCAAACCGTCCGGCGCCTCAGGAGAGGGAAACAGTGCCCTACCAACGCTGTTTACAGTGGAGGTGGGAGGCTGTTGACCTTAACTGGGGATGTCGTCGGACGGTGGAAGGAGTACTTCGAGGATCTCCTCAATCCCACCGTCACGTCCTCCATTGAGGAAGCAGAGGTTGAGGGCTCAGAGGTGGACTCGTCCATCACCCAAGCCGAAGTCACTGAGGTAGTCAAGAAACTCCTCAGTGGCAAGGCACCGGGGGTGGATGAGATTCGCCCTGAGTACCTCAAGTCTCTGGATGTTATGGGGCTGTGTTGGCCTTTCACGCCTCTGCAGCATCGCGTAGCGGTCGGGGACAGTGCCTCTTTTTAAGAAGGGGGACCGGAGGGTGTGTTCCAACTACAGGGGGATCACACTTCTCAGCCTTCCCGGGAAAGTCTATGCCAGGGTACTGGAGAGGAGAATACGGCCGATAGTAGAACCTCGGATTCAGGAGGAACAGTGTGGTTTTCGTCCAGGCCGTGGAACGCTGGACCAGCTCTACACCCTCTACAGGGTGCTGGAGGGTTCATGGGAGTTTGCTCAACCAATCCACATGTGTTTTGTGGATTGGGAGAAGGCATTCGACTGTGTCCCTCGTGGCATCCTGTGGAGGGTGCTTCGGGAGTATGGGGTCTGTGGTCCTTTACTAAGGACTGTCAGGTCCCTGTACGGCCGAAGCAGGAGCTTGGTTTGCATTGCCGGCAGTAAGTCGGACTTGTTCCCAGTGCATGTCGGACTCCGGCAGGGCTGCCCTTTGTCACCGGTTCTGTTCGTAATTTTTATGGACACAATTTCTAGGCGCAGCCAGGGGTACCGGTGTACCGGTCCGTCGTGGTGAAGAAAGAGCTGAGCCGCAAGGCGAAGCTCTCAATTTACCGGTCAATCTACATTCCTACTCTCACCTATGGTCATGAGCTTTGGGTCATGACCGAAAGGACAAGATCCTGGATACAGGCGGCTGAAATGAGCTTCCTCCGCAGGGTGGCTGGGCGATCCCTTAGAGATAGGGTGAGAAGCTCGGTCACCCGGGAGGAGCTCGGAGTAGAGCCGCTGCTCCTTCACATCGAGAGGGGTCAGCTGAGGTGGCTTGGGCATCTGTTACGGATGCCTACTGGACGCCTTCCCCCACCTAGGACACGCTGGTGGGAACGCCTCGGTGTCCCCCCGGAAGAGCTGGAGGAAGTGTCTAGGGTGAGGGATGTCTGGGCATCTCTGCTTAGACTGCTGCCCCCGCGACCCGGCCCCGGATAAGCGGAAGAAAATGAATGAATGAATGAATGAATGAAAATTACACTAACATAAGCGAAATTCAATCGTATATTCACAGGATAATATTAATCAGTCTCGACACTGCATAAAGTATCCAATCACTGGTTTTACATCGCAATTTAATCCATATATCTCTCTAAAAGGCAGTTGCTTGAATGCTCTTAATTGTATTTTTGATAAAATCAACGAAACCTTTCAAGTTTCCAACTTTTCATGGTAAAAACACTGTGCTGCTGTTCTAATCGGTTTTCAATCTCCCTCTATTCCTTACAGTGTTAGCCAGAAATGGGCGGGGCTACTCATATGCTGCTATAAAGGGATAATGTGAAAGTCTATCTCTCTTAACTCTCTTCTGGTAACCTAGGTAATGTGGGTTACATAGAGGTCATGCCGTGACGTTTTCATGTTCTATTTGTCTCATTGCACCCACGTGAAGTGAATTTGCAGGCATGCGTTTCGGGTCTGTCGCATTCGCGATGAATAGAAGTCAATGGAGCGAAAAGTCAAGTGTGACAGCGGCTTAAGACCGAGCTGCATGTTTGTGTGACGTGGGTTTGTCGTTTGTGATTGTCTGTGTGTGATGTAAATCAATTTACTATACAACAGCACATATATTTGATATACATTTGGTGGTTCAGATACCCAAGTGAGGTCTCCAAGGTTGTAAAGCATTTGTTTTATTTTAAGTGCATCATTTTCATAGTCAGGTAAGTGCCATTTTCAGGATTGTCACATCCATAACAGTACTTATTCCTCATAAATTGGCACATGAAAATAAAAAAGTAACAATTTTATGTTCTATGAAGAGGCATCCAATTTGTTGGGTATAATTACTTCAGGTCTGTGCATTTTAATTCACAGAAATCCTACAAAGTTTGTCATTTCCAACAATGTGCCTGGACACGCCTCGTTTTCAGACCAGCACGCCTGTGGGTGCACAAATGGACGCAAATGTATTTGCTATTTAAACGTAGCGAATGACGTGAACAGTATAACTGCGTGGGGCAGAAACTAGCAAAAAACACTTGCATCGCGCCTGATGCAACACGGCACCTCATGTCTGATAGGGCTAGACAAAAGCAGGTAAAATTACATGCATTTCACATATTCAGAGTCAATTGCAATTTTTGAATGACATGATTGTAAATAAATAATAGTATTTTATTTTATCTTTTAAACGTTTCTGAATACGTGAAAATTTATTACAACTACTTAAGGAACGGAAAATAGTGCTATTTTAACCCTAATTTACCTGCAACATGCCCACATTAAGCAACTGCTTTCAAAGCTTTGCAAAAGCACATATTGTAAAATGTTCCTCCTAATATATCACTTCTGAATTGTAAGGCATTACATTTTTAACAATAAGCTCTGATTTCAACTGCTGTTTTTCTGACCAAATCAAACTTCACAAAGAAACAGTTATGCTAATGAACAGTCAAAATAGATCCAGTACATCTTGGTTTGCGAAGAATGTGCTGACCTCATAATTATCTGCTGACTTTCTTAGGAAGTGGTGGTGAAATTGTCAATACTGTCATGCCTATAAAAGATGCACCCGAAAGCCAATTTTTATTTGTTGCTGTGTGAGCTGTTTGAAAGAAACAACCAAAACATTCTGATAGTTCAACTTATTTCAAACTAAAATCAACTTTAAACAGTCTTCATTTTATAATCCCTCTGACACTATGCATTTTCAGAACTCTGACCCCAACTAGTGTTGGACGATATACACTATAGTCTGATTGTTCCATAGCCAGCGGATCACCGATACACTATATTTATGCATTAATCAATGACAATCTGGAATTGTGGACATTGAACACTGGCAAATGTGTTACTTCCCACCACAAATACAGTAGAAAGCAATAAAAAAAACATTCAACATCACTTCAACACTCAATGGTATATTCAGGTTATACATTAAAGAGTCTGACTTCTCGGCACAATTAAATTTCTTTCTTACATCGTGTATGTACGTTGTTGTTCTTGATAAACTTTGTGAGCATGGCGCACTTCAACACAACACTTCTTCACCGGTGAATCATTTAAACCTCTGATTGGCCAGTATATTCATACAATGATCTGTGATTGGCTGTTATGCTCACCGCTGTAGCAAATCAAAATGTATTGCTGTAATCAACATTTGTTTATTTTCATTATATCTAGATTGCGGCTGTTGTAGTTAGTATGCAGGGGCCGTTTTCTCTTTTTACATAGAATTTTGAGGGCAGTCAAATTCACCTTGTCGTAATTTTTTTCCAAAACATCTTTTAATTTTATACCCTGATGTAAACGATGTATATTCGTAACCGATCTCTCTTATCTAATTAATAATCTGGAAATGGAGCCTATTGTTAGCATACACAATAATAAAATCCTAAAAAATTAAGTATGATGCTTCCTTCTTGTGTACGTTATTTCATAAGTTTGTTAAGTTTCAAACGTTACACCTGCTTAGTGTTGTTAAAGAAATAGGGAATCTCTACCAACATAGTGTTTATATCCATCTAAGGTAAGAAAATTGGTCACCCCGACTAGCCACTGCACCACGACCTTTTAAAAGTCCTTGACAGGGTTGGAAGTAATGAGATACAACTACTCACATTACTGTAAATCTGTTATTCTACATGTACTTTGTTACAAATTAAGCACTCCGTAATCACACTCGTTACGGAGTACAATTTAAATTCAAATTAAAACCTTTGAAAGGCATTCAAGAAGCCATAAAAGATATCCGACCGTAAACGGACCAATAGATTTTGGATTGAAAAGGCGCCCGTTGCTGAGAGATTTGTAGAGCTGATCACAAGCTCACAAATAGGTTTGGAGAAACAAGAATGTTGATACTACAACTTTAATACGGTAAAAAAGACAGAGAAATACCGGATAGCTGTTCATAAAATCCCCCTCGTGCCATCCACCATGTCGATGACACCATTACTAATGTATTACAGTAAAGAAAGTCTTTATCCGAAATCACGAGATTTGGTCAATTATACAACGCGAAAACTGTGTGTTTAAAAGTTCACAAAGCAGACAGTCAACACAAACACAATCCCTGCACCTCCTGACGATACATTAACATCTTATGAAGCTAATCACATGATTTATACATTACAATGTTATAATCGATAATGTTTAGCAATCAGTCCGCTTATGTTTCAGCAGCGGTTTTGGGAAGTGTATTGTGTGATGTGTAATGGCAGTCCTGGTGATGGGGAGAAGGCCCTCTTGTGCAATGGAGAGCATACCATCTTGTGAACGTGACAACTCCGTTCGCCAAGTGTCGGCTATATTATGAGGTACAATTGTTTATCTCTCTCCTGAGTCCAGGGGCGGACTGGCCATCTGTGTGATCTGGAGAATCACAGAATGGCCGGTACTCCAGGACGGCTGGTGGGCCCGCCCGCTACGCACGCAGTCATCACCTGTTTTTTTCCACCCACTAATCTGTTTCACACTCCAGTACTGTAGGTGGCAGCAATGCACCTTTAAGTTGGATGCCAGCTGCACTGGCCGTGGCCGCATTGCTTGGCCGCCTATACAGTCTATGTTGGCCGCCAAGTAAGGAGAAGAAGAAGAAGAGGAGGAAGCGGCCGCGGATAAAGGGGAGGAAAGGGTGGGGCTCGGAAAGCGAGAGATATTTTTTTTTTTAATTTAGATGCTGAAGCCACTAAATGTCGCAAACTAACAGAAATATTTAGCAGCACAGCCAGCCGCAGCACCTCGCAGTTTAAAATTATCAGCAGTGAAGAAGTGAGCCAGACAGCTACGCAGCAACATGCCACCAGTGATGAGGGACAGAAAGATGTGCTGGTCTCACAGGCAGATACAGGGCAAGTAAGTATGGAACATGAGAGGAGAAAGAGAGTTACTTGCTAGGGATGATGTTAGGAAGTTATATTCAGGTTGCTACATTTTTAATGTTTACAGTAGTTAAAACAGCTAAACTGTAAAATGTTAGCTGTAAAATGCCACATGCAGTAGCTAATATCAAGAAATATGTTTTGCTTTTACTTTTGAAAATGTTGGTAACGTTACAGTTAATGCTTACAAATGATGATTTTCAATACAGAAGTTACATTTGTAATGGTGTATTTTCATTTAGATGTGGTATTATTTGTGCAGTAAGATTAATTACTGCATAAATTAAGATTATTAATAAATTCATTTAAAACAGCATGGAATAGATTGTATAATATGCTGTTATAACAGCATATTATATGAGGTTTTATTTAACAAAGTTTGGGAGGAGCAGGTTCAGATAATTAACTCAATTAGCACAAGTGGAGATCAATCAGTAATCAACTCAATGACCAGGTATAGATACACAGCAGACCTACCTCTGTTCATTGACAGTTTATCAGCATCCCTCCTCCACCCCATCTCCTCACTTCTAGTTCCATCTACTACTCTTACCACTACCGGGGAGTACTCTGGGTTCAGGCCTACTCCGAACTCGGAGCCCTCCTCCCGGACAGCACGCCAAATAAGCATAACCTTTTATTGTATTAATTGTATGTAGATGTGAACTCGTGAAATAATCTATTCCATGCTATCTTGAAATAAAACCGTTTTTTTTTAAATCCATTAGTATTCAAGTTAACTATATATTAAAATCTCTTTACTTTGTGATTTATCATATAACTCATACAGTACTATGTGTTGTGTGTTTCAGATACCTGCTTTGTATTGGTTCAGCAAGAGGGACTGCAATGTGTTGAGACCTCCATTTCTATGTGAGAATTCAAGTTAATCTAGAAGAATATGCTTTTAACACAACATCTAGTCAACATCAGTGCTATTGCTATAATTTGGATGGTATAGTATTATGAGCCACAATTAAAGTCTAGTGACACTCATGCCAGGCGTTGTTGTTGTTGTCGAGTTTCCGCGCGCCGTTTGCTTTGGGCCGGGCCTAGTCAAAGTCCAGGGCCGTTTTTTAGTCCCAGTCCGTCCCTGCCTGAGTCTCCACATCAAGTGCTCTGCCCTTATTGGTGATAAGGAAAAAATATTATTTATTGTAAATAACTTTCAGTTTCTTGCACAGATCGATCGATTTGTTTAATAAGCTGGGCTCTACGGTAACTTATTTACATGCAGGGCATCATTAAAATATATTAAATATGAATATATGCCTAATTAATCACATTTGATTTAAGATTTACAAACGATGAAATACAATTGCACATTAGTCTCGTGTGACCTTGTGTCTTGCCTTGGTTACAGCCAGCTCTCAAACTGCAAGTCAAGTCAGCTTTATTTATATAGCGCTTTTTACAATTTTCATTGTTACAAAGCAGCTGTACAAGAAAACATTGACTATAAGTAAAACATAAAAGGTTATGGAAGTCAAAACACAGGTCAAATATCAGACACACAAAAAATTCCTATATGCAGTGTTAATTAAATAAGACTATCAAATTCTAGCAGCCCCCCGGCCAGGCAAACAGTGCAAAACAGTATGCAAACGGTGGCGAGGAACCCAACATTCCATTGGAGGAGAAAAAAACCTCAGAGGGAAACCAGGCCTAACCAGGGGATTCCAGTTCCCTTCTGGCAAAAACCGCTGCATCTGCACAAGCTCGACAGTGCTTGCACAACAAGGCAAAATAAAATGTTAGATTTAGAATTATCATTAATAATCTAATAGCGACTGAAGTTTTGTAGACTCGCCACGTCCTTCGTCCAGCATTTGTCAGGTTTGGGAATGGATTGCGCCCTGCCCGCTCTGGTAACCTTGGACTGCATCCTGCCCGCTCTGGTAACCTTGGAACAATGAGACAAGACTGGCTGAGAGTAGAGTACTGTTCTGCACCGTTGATGCAACAAATGCATCAGTTGTTATTGGAAGTGTTCCTGGTTCCGGTTGATCTAACTAGTGCAGCCTAGATCTTTGAAATATATATATTATGATAGTGTAGTGTATGCAAGATTGAAAAAATGCGTCTTTAGTCTAGATTTAAACTGACAGAGTGTGTCTGCCTCCCGGACAGTGCAGGGAAGACTGTTCCAAAGTTTAGGCGCTAGATAAGAAAAGGATCTGCCGCCTGCACTTGATTTTGAAATTCTAGGTATTACCAACTGACCTGACACCTGAGAGCGTAGTGCATGTGATGGACTATAATATGTTAGAAGTTCTCTCAAGTAGTGAGGAGCTAAACCATGCAAGGCTTTATAGGTAATAAGCAAGATTTTCAAGTTTATGCGATGCTTTATAGGTAACCAGTGCAAGGTTGACAGAACCGGGCTAATATGCTCATACTTTTTTGGACGCGTAAGAACTCGAGCTGCCGCATTTTGGACCAGTTGGAGTTTTTGTAATAGGCCTGCAGGGCAACCACCTAATAGTGCATTACAGTAATGTAGTCTTGATGTCATAAAGGCATGTATAAGCTTCTCTGCATCTGATGGTGACAGCATATGACGTAGTTTAGATATATTTTTAAGATGGAAAAACGCAATTTTACAGGTGTTGGCGACCTGGTTCTCAAATGACAGAGTACTATCGAATATAAAGCCAAGAATCTTAGCGTAAGATGAGGGTTTTATGGAAGATCCATCAATAGTTGCAACAAAGGAGGAAGATCAGAAGCAGTAGGTTAATAAATTGTTTCTTATATAACTCTTTGGGAATATTTATCATATATAGTAGTCCATTGTAAGGCTGTACAATTTGAGGAACATATCTAATTGCAATATTTTTGACAGCCACTGCAATTTAATTTTCAAGTCAAGCTTCAACTCAATATTGTCAATAGTGTGGAGTACAGTATGTTTCAGGTCCCGGGTTTGATCTCCCTTCATGTTCTCACTCACCTTTCCATGTGCACAGCTGATGCAGCTTGGCAATCAGCTGAGCGGCTCAGCAGTGCACAGCTGTTTCTTATCGCTCATTATTTTCCTCCCTTTATATTCCTCTGTTTCTCTCCTTCGTTGCTGTTGCGTTGTATTAACTACCTCACTCTAGCCTCGTTGGACTATTTATGCTAACCTTGCGCTCTTCTAGTTATAGTTTTTGCACTAGATTATTGTTTTAGACTGGGCTGCCGCTTAGATCCGGATTCTCTCTGTTAGTCTGCCCCGGTTTGGATTACGAGTTTTGCCTTTTCCCTCTGGACTCTGTTTGCACCTCGACCGACCCTTGCCTGTTCTGCTTCCTCTTTTGGATTACCCCTTCTGACTCTGATTGCACCTCGACTGACCACCTGCCTGCCTGACCTTGCATCTGCTTTGCCCTGAACTGTCTGAAGCTCTGCTTCTTGTCTTGCTTTGTGATTAAAACATTATTATTTGAATCTGCATTTGAGTCCTTGCCTTCTGTACCTGACAGTATCGGTATAGTTACCCTGCTGATATAAAACAAAAACAACCATAACAGAAATGTGAATTGTTTCCATTAAAACAGTTACAAAATTTTGTAGTGTTTTTTGGACATTATTCTAATAGGAATTACTGTTGTTCTATTGGTTCCCAGCTGCCAGATTAAGTCACATCAATTTAATCCAAATAGCAAAGTACAATAGTATAGTTTCCATAAAACAAATACAACTCCCATTATAACCCCTAAATCCATAAAGTTTTCTATCGTGTTAGTGAATTATTCTAACACGATTAATAGTAAAAATATTAATAGTAAAACTTGTTTTTTTGTATTTGGGATTTTAAAAACAGGTCAACAGATCATGATTCTGTCCTTCTGGTCATGAGTTTTCTAGAGTGGCCCTTTCAAGTCATTCAGGCTTTGTTCTGCTAATCGAGAAGGCGTGTTTAAGCGACCATAAGTGCATTTAAACCGCTTACTCTGGTAACTTAGGAGAAGCGAATAGCAGTAATGAGTAAGTCTGCCATGCTGCCTTGTTTTTTTTATTCATTTTTAATATGAACATTTAAGGGAAGAGCAACAATACAGAAAATGTGTAAATTAAAACTATAACATTCATACAAAATCTGACCTTATGGGTTTGACATACTCAGACCATTTTGTCCACATTAGGTAAAACATGTCTTTTTGAGACCTGAGAGTAAATGAAAGCTTTTCCATGTTATAAATGTCTTTGGTTATGTTGATCCACTCTTCGATGGTCGGGAGGTCCGGCTTTAACCATTTCCTGGTTATAGTTTTCTTACTCGCTGCCAGTAAAATCCAAAGCAGCCTCTTGTCTTTGTTTCTCCAGTTGTTGACAACAACATTGCCCAAATATACATTTTCAAAGATGCAGGGTATATTACTGCTAAACGTATGATTAATATGGTCACATATTTGTAACCAAAAAGGTCTCAACAATGGGCAGTCCCAGAAAATGTGGTAGTGATTGGCACCTGAAGATCCACAGAGCCTCCAGCATGAGTCTCCACTACCCTGGTGTCTCTTTTGAGCTGGTGTGATAAAAAACCTGATCATATTCTTCCAACAGAACTCTCGCCAGGTGTCCGAGCCAGTGGTGTTCCATTGTATTCTACATATATTCACCCAACTTTTTTTTGAAATTTGAATATTACCTTCCATTTCCCATCTCCTCTTAATGTACTCTGTGTTAGGTTTTTTGTTTTCCTGAATAGCTTTGTATAACTTAGAAACTAATTTATTTAGAGAAATTGACGTAGTTAATACTAAGAAAGTCTGTAGGAACCCCAAATTGCGTTTTTCCAATGCTATTTTTATATTTTGATCAAAATAATGCCTAACCTGTAAGTATCTATAGAAATTGTCTTGACCCAAGCCATATTTGTTCTGTAGGGATTCGAAACTCATTAAAGTTCCTTTGTGCATAAGAGAGTAATAGGTTGTAATTCCTTTTGAGACCCAACCTTTTAATCTTCCATCAAGGGAGTTCGGTCTGAAGTCAGAATCATACGCGCACCACCTCAAAATTCTAGACAAATCTTTTAAATTGCATATTTGCATTATTCTATCCCAGGAGTTCCGAAGAGACTCATATATAACATCTTCAATTATATTGGTATTCATTGGAGTTTTTTGTCACTTAAAAGGGTCAAAATGGGTATAGTATTTGTAGTAATCCCTTCAACATCTTTCCATCCAGCCGAGTAAGTGGGTGAGCATAAACAGATTAAAGGTCTAATTTGGGCAGCATAATAGTAGTCCCTGAGACAGGGAAGGCCCAGCCCCCCCTTCTCCTTCATCAATTGTATTGTTTGGTATTTTATCCTACCCCTTTTATTTTGCCAAATATATGTTGCCAATATGTTATCCCACTCATCAAAATGTTTCTGGGTTAACCAAATAGGAAGACATTGAAAGAGGTACAAGAAACGAGGGAGGATATTCATTCTAAATGAGTCCACCCCAGAGTGCAAACTTGTAAATGGGACATTGTTCCACCTTTGTAAATCTGATTTTATTTTTTAGATTAGAGGCCCGTAATTAGCATCAAACCCTCCACCCAGATCTTCTGTCAGAACAACCCCTAAATATTTTACACTGTAACCCTTTACTGTAAATTTACAGCGAATTTCGTACAGAATTGTACTGTATTTCCATAATACAGTATTAGGCTGTATCTTTTACAGAACAGCTGTAAGTATACAGCACATTTCTGTTTTCATTCCGCTAAATTCGTAATACAGTATCATACTGTAAATGCATTGCATTGTGGGATCGATTTTATTCGCGCTCAATTCGGATGAGACAGTTCAGGAAAACTTGATGTGCCAGCGGTTCTGACGAATATTTATTCCTTCGCTGTATATAAAGAGTTTTTGTGAATTTGCCTTTATGAGCTTTGGTTCGTGTGAGCTTCGTTTCGTGTAAACTTTTGTTAGCTTTGGTTCGTCTAAACTTTCGTTAGCTTTGGTTCGTGTGATCTTAGTTTCGTGTAAGTTGCCTGTGTGACGCAGCAGAAACTGTTAACGTGACATGAACTTCATGAAGACAGGAGGAAGAATATCTCATGCGTCTGTGACCAAAAGTGGATTTTAGAGAGTGTTCAACTGATTGATACGGTAAGACAATCTATATTTATTTATTTATTGTGCTCGGATTTCTACATTGTTTACACGAATAGTTTCATTTTGCGAACGTGGTTTTGTACCGCGAAAAAAACCCACTCCACCTGTTTACCAAGTAACTTAACTTCGATATTTCACATACGCAGCATACCATTTCAGTTGCATGACTTGCTTTTATATTGATTTATAAATACCTCGACGATAAAAATCACCCGTTCCACCTATTTACCTAGTTTGATTTTGCAAACGTGGTTTTCTACCGCGAAAAAAAACCCCACACCAATACTAGCAATAAAAAAATAAAAGCAATACTTTACCAATTAACTTCGATATTTCACATCATACCATTTCAGTTGCATGACCTGCTTTTATATATATATTTGTATATACCCCGAAAATATAAATCACTTTTCCCACCTCTTTACGAAGTAACAATCACATATAGACAACATTTACATTGTCATTTGGATGATCTGCTTTTTATTAATATGTTTTTTTCTTTTCAGGTTTTATTATCTGATGACAATCCAGTGCTAAAGTAAGTGCTGTGTCTAGTCCACGTGTAAAAATGCCATGCTGTCAGTTTTTATGATGATTCTTTTGAATCATTGTCAGCATTTTGCTAGCAGATGAAAATCCATAGTCATGTTCCAAATTCCGTTTTCAAATGTGGTATTCCTGATTGCTCCAGAAAATGTAAAAAGTTCAATGCTTTCAAGGCTCACATATTCAGGGATCACAAAGACAGGCCCTCAAAGACATAATTTGAGCAGTTAGGAATTGATATTTTAGTGTGTGATATTTGCACATGTCAAGAAAAGTGCAGTGATTTGAAAAACTTTGTTTTACACTTGAAAAATCATATCAAAGAAGTGCCATGTCCATTTACATGTAATAAACAATTTTCTGTAGCATCTACATTGACTTCACATTTATCCAGAAATCATCGAAACTCTTCAACAGAAAGGTTGCGTCATAGTATACTGCAGTCAAATGTTTCAGTACAAATTTCGCATGGTGAGGCATCTAACATGGCAGAATGCTCACATCCACAGCCTGAATTATTTGATTGTGGCGATGGCATAGAGCAGTTGGAGAATGCACTTTTGCCAGATAATGCAGATGAATCTCTTTTTTTGAAAAACATGGCTCTGTTTTATCTCAAGTTACAGACAAAGCATATTCTCCCATCCTCTGTGATTCAGTCGGTAATTGAGGGGATGCAAGATATCCATGATATTAGCCAGACTCATTTGCTACTCAAGCTAGGGGAAAAATTTACTGCGCTTGGTATTTCTGAAAATAATGTAAAGAGCGTTGTTGATGTCTTGCAAACTGATGATCTTTTTCGGAGGTCTAATATTAATCCTCCTTCTATAATTTCAATTTACAGTACCAGGAAGAGGCAGCATGCACCCTTGAGTTTGTTCAGAGGTAAGTCATTATCATCTTTGCCATTCATATATTTTAGACTGAATTGACACTAAACTTGTCTTGACAGTATTTGTTAAGAACTTCATTTTTTTATAAACGTTTTGTACAGCTGACTACTGGGAATAACATTATGGACCTGGTTTCACACACTGACAAACACACAGTTTTTGTCTTGTTTCCAGTCCCAAAAAAAAACTCACTTAATTTGGATTTATAAATACACAAGACATAATATCTCATCATATTTTACGTATCTAGTAAATGCATCTTGATTTAAGATTGGACTGGAAATCAGACGAAAAGAAAAGCATTTTTTGCAGTGCAGACAGGGCTTAGCTTAAGCCAGGGCCAGGCTTTAGTAAAATTAGGGTATTTAAAGGGATGGTTCGGAGTAAAAGAAACCTTGGGTCATTCACCATTACATTGAGCCAAAAACCCCGCCAGGAGCCTTTTTCCCCTTGACCGAACAATAGCTCAACAACTATTTGCTCAAGGTCATGGTGGAAAGGATCGTATAGGTTGATTTTTTTATTATTATAAAATAAAGTAACAAATATGGACTGGATTCGGCAATGTGTGCTCTACATAAACAGGGTTTATGGCTGTTTTTCAAGTGATACTCTGGTGGGCCCTGATTCAGTACCTGATGAGGGGATTTTATGGTTAGTAAGCTGGGTGAATAGTCGTTAAAACAGACCTCTCTCTGTCTCTCTATACACAGTCTATAATATTTAATTTGATTTTTCTTTTCTGCCTTTTAGACGCTTTGTTGACATCAATCCTGAACGTGGATCGAAAGCAAAAAAAAGGAAAAGTGACTTCAAAGAGAACCGGACAAATTGTGCAAAGAAAGAACACCACTGTAAGCCCACCAGTTTCCTCACTTCTGCGAAAACTTGCAGACTTTGAATGGAACTTTGTTTAGATCCTGTCAGCAAGTACATTTAGTAAATAAGGTTACTGCATCGTTAACTCATAAAAATACAACTGGCATTTCAGCCAATTTGCTGTTCTATTTTTCTTTTTTTACTCTTTCTAGCACTTTAGATTTCTGGATTTTCTTTTACATTTGTTAAAAGTTGACAAGATTAATATATTATAAAGTGTTAAGTGTTCAACTGTATGTTTAAAAAAAAACAGCTAGCGTTTCAGCCAAATTTGTTTGCATCAAGTGTCTGGTCATTGCTTTTAAAATAAATGTTTTAAAACCCAGAGAATGTTGTTGGTTTCTATTTTCAAGTTCAATGTATAATGTTTTCCCTATAATAAATATATATTTTTTGATGTAGACAACAATATAATTCCGTAAAAGTACAGCGCTGTACTGTAAAAGCTGGTTACAGTATTCTGTAAAAATACAGTATGTGGCTGGCAACCCAGCTGCCAGAATTTTACTGTAATTTTACAGTACAACGGTTTACAGAACTAGTACTGTAAATTTTAATTACAGTACTAGATCTGTAAAAATACAGTATGTGGCTGGCAACCCAGCTGCCAGTATTTTACTGTAATTTTACAGTGAAAAGTTTTACAGTGTATGCTATCCGATTCCCACTTCCACTTATATGTGCTTCTGATCTTCACATCGGCGGATTGTAGTTCAGCCTTAGAACCTGAGTTTTAGTAATATTGATTTTATAGCCCGAAAAAGAGCGATATTCCTCCAGCATTTTCATTGCTTTAGGAAATTTACCGCACTGCACAACAAAATCGCCACTCCTCTACGTTTACCCGATTCATGTGAGGAGAAATATACTTTTGTGTACCCCATTTTGTTCAATTTAGCATGTTCACTTTCACTGAGGTGGGATTCTTGTATGTATGCTATCTGGACCTTGTCCCTTTTCAGTTGAGATAACATTTTTGACCTCTTAAATGGGTTAAGTATGCCATTTATGTTAAATGATACAAATTTGTCTATTCAGCATGTAAATATGTCAATGGTTAACCAGTCAAATGGAAACGTTGCTCTTCCCTTCCCTGCATTAGAACAGCAGAGTATAACTAATACAGAACATACACAAAATGTGAACATACAAAACAACATATAGTAAATAAACAGTTGACTTCCTATGTAGCGGTCTATCCTTTAGACCCTAATATGCCCGCGGGGGCCCTCTAAGGCAAAGCCCTTCAACTGGGTTCAGTGAAGGGGGTCCTTGTTGGTTCACAGCATCTGATCAAAATTCACAGTCTACTCACCACCGTGTCTTAATAATAACTAACGTCACTTGGCGGTTATTCTGTTATTTTGTTTCATTTTAATCCACTGTCGCGTCTGGGGTGTTCCTCCGAAATGTGCGAAGCTTATCCTTGTAGTTGATGGCCCATATGGGGTCGCATGTAACCTTCTTAGTTTTCAAAACCTTCCGAATTTCGGCGTATTCCTTCCGTTTAGCGATGATGGATGGCGGATAATCGTGGTCAAGGTTTACATGAATGCCTTTCCATTTGAATCATTTTGTTATCCATGCTTTATGCTGCAGCATCTCCTTCACCTTAAAGCTCAAAAACTTGACCACAATAGAGCGGGGCAGAGCGCCAGCGCTGGCTGGGGACCTAGCGAGCGATGTGCCCTCTGAATTTGTAAATCAGGCGTTTCTTCTGACAATTGAAGGCCCTCGCGAAGAAGTTTGTTTACAAAAGACAGCATGCTATCAGAATCTTTTACGGTCTCTTCAGAGACCCTGTATATCATTAAATTGTCGCGTCTGCTGTGGCTTTCCATTTCTGTTAGCTTCTCCTCTAGCCTCACGTGCAACTTTAGCATCTCCAATGCCGCTTCTTCCGAGGCTTGTATCCGTTCCTCTGCCTTTTCGATCCGGTCTTCGGCCTCCCCCAGTCTGTTATTGAGACCTGATATGTCACTTCTTAGTTCCTCAAATTGTTGTCTGTTCTCCTGGCGAAATTGCCTCAGTTCTTCCAAAATCTGTGCGTCCGTCATCTTTCGCTAATTGATATTAGCTGCTAATTAGCCTTGGCAGTAGAGGATGAAACTGTATTTCCCTGTTCAAGACGTCTCAAAAGTAAATTAAACGTTTACGGTAGTGTCTAGCCCCTTCCTTTAAATTCGATTTTTACTATATCATAAATACCACTGGGGCTTTTGGACGAATTTCGCGGGTTCTATAGGGAGCTTTCTACTGTGCGACCGTCATGGCTGATGTTCCCACCGGAAGCCCTTGCTACCTTGTTTTAACTGTTGAACTTGGATTGTTGCCGTTTGTTATTGAAGGTTATTTGAGCTTTTATTCTAGGTCTAACTGAGACATGGATTCGTCCTGAGCACTTAGCCAAACCCGCATGCTCTTTCCATTAACTGCTCCTTCTCTCACTCTCCCCGCCAAATTGGAAGAGGAGGAAGCACAGGTTTGCTTATCAACAATAATTGGAAATATTCCACACTATCTTCCCTATGCAACAATTATTAATTTGAATACCACACTGTTAATATCACTTCTCCCACTCAGCTCAGTACTGTCGTAGTTCACCGCCCCCCAGGTCCTCTTCACAATTTAATTGAAGAGTTAGATGTGCTGCTCTCAGCATTCCCGGAGGATGGCAGCCCTCTTGTAAGTCTTTGGGGACTTAAACATCCACCTGGACAAACCCTATGCGTCTGACTTCCACACCCTCACTTCCTTGTTCGACCTCAGGTGCCTCGACTTCGACACCCCCACCTCCTTGTTCGACCTCACGTGCCTCGCCACAGCCGGTACTGACAGATCAGGAAACCATCTTGACCTCATCTACACCCATAACTGCACCACAAACAACATTAAAGTCACACCTCGTCACATTTCTGACCACTTCTTCATCACTTTCAACATGCTTCTCTCTACATCCATTACACCACCACCTGTTTATTTTAGACGGAACATTCGCTCTCTCTCCCCTAGCACCCTCTTTGCTAAACTGACATCCTCTCTTCCCTCCAACTTTGCTCTATCTCTAGGTACTGCCACCGACACCTTATGCTCTACACTTACAACCTGTCTAGGTAACCTTTGTCCTCTGTCCTCCAGACCAGCTTGTGCCACCCCCTCCGTAAACAATAGAATACACTCAGGTCTGCTGAAAGGAAATAGCACAAGAGCAAGAATCTTGCTGGCCTAAGGGACTACCAGTCACTACTCTCCTCTTTCTCTGATAGTGTCACAGCAGCTAAAATGTATTTTTATATGTAGAGTCAGGTCTGAACAAAATGTTACCATCTGGGATCGTAAAACGTCAACGGCCTATCTTATCTCCCTTTCAACACTGACTAGGACACATTTCAATACTCTCCCCTGGACTTCAAAGGGATTCTTGGGGGAGGACTGGGCTGTGTCCTAAGGTGAGAAAAGGCCATGTGGCAACAGAAACAGAGAGCCCCAAATTCTTCAGAAGAATGGCTCTTTCTCTCCTCTAGCCAGATAAGAATGGCCTAAAATCTCCACATTGTATGCTTCTTCCCATGCAAAACTTTCAGGCGACCATAAATGCAAATGGCCTATTGAGCCGTACAAAAAAATTGCGCCCAAAATCAGCTCATTACATTGGATCGCCCACCCTAGAGGGGCGTGATACCCTCAGGGTTAAAACATCTGTGCACGGTGGAAAGTGCGCTTGCTCAAGTGCATAAATGTTCTGTCATTTCTTGTGTAATGTTTTCTATATGTAGTTATGACTCATCCCACTGTACAATGTCTTTTGCAGGTCCTGGGGTACTGAATTACCAAAATGAAAAAAACTAAGTTATTGCATTGTTTTTGATGTCCATTGTTTTGGTCTAAGGCCAAATTAAATACCATAGGAAATCTTATGATTTCTTCCAAGTATTTCTGAAGTGAATGGTTAATGATTATTTCATAAGCATATAAGTTTCAATACTACTAATATATAAAGTCTATATATTAAGGGTGAAAGTAGCACAAATATATGTACTTCATCTAGACAATACATTTCTACAGGTACAGACAAAAAAAGTTTACTGCAGACATGTTTCACCAGCACTGTTCTATGTATACATATTAATAAGCACAAATTCTGGTCATTCCAAACAGAGGATAGATTAAAGGAATATGTAATCTATACAATTTCTAAGCATGCCACACCTCATCCTTCTTCAGGGCAAAGCCTAATGTGATTACTGAAATTGGTGACAAGCAGTGGGAAATATCACAGTCTGATAACCTTCACATGGTTCCTTCAAATAAGTTAGTATAGTATATATAATTTACACCTCAGTAGACTTGCAAAGGAAATCATGGCTGCACTACAGCGTTTTCTTCAGTTAAGGGTCAGAGAAAGACACAGTCAGAGACGACCACAAAGTAGATTGGTGACATTAAATGCCTTCATTAGACAGCATCAAAACCCCTTGGATATCCTTGATGACATAGCTATAATTGGGACATTCCGTCTGCCATGGGAACAAATGCTAGCCAACCAAGAAATGCCCAATAAATGGCTGGTTTTTGAGTTTATCTAAATTTTTCCCAGTCTTTGAAGTATTTCCTACATTATTTTATAATTTTTTTTTGCTGTCATTTAATTTAGATGTGTATTTTTTTTGTTTGTTACCTGCCCTCGGATTCTGCTATTGACACTGTCAATCACCAGATTCTGTCATCTCTAGGAATCTCAGGCTCCCCTCTCCGCTGGTTCAAATACTACCTCTCCAGCAGATCCTTCAGTGTGTGATGGAGGGGCTCGCTGTCCACTGCTCACCATATTATCACTGTGGTCCCTCAGGGATCGGTGCTTGGACCACTGCTTTTTTCCCATTTACACGACATCCTTGGGATCCATCATACAGGCACACGGCTTCTTGTCGTTCATGGCTTTACTGTTATGCTGACGACACCCAGATCTACATCTCGTTTCACATAGACGATACCACTGTAGCAGCTCGCATAACAGCCTGCCTAGAAGGCATCTCAGCTTGGATGAAAGAGCATCACCTCCAGCTGAACCTGGCCAAGACAGAACTACTCGTGTTTCCGACTCACCCCATGGTGCAACACAATCTCACCATCCAACTTGGCAGTACCACAATAAATTTGTAAAAAACAGCCAGGAATCTCAGAGTCATATTTGATGAACAGCTGTCCTACAAAGACATTGCAAAGACAACGCGATCATGCCGATATGCCTAATTAAACATTCGAAAGGTTAAACCCAATCTCACTGAGCATGCAGCACAACTTCTTGTCCAGGCCCTGGTAATCTCATGGTTGGACTACTGCAATGCTCTCCTTGCTGGTCTTCCTGCAAAGGCTATCAAACGCTATAAAAGATAAAAATGGTAGAAAATTGAAATTTACAACTTTGACTAATAGAATAGGAATAATATACTTCATTATCTATTCTTGTTCAATTAAAAAAAAACTTTAGGGCCTTAATATTATGGCAATTTCTTCCTGTGGTATCGAAAACGGTATTGAATATCAATATTTTTAAGGTATCATATCTAAGTTCAACATTGGAAAGGTTAGATCCTATCTCACTGAGTATGCGGCACAACTCCTTGTCCAGGCCCTGGTAATCTCAAGGTTGGTCTACTGCAATGCTCTTCTTGCTGGTCTTCCTGCAAAGGCTATCAAACCACTCCAGCTGGTTCAAAACGCGGCAGCACGCCTCATCTTCCAAAAGCTCAAAAGGGCTCATGTGACACCAAAAGGGCTCATTTCTCTCCACTGGCAACCGGTTGAAGCCCGTATCAGATTCAAGTCACTGATGCTTGCCTACAGGACCATCACTGGATCTGCACCAGCATACTTTCAAACCCTCCTACACCCCATCAAGAACCCTGCATTCAGCAGTAAATCGTTGCATTCAGCAGTAAATCGCTTTCAGGCTCAGTCTCCTTCACAACTCCGTCCTGGTGGAACATTTTTCCTATGTCGGTCCGGTCAATCACATCTCTCACAACCTTCAAAAAACTACTTAAAACTTATCTCTTCTGAAAAAAACTACACTAACCCTCTCTCTCTCTCAACAGGTAGTGGTCTAGCTTTTGTTGAAACTAGTAACTTTGTATTAGCACCTATTGTATTACAAACCAACATACAGCATTATAGTTTTCATTTAAACCAATACAATTCCAATTATATCGATTACATTTTTTATTGTGTTTTAGACATGGATCTATAGTTTTTAGGGGTACACCATCATAGCTGTTCAAACAAATGGAAGAAGGCGGTAGTTGCTATTGACAGAAGCTTGAGGACGAGCTCAGTTTTAAATGTGAAATTTTGCATAGAAATATTTGGGGGTCGTTCACATGCCGCATATAAAACGCTTGTGCTACCGATTGATGCTAGCTTGATGCGCTATGTGGAGATTTGTTCTTCAAAATTTGCAGGCTGATTTAAGGTGTGCCCCGAAATGTTCTGCTTACGTTCCTAAAATTTCCAGTAAGTGCTTCTAGTAAAAAAAAGTTAGTCTGGAGTCTGTACTAAAGGCATGGTGTGCTAAACAAATGGCTGTGTCTTAACACTGAACAAAAATAGCTAGTGATTGCTATTTTTAACATAATTCATACCATTAGCCCATATAGTCAAATGTTTATTACTTTTAGGTCTGTGGCTAAAGTGTAAAGGTCGGAGCGGATCTCCTGTATGACAAAATCTCAAAGGCGCAAAACACCGTTTGACTACCTCTTCCACCGGTCAAACCTTTAACCATAGTCTGTGTTCCAACTATATAGAGATCACATCTGGCTTAAACCAAATCAATATTTCATGTTTTCAATGTTTTTCACCTATAAAACAGGAAGATTTAATAAAACTTATTGCAACATCTAAACATACAACTTGCGTATTTGACCCCAAACCAACTAAATTATTAAAAGAGTTACTACCCGTTGCAATTAAGCCCATTTATAACATTATCAACTCGTCAATTAATCTAGGCCATGTCCCAGAACCCTTTAAAATGGCCGTCATTAAGCTTCTTATCAAGAAACCAAACTTAGACCCAATGAACTAGGAAACTAGAAAGATTTCAAATCTCCTTTACCTGTCAAAAACACTAGAAAATGTAGTGTCCACTCAGTAATGCTTTTTCTCACAAATTAATGACATACACGATAAATTTCAGTCAGGCATTAGACCGCATCATAGTACTGAATCTGCGCTCGTTAAAATTACAAACAACCCACATATAGCTTCAGATAAAGGTAACATCTCATTCCAAGTCTTGCTTGACCCCTAGTGCTGCGTTCAATACTGTAGACCATAACATAATTCCAGATTGCTTGCACGATTATACCTGTATTGAGGGACAGGCACTACAATGGTTCAGATCTACTTCTCTCTCAATGGAGGCGGTCAAATTGTTTTTACTCCCCGTCCTCTCCCTTTTTTCCATGCTTGCTCTCCAGTCTTGTCTCATCTCATCTATTGACAGACTCTCTCTGCACTGCTCTGCAACTGAAAATTATGGATCTGATCAACTGGTCTCTCAACGCAATTGACACCATCTTCTCGACGAGAAGCTTGGGTTCGGGGGAACCTGACTGCCCTGACGGAACGTTCGCAGCTGGCTACACGATGGACGCGTGGGAGAGATGGCGGATTGTGTGTCTGGCAGCTCTTTCCGTGGAGGACATTGAAGATATCTACCTATTCGGAACCATGATAACAGGTCTTCTGCTGATGGATTAGGCTTTGCCCTGGGTTACCGAATAATTCAGAAAACGGGAACAGCTGTCCAAAGCCTCTCAAGGCTGCCCGTCATGATGGAAGCAGTGGGGAGAGCGGGTCTGCGACCAGCGCCGTCGTGGCTGCAGGACCGGATGGCTGCTTGCCTGAGCTGGATTACTTCCCCTGTTGCAAGTCTTGTCTATGGTGTATTGTGTGCTTGTTTTCTCCTCACCTTCCTCATGTTATGCTGTATTTTTCTTCTTACTCCATTTCGTTACATTTATATGTGTAATGAAAATAATTAACCCATATAAATTGAATCTTATCTAATCTTATCAGACAGACATCAATTTGTCCATTTAAATGGGGAATCATCAAATCTAACGCAATAAATTATGTTTTACCTCAGGGATCGGTTCTAGGACCCTTGCTATTCTCCATATACATGCTGCCCCTTGGAAACATTATTAAAAAACATGGAATTAGTTTACACTGCTATGCAGATGATACTCAGCTTTGTATCTCATCAAGACCAGATGATTCCTCCCAGCTATCCAAATTGGCAGAGTGCATTGAAGATGTAAAACATTGGATGACTTGTAATTTCCTTCTTTTAAATTCTAATAAAACAGAAATATTACTTATCGGACCAAAGACACGTAAACCGAATATTTTCGGATTATAATCTGCAAAATGAAGGATGTACTGTTACTTCGACAAATACAGTTAAAGATCTAGGCGTTATATTAGACAGCAACCTGTCATTTCGAAATCACATCTCAAATGTCACAAAAACAGCCTTTTACCACCTTAGAAATGTTGCCAAATTACGAAATATTCTATGTGTTGCTGACGCGGAGAAGCTTATTCATGCATTTGTGACCTCAAGACTTGACTTCTGTAATGCACTACTTAGTGGTTGTCCTGGATCATCAATAAACAAACTACTGAAGTTTGTTCAGTTAGTTCAGAATGCAGCTGCCAGAGTTCTAACCAGGTCCAGAAAATATGATCACATAACCCCAATGTTATCAACCCTTCACTGGCTACCCATTTAGTATTGTATTGACTTTAAAGTTATTTTAATTACTTTTTTTTAAGCCTTAAATGATTAGCCCCTACTTACATAACAGAGCTTCTATCACACTACAACCCATCACGCTCTCGAAGATTTCAAAACTCAGGACTTTTGATAACACCTAGAATAACTAAATCCACCAAAGAGGGTCGAACTTTCTCATACGTAGCACCTAAACTCTGGAATAGCCTTCCCGAAACTATTCGAGGATCAGACACACTCGCCCAATTTAAATCTATATTAAAGACACATCTTTTCAGCCAAGCATTCACTTAAACCAAAATATGCGACATAAACCACCGGGAGACTACATTTATTAGATATTATTTACTAGAACAATGTAACTTGTTATATAAACACCATGTACTGTGTTTGACCTTTTTTGTGTTTTTCGGTTATTCTTATTTTCCCTGTAAAGCTGCTTTGGAACAACAATGCACATTGAAAAAGTGTCATGATTCTGCAGCATCATGTCATGTTTCTCCTGGTTTAGTGGCAGGATCATGACAGATTCTCATTTTCTTGTGTGGAGAGAGGCAGTTAAGGCCCTTATGGCCTTCCATACACTCTCTCCAGTCTCGACTCTGTTCCCATACCTCGTTATTGAATCATGCCCTACACCTGTTCCCCTCTTGATTTGGTCCCTTATTTAATGTCCTTGTGTCTTCTGTCTTGTGCTGGTTTATTGTGGTTGTTGGGTGAGTTCCTGTGTTGTTTTAGTTTAGTTATTTGTAGTTCATTTCAAGAGTTTATTTAAGTCTTTTTTTAAGTGTAGTTAGTTTTAGTCCTGTCTTGTTATTATATTATATTATATCAGCCAAGCATTCACTTAATGCAAATATGCTAAATAAACCACCAGGAGATGCTGACATTAGATATTATTTACTAGAATAATATCTAATGAATTGTAGTGTGTTTTAGCCTTTCTTGGGTTTTTCCCCTTCAAAGCTGCATTGGAACAATGCAAATTGTGAAAAGCGCTATATAAATAAAATTGAATTGAATATTCCCTGTTCTGTTACCCCCTCGTGGGTCTTTGTTTTGTAATTTATATTAAAGGTTCTGACCCGCTGTCTGCACCTTGGTCCTCTGTCCGTATCTCACCACCCGTGATCGTGACAAAAAGGCTACATAAATCTAATTGAATTGAGTAAAGTCAAAATATACGGACTACTTTTAACTAACTTTAGTATTTAGTATACTTAGCATCTTTTTTTCCATGATGCAAGTTTGAAGTTAAAGCTGCAATCAGTTGCCCCACACCTCGATTATTATCCCTGCCTAAAACATCCTTCAGTTAGTTGATATCGGTTTACATTTTTTACATTTAAGGCATTTGGCAGACGCTTTTATCCAAAGCGACTTACATAGCATCATCCGATACATTTTACATTGGAACCCACAACCTTGCATTGTTAAGACAATGCTCTTACCACTGAGCTTCTGTTGTTTGATAACACAGATTAGTCTCACTAAAATTGTTATAATCCCTGCCTAACACATTTTGTGTTTCACCAATTAGTCTCAACAAGATTAGACTTAAACAGCTTCACAGAAATGTAAATTTATCACGTCAGAGGAGACCTGGCCGTTCCTCAACACTGGGCTGTGATGGCTTGCTCACTGGGACACTGCTGATATTCCATTAACATTAATTTATTAGAATGTTCTTAATATTTCCATAATATCATGCACTGTAATTCATTTCAACCTTCTTCTGTGTTTATTCCTGTTATCGTTTTGTTTTTCTTCCAGTTAAGATAAACAATGCAACATTGTACAAACGCAATATAAATAAAATGTAATTAAATTAAAAATAAGCAAGAAAAAAACATTAAACCTTTACATCAAAGGTTACTGACATATCTTGCACTCCTTATTTTATACAAACCTTCATCTATGGCCGCTGAAAGTGGTTAAACACCTGTTGCATGATGTATTTAATAGTACTAATATATGAGAATCTTACCGATAGGAAAAGAGAGACGGGGAATGACATGAGCCCAACAGGAGCTGAAGATTATGAGAAGAGACAGACAGAGCGGTTCTGACAGCATCATTCTGTTGAACATCCACTGAACCGCTAAATCCAAAAACAGGTCTATCGGTGGTCTTCGTTGGGTTCTGTCCCTGGGCTTTCAGCACTCTGTAGCTCATAGGAAAACAACCTCTCACTGCTTAAGAGGTCTGCTCTCATCTCATCTATAGAAAAAAAAGAGCCTGTTAGCCACTATGTGGGACAGTCAGCACCTTAAGTCATCACGTCATGTGAAGTCAATCGTTTCCTCTTTCAGAGCAAAACCACTGTCAACTTCTAACAGCACATGACTGCCTTAATGCTATTATCCGTCAAGTCTTTAGTGATATATGACTCAAAATCTTACACAATTACGCAATTGTGCATGGGACAAACAAAGATTTACAACAAACTAGTTTTGATTGGCATGTATTCAGTTTCTCTACACTAATAAGACAACTGGTGAGGAGCATATTTTTGTCTATACATTTTCTGTTTATTACTGCAAGCAGAACAATGGCCTACATATGGGGACACAATTATATTATTTCAAGCTGCATGATTTGAAGTATCATTCTGGTTTGTGCACTAAAAACGTCTGAAATGATTTACTCAATATTTTGTAGGGCTGTGTATTGGCAAGGGCCTCACGATACGATACATATCACGATAGATGGGTCCCGATACAATATATCACAATACATTCGATACGATACAAACGTTCGATATATTGCAATAATTTGTTTTAAATAAATAGGCTATCGATAATTTTGCACAGCCCTAATATTTTGGGTGAAATTCTTTTACGCAGATTAGGATCCTTTTACTGTAACGCTTGTAAACGAAAATTCAGTTTAGTAATTTTAGCCGTCAGTCAGTTTACTGTTTGTGCCAAATTATAAATCATAACATCTTGTATCAACATTTAGCACTCGGTGTACATTAACTTTCCATAATTGAACGGAACAGACTAAATTATTCCGCTTATAACACGGTTACACATTACTCGTCATTTTTCAAGTGTTTTATCTCAAGACATTTGTTAAGTTGGCAGCGCTTATACTGCTTCTGTGAGAGGGGGAACTATTTTTCATCCGAAGCCAAGACGTCGTTTTAAAGGCTTGAGAGGGAGCGTAATGACAAAACCCTGTGAACAAGTAGGCTGTCTAAATTTATAAATTACTTTGTTGGTTTTTTATATTCATAAGCATGATGTAAAAAAAGCAGAACAAGTATTCTTTGTTCATTTTATACGTTTCTTTATTCATTTAGTATTTATTTTTTGCATGAGGTGAAGAAAGTAGAACATCAGTAGGCAATCAATGTTTAGTTCATTAATTCATGTGGTATTTAATTATTCTGTTAATTCTGTTTTCTGTTCAATTGTTTATTTATTCTTTTCAGTTTGTTAACTTATTTCGGTTTTATTTGTCAAGGTTAAACTGCATGTTTCCATTAATTGTGAAGTTGGACATAGAAAACGGCAAATCAAACGCAGGGTGCTGATCACTGAATTTTGTTGCTTGTGATCTGTGGCTTTGTTTTTGGTGTCATCTGAAACGTAACCCTTCAGGATCAAGCACAATTTCTTTTGTTCCTTTGCCGAAGGTGCCCAGTAGCTTCTTAGGCTTATTTCGTACTTGTGTCCTGTGACAGACATAATCTGCCTGCTCTCCAGCCCCTTCTCTGACAGCATTTGAACTGCATTGCTTCTTAGGGAATGGTTGTGTCCCTTTTGGGTGAGCCGACTAACTCGCTAATGCGCGGCAGCATGTTCCAGAGATAGGGAACCCATCCCCACACCCATCGGTTCATGGGAGTTCCAGCACTCTCTCCCATTAAGTGCTTCCTGTGGGACTCTCAGTTGGGTAAGGTAGAAGGACGTGGCGTCAGGTGGGCACTTTGTGATGTACTTTATAAAAATTTTAACTAGGGATGCACCGATACCACTTTTTAAGGATCGAGTACAATACCGATACTTTTTCCCTGGTACTCGCCGATACCGATACCAACACCGATGCTAGTTTTTTTGTTTGTGGCAATTTTCTAAGAACAACACAATGAGACTAATGAACATATCAGCATCTTTATTTTTAACAACTTCAACTCATATTATGAAAAAATAAATAAATCTTATGTGCTTATCAAAACATTTCAAAGCCCAAAATTCACAGTGTCCAATAACCTCCAAAGGGCAAAACCGAGGACATAAGCATGCAGATTGCCATGCGTGGGTCATCATCATTGATTTTGAATTATTTCCACACTGCTAAGCGCGAATGAAGCGTTAATAGAGAGTGATTTACATGTTAAGTCAATGCAAAGACACGATAGACCTACTTGCGGTGCGATTCAAGCAAATGAGGCGCCGCGAATTGGGCGTTCGCTTTATTCGCGCCGAGTTGAAATATCTGAACTTTGGCGAAAATTTTCGCTGCGTTAACCAATCAGGAGCTTGCTCTAGTAGGGACGTGATTATGACATAGCGAGCGGAGGCAGAAATCTGAAACAACAATGAAGGACTGCGCCTCTGAAGGATCTGATGGACCCAGACACGGCGCCGAACGAGTCTATGTCTATCTTCAGCCTTCCATAGCACATTATGCGCAGCTACCTGCTCAACAAAATCCATGTCCGCCATTTCACAACAAGACTGGAGCCGCCTGCCAGAAGCCCCTCCCATTACGCGAATTCCACGCGCTAATGAAGCGAGTAAACTCAAGTTCAAGCGTCCAACTACACATGAATAGCGTGATTTAGGTGTGAACATTGTGCCTGCTACAGCAGGTGTCTCTGTGTGCACTGGAACGTTCTGTCAATTATGTCACGTGAGGTATTGGTCTTTGGTATCAGGGAATTTTTACGAGTACGAGTACATGAGCTTGTTATCGGGCCCGTTACCCTCCCTACTGCTCACACATTGTCCGTACTGGCAGCACTGTGTTACTGTTAGAGCCACAAGCACCAGACGATGCTGCTCCAGTGAGTACTCCATCAAAGGCATATTGTAGGCCTGGCATGTCTTGTCTACTAGCTTCAATATGAATCCGATTAAATGTGATAGGGTGAAGGCCCCAGTGCAGCAGCAACAGCACATGACGTCGATGATGATGATGAGGAGACAATCTCTCTGGATTCCAGAAGGCATGAGGTATCATGTCAAGCCTGTGAAAGTACTATTCAGTCTACAATGGTGAGGAGTCATCATTTGGAGCCCACACACAACCTCATTTCTGTAACAGGACCCAGATTCTTAATCGAAAGAAGACTACATCGTGCAAGATTTCTGCTGCGCTAATTGTATTGTGTTCACAGAGCTCACAAGCTATCAAACAGTTGTATGGTAACCACCTCCGGTGCCAAATAGAACTGGCAGATATAGACATGCAGTACAAGAAGAAAAAGATGGAAAATCTTGCACTGGAGTCCGAAATAAAAAAAGAGGACAATTAGGAAACTGGACCTTGAAATAAAAAAACTTGAGCGGGAGGTGAGTCATGCCTTCAATGTACACAATATTCTCCTTTCCTCCCCCAGCTCCAAGAAGATGACACATCTTAAAATAAAATATATAAGGTCGACTCGTAAAGTCAAGTGAGCCATGACATATGAGCTACCATTTGTGAGTGCACAGTACCAGCGGCATCTTTAGTATTTTTTTTATTTTCCCCAGCAATCAGTACAAATAAGCATCGTTATAAGGCACCGTCCCCTTTTGCCCCCCCCCTAAAGCCAGGTGTGGCCACTAGCCTGTATAAAGGCCCAAAATGGTGTGGTCCTTTCTGCTCTGATAATGTCGTGCCCATTTTTGCAAGATGTGGTGGATGAAGAAGCACTTGTGCTCAGGAGAGCCTTCAGGCGAGAGAGGGTCTTCAGGGACGGGTTGGACCCACTGGCCTTCCCTGATGACCATCTATTTGAAAGATACAGGTTGATGGCAGACTGCTGGGTCCCAGGATTAAGCACCGCACAGCAAATGGTTTGTGTGGCCATGCCCTTTTTTGCTAGTGGAGCCTTCCTGTACTCTGTGGGGGATGCAGAACAGCTGAACAAGGCCACAATTTGCCGCACAATAAGGAGTGTATGTCTGGCTGATGATGAGATTTTGTGTTGACAGGTGAATTCTCTGGTGTGTTGCTGGGAGACAGGGGGTATGGCTGCCAGCCTTTTCTCCTGACACCTTTCACAGACCCCCAGGAAGCACAGCAGGCCTACAACCATGCCCATGCCAGGACCAGGGCCAGAGTTTAAATGATCTTTGGCCTCCTGAAGGCACTTTTTTACTGCCTTCACAAATGAAGGGTCAGCCCTGTGAGGGCATGTGACATTACTGTGGCTTGTGCTGTCCTCCACAATGTGGCCTGCCTGAGGAAGGAGAGGGCCCACAGAGTGCCACCAGCCATGGACTGGGACCAATGGCCAGCAATCTTCCTTGATGACGACACTGGTCGGCTGCTGAGGGACCAATATGTGTTGAATGTGTTGAAATGGTGTGTTATATACAGACCTTTGAATGTGTATTTATCCATTTGTTGTATAATATGCTTTGATTCTGGTCTTTCCATCTTGTAGAGTCACTGTATGACTTCAGTTTTGTGTTTTTATATTTATATGGAATGTGTATTTTATACGACAGAGTATTAGGGCCACACTGAGGAAGAAGGAAAAAGTCATACATTTAAGAGGCTGTTTTTTTCTGCGGAAAAGATGCATATTCTTTTTACAATCCTGATACTTATGACAATGTGATGCTGATGTGCCAAAAGATTAAGCATGTCCTTGTTTGTGAAACCATACTGAAGAACAATTCCACGAAATGCCCCACACCTGTCATTTTAACAACTGCCCGCCTCTAAAACAATGGGTTACAATTTTATGACTTCATTCTCGAAGTCTGTGAATTTTCTATTTTTTCCTCTGTGGCCCAAATATTCTATAATTTTATATAGCCTATAGCCTTATAGTCTATGGGAAACTGTAAATTATCTAATGATAGCAACATCTAAAAATCATCATTTATCCAAAATGATTGAACATAATGATCACAAACGTTCAAATAATGACAGTGGTTCTAGTTATATGTGATAATGTGTAGTGGGCAGTGGAATAACTATTGGTTTCCGTTTGTGGTGACTGCTGACTGATTTAAGGGATGAGATTAAATAGATCCTGGAATTTAGCCTGGTCTGGAGCAGGCTAGCTCCACATAATAAATCTCCATGCTAACTTATACCATAACATATCCTGCCGCCCCCTATACAGCTTTATTGCAAACGGATCACGGATAAATTGAGCCAGGATAACCAAGATATCTCAGCTTAATCCCTTATCCTAGTTTTGTGCAATAGGCCTCTGGTAAGAACTCTGGCAGCTGCATTCTGAACTAATTGTAGATTGTTTATTTATGATGCAGGACAGCCACTAAGTAGTGCATTACAGTAGTCAAGTCTTGAGGTCACAAATGCAGGAATAAGCTACTCTGTGTCAGCAACACAGAAATGTTGCCAAATACGAAATATCCTATAAGGTGGAAAAAGTCATTTAGAAATGACAGGTTGCTGTCTAATATAACGCCTAGATCTCTTACTGTATTTTTTGGGGTAACAGTCCATCCTTCAATTTGCAGGTTATAATCCGAAATAGTCTTTGGTCCGATAAGTAATATTTCTGTTTTATACACTTTTATGGATCTTTGTTACAGTAAAATATCCAATTATTTTAATATTACATTTTACATATTAAAACACTATAATGACCTCCTGTTTAAATGATAAACAATTAAATGTTTTCATATCTTCTTTATCAATACAGTACTTTATAAAGTAATTCAGGTAAAAATCCCTGATTAAATTTCAATCTATTTTAAATATGCAACTTCTTCTTTAGAATTTTCGCTGAAGTGTTATAGGGTGATTTCTTCCTGCAGTAGGAGGTGGGGGATGATGGAGGTTGTTGTGAGCAGTAACAAAGAGCTGAATATCTCTTCAGATAACTGGAAAGTATTCCCTGGCAACATTCATTTCTAAAATCGCTGGCAAAAATCACACTTGAACAACATATTTCCGATCATTAATTAAACCTGATATCAATTATAGTGTACATATAGTTTCCTAAGCTTAAACTGCTCTAGAAATCCCCTTTTAAATGCTGCTTCATGTTAATTGTGAGAGCAACGACTCACATTAAGCCTTTAAAATGCTTTTCAAATAAGATGTATAACTTGTCACAAGTTGAGCTACAAAACAAATAGACTGTTTCTGATATTAAAAAGTAAAAAAACGGCTAAAGTCACAAGTTTCTTGCCTCGCACCACACTGACATCATTTTGCTTGGTCGATTTAATATTATGATCAGTCTTAACTTTCTAATTAATGATAAGAAGCATGAGGCATCACGCAGAGTTTTGCACAAGCACTCTGATCTCACTTGCTGTTTTTCTCAATTTGCAGAAAACACAGAGTGAATACAAACATCAAAGCTCTGCATGCAACCAAGCATTTCACGAGTTCACCTGCGCAGATAACAGCAATAATGCGGGTATAATAATGATGGCGTGGGTATGAAGGTTATGCCTATATGGCATGCTGTCCAGGGAGCGGGCTCCGAACTCGCCGGATCTATCTGAACCCGTAGCACTCGACTCTTGTCAGGGAAAGTGTGTCGAACTTGGAACGGCTCAAGCCCAGAGCACACCCCTCAAAGGCATGGTAAATGTTTTGGTGATGCTGGCTTCTACGCTTGAGATGGAAGCATGGGCCTCTGGGGAGGTGATCGCTGCAGTGATGCAGCCTTCTAGGCTTGAGATGGAAGTAGGGGGTCTGCGGAGGCGGTCGCTGCGGAGTTGCTGGCTTCTACGCTTGAGATGGAAGCGTGGGCCTCTACCCGGCGTTCGTTGCGGCGATGCTGGCTTCTAGGCTTGAGATGGAAGCACGGGCCTCTATCGAGGCGGTCGCTGCGGCGATGCTGGCTTCTATGCTTGGGATGGAAGCGCTGGCCACTTTGGAGGCGGTCGCTACGGCGGTGCAGGCTTCTTCGCTTGAGTTGTGAGCATTGGCCCCTGCGGAAGCGGTCTGGAGCGACATGTCTTGAGAAAAAGCACTAGTGATAGCAGAGGCGGTTGCTGCGGCGGGGAGATCTCCCACTGTGGAGATGACTGCTGAGGTGGTGGAGGCTCGAACTTGTGCCATGAGATATGGTTGGAGGGTCCTGGGGGAGATGGCTTGAATGATGGAGTTGAGAGAGGCATCTAGGAGGGTTTTCAGAGGGTTTATTGGAAGATCAGTTCCGAATAGGGAGGTACAGGTGTTGGCAGGGGGTCTGCGTCGAGCACCAGCAGCCTGAACTTCTGGAAGGCAAAACAGCAAAGGGCATCAGCAATCAGATTTTTTGATCCGGTAATGTGTTTGGCTGTTAAAATAGACTGGTCTTAGGCTGAGATCCAGATGAGGCATATGAGGAACGGCATTAAGGTGGAGGAGTGGGAGTGGCCCTTGTCGATGCAATGCACGGTTGCCTCGTTGTCACAATGTACGACTATGCTGGAAGCTGACCACTCTTTTTCCCTATAAGGATGCCGCGACGACCAGTCGGTACAGCTGGAAAAGTGCTGAGGATGCGAGAGACTAGAGAATTTCGGAGAGCTGAGGGGGCCAGGTGGATGCGAACCAATGACCATGGTAAAAATCTCAGAAACCGACGGACGGGGCGGCGTCGGTGAACAAGCGATTATCGACAGGGGAGGAGACCATGTCACTGTAGAAAAAGGACAGGCTGTAACATTGTCTGAGGAATTTTATCCATAAACTCAGCTCGTCACGGCAGGAGCTGGATAGGTATATCATGTTGTCTAGGGCATGGGCGGAGGACCCGAGAGAGAGGAGGTGTGACATTAGCGGGCGGTCTTGCAGGATGATGCACACAAGAACAGACAAGAGCTCCCGTTTGGAACAGCAGGGATTAGTTATAAGGAAGGAAGCGATCAACATCGTTCTGTAATTTTTTTCCTTTGGCAGAGAAGCCTGGAAAATTGATGCAGGGAAATTCGATTGGACGTGCTCGGCCCTGAAGTTTTGACTGGGGCGAGGGGGACACCGAGCTTAGTGAAAACCTGTTGGACTGTTGTGAGATGCGCGGCTGGGAATGAGTCGGGATGCAAGATGATTAGAAAATCGTCTAGTAGGTGGATAAGATAGGGGATTGCATAGAGAGAATCCAGCAGATTGCGGAATGGAGGAAGTGGATTGGCGAGGCGAAGTTGGGCATGTGGGAAGAGAGGGAGTGACTAGGGGGTATGCAATGGTGCTATGAGCAACGGAGCGGCAGACTGGCAAAAATATTGCGAACGCCAAGGAAAACCCTGTTGTGTAGCTCGGTGTCCAGTGCTCCCCAATAGTGGCATTGGTTTCACTGAGCCACACGGATTTCGTACTTTGCTGAGAAAAGATTAAGGAATGTGTAGACGTGGGAACCCTCGTACGAGAGAGCAAGCACTGCCACTATGGCGAGGTAATGTCAGTGTAGCTGGAGAAGGTGAGCGTGATTTCGATTGTTTCGAATCCAGCTCGATTGTTTTGAATCCAGCTCGATTGTTTTTTCTATTTTTACTGATGCAATACAAACATCTAGAGTGATGTAAAAAAATATGAAATAGTATGTATGAATAGTAATCCATTAATGTGTAAAGGGAGGTAAAAAAAAGTAATATGCCAGCATCATAATTTTATTTTTACACAGAGATGCTCTATTCACAGATATACATGTCTGTTAATTTTAGCAATCCTTGATGCATTTTATGCTAATGATGAAAGCTCAAAATTAAATAGGCTAAAGGGCACTGTTAGAGATACCTTAATGTCGCTTTAGATTCTTGTACTTGGTCAACCTTTCTTTAGGAACTACATTTTTGAAGCCCTATATGGTCCAGTCCTGGAGATATGAGGATCTAAATGTAATAAGAAAACAATTAAAATGTAGACATTTTCAGTCATCAAAAAAACAATTTATTTTGTATGTGGCGCTAATTAACAACATCCCTTTATTCAAATTTCCCTACAACTGAAAGAAATAAAGAATCTTATAGTTAAACTATTCAGAGCAAGTTAATGTGCCTTAACACAATTATCTTTTACAGTAACTCAGTTCCAAAAAGACACTAAAATGGTTGTTTTGTGCAGTTGTTTTGATAGACGAAAAAAAAATTCTAGTTTTAACATTATTTATTCTTTAGACATTCCTCTTTAAAATAAATTACGTGACAGATTTTTGAAAAATTTGCCACATTTGGTTTTTGATGACTGAAAATGTGTCCATTTTTCTCATGAGCCATATAGGGCTTTAAAAATGTAGTGCCCGAAAGAAAGGTCAGTCAACAACAAGAATCTAAAAGGATATTAAGGTATCTCCAACAATTATGGAATTACAGGCATGCACATTTTGTAAAAAGAACACAAAAAAATGCCCTTTCTTCAGTTTTGAGCGTTCACCATTGGCATGATATGGCTTAAAATTTAGAGCGAAATTTTTCATTTTTACATCCCTCTACACTTTAATTGATTACTATTTACAGTGGAATTTGATATTTTGGAGTTGACACGGAATGACCCATTAGTGTTTTTGTCGGATAACAGGTCGTGGATGCAAAACATAATATAATGCAGATAAAACATGCAACATATAATGCAGTCACTATCAACTAGCCTTATGTCAGAAGGAGGTGAAAAGGATCAACCTCAGGAAGAGCGTTCAGTGATGCCCTGAGAATAAAACGAGGAAGGCATTTGAATGCAAACAGGCCTGTAGAGAACAAGTGATGAGTCAGTGAAAGAAGGAAAAAATGCTCTCCCAATGAAACCGTTGATCCCCATGCACAGTTACCATGACTACAGGTCATATGATTACCAGGCAGTGGTGTTCTGAGGTGTGTTTGTATTGCAAACAACATACAAGAGCAGGCCACATTGGGAGAATGCCACATTATATTTAAAGCATTTCTGTTCATTGGAATAGAATCCAGCAACAAATACAGGTAGTTTATTTCTGCTTGCGGATTATTTCCTAAACCAAAAATATGTAACCTGACAATATTTTTCAGACTAAGGGTTGAGGGATGTATAAACCGTTGCACCAGTACATAACAGACAATTTCTTACTGAACTGTTGTTTCCAGAAATATGTTCCCATACTGTATGTATTTATGTTTAAAACTTTTTATAAAATACAGTGGGTTCAAAAGGACACCCTTTAGACACATACCACAACTAAAATCAGATGAATCAATACTGTATGTAATCAATCAGAATGCCAGCAAACCCCACAGAACAGTCAACCCGACTACAAATACTTTAAAACATACAGTACACGAATGGGAAGCACGTGTTTTCTTTGTCCTTGTATTTGTTTCCAAAGTTCATTTAAACTGTGAAAGAAAGTTGCATCAACCCACCATCATACCATACAAGCCAAGTCAACAGTATTTCGACACGAAATCATTTGGATAACCGTCCACAGCAAATGCGGTTTTGGACACCACGTTTTCGCCGCCTTAAGTCTAGTGTAACGAATGAACAGTGGATTTTAACTTACGGCTGTACTTACATCTGTATATGCTCATCTGAGATCAGTTATGTTGTGCAACGTACGATGGTCCCCCGTCCCCGAAACTACTTGATACAAAAGATAATCTCAAGGAGCTCTGTTTATTGGCAGAAATCGTTCTTATCTGTTGTCAAGTGTCGCGTAGCGTACTCTTGTTAACACGGCTGACAGCCTGTCTTTTGTATTCAGCATTGTAATCGTCGTTATGTCCAAGGAGAGCGATATACTGTACAACAGCGCCATCTAGCAGCAAACGCGTTGGACCCTGAGCAACACAATACCATATTAATCTATCATAATACTTAGAACTTAAGAGTTTTGGTCAAACTTTACTTTGGTAATAAGATGCTATTACAAACATGAGTAAATGCATTAGCTAACATTAGCTAACAATTACCAATTTTGTTTATTATTCCTTGTTAATGTTGGTTCATGTCAATACAGTTATTCATGTTAGTTCAAGGAGCATTGACTAATGTTATTAGTGACAAAGTTTGATTTTAATCATATGTTAGTAAATGCTGAAAATAACACTAATACCTTACTGTACCTTTCTTTTTTCATTTTAACTAATGCATTAATTAATTGTTAACAAATAGCACCTAATTGTAAAGTGTTACCACAGTTTTAAATAATTGCTGCATTTGAGCATGATTCTCGGTTCTGGCTACAGTGAAGAAGTGGTTAATAACAATTATAAAAAAGTATAATATTGTAATATAAATTACATGTACATGTTCTGCACTCATACACTGTATTTATTTTTTTATTAAGTTTGATAAAAACGTTGGTAGAGAAAGGCCTATTCCTTTTGGCAATATTTAAAAAGTGTTTAGTGTGAAACATTAGGAAAGTTGTTTGTATGTCGCCTATGTATTGTGATTTAATTTTAAATCAAGATCACCAAATCAAGAATTCATACACTCATGTGTATAAACAACGAAACAGGTAGTCTACTAAATTCAACACCCATGCAATTTTCAATTATAGGCCTACTTGTTTTCTTATACACTCCAATGCATGTGTTGATACAGTATTAACCATATGGTTTCAAATGTAAATAAGTGAACTTACCCAGCTTTTGGAAGGCAACGTTTAGGCTATTTGACGTAAGTGACTTTAGTTTCTCCCTTTCTTCAAGAGGCATCCCAAATACCATGCCGTATCCAGCAAAATAGGTGTTGTCATGCGATCATGCCACAGCACAATGCTTGCCGTATCCCGAGCGAATAAAATTTAATTTGGCCGCCATGTAACACAACTCGTTCCTAAGAAGTTTTCGCAGTCATTGCACCTGTTCCGTCTTTGTATTTCGTGTTGAATTAAGCAGTCTAAATGTAGATCTCATTATTCACTTGAGAACCTAGGTGATTAGCTACTACATTTCACCTCTTTGAAATACTGCAGAACTTCAAAAACATATGCAGGGCAATTTATGAAAGTGGTTTATAATCACCAAGAATTTCGTCAGTTTGACAGTGTTGATTGAAGAGGTCACTAAAGAACACAACAAACAGGACTGCAACCGGCCAGTAAGATTACTAATAAGAGCAAAGAAGATTATGGCTTAGCAGCACCGACCTCGAAAATAGAACTGTTGCTTGCGCGCTTCCAAACAATGTCCACACTGTTAATTTGTCAATTGTGTCATGTCGCTAAAACTAATTTCATATAGATTGGTGTTCTTAACATTTTTTCTCACTTACAAAACAATGGGATTTCAAAACAGTGTTGGAAACAAAAAACATTGAAACTTTTTAGACTGCAACCATTATAATCATATCATAGACATGGATAAAAATGGATAAAATGGCAATTAGAAGTCTTTAAAATGGCATGGAAAGAGAGTGCAAATTGTTATAAAAAGGCACTAAAAGCAGCAAAGGCAGAGCACCTTCGTAACCTCATAGAAACCAACAAAAACAATCCAAGGTTTCTATTTAGCACAGTTGCTAAATTAACAAATAAACAGACACCACCTGACCTTGTTATTCCGCCGCACCTTGGTAGCAATGAATTCATGAAATTTTTTACAGAGAAAATCAAAAACATTCGTGACAAAATTGTAAAAACTCAACCTCCAAATCTGTCCTATGAATTAGCACCAACCATCGCTCCAAAAGAAAGGCTCCAGCGTTTTTCAACTATAAAACAGGAAGATTTAATTCAACTTATCGCAACCTCTAAACCTACAACTTGCTTACTAGACCCCATACCAACTAAATTATTAAAAGAGTTACTACCTGTTGCAATTGAGCCCATCTATAACATTATTAACTCGTCAATTAATCTAGGCCATGTCCCAGGTCCCTTTAAGATGGCCGTCATTAAGCCTCTAATCAAGAAACCAAACTTAGATCCAAATGAACTAGGAAACTATAGACCGATTTCAAATCTCCCATACCTGTCTAAAATTCTAGAAAAAGTAGTGTGCACTCAGTTGTGCTCTTTCTTACAAAATAACGACATGCACGAAAAATTTCAGTCAGGCTTTAGATCTCATCATAGCACTGAAACTGCGCTCGTTAAAATTACAAACGACCTGCTTATAGCATCAGATAAAGGTCACATCTCACTCCTGGTCCTGCTTGACCTTAGTGCTGCGTTTGATACCGTAGACCATAACATACTTCTAGATCGCTTACACAATTATACCGGTATTGAGGGACAGGCACTACAATGGTTTAGATCTTACTTGTCAGACAGACATCAATTTGTCCATCTAAATGGGGAATCATCCTATTTAACGCAAGTAAATTATGGATTACCTCAGGGATCGGTTCTGGGACCCGTGCTGTTCTCCATATACATGCTTCCCCTTGGAAACATTATTAAAAAACATGGAATTAGCTTCCATTGCTATGCAGATGATACTCAGCTATATATCTCATCAAGACCAGATGATTCCTCCCAGCTACCCAAATTGGCAGAGTGCATTGAAGATATAAAACATTGGATGACCTATAATTTCCTTCTTTTAAATTCTAATAAAACAGAAATATTACTTATCGGACCTAAGACACGCAAACCAAATATTTCTGATTATAAACTGCAAGTTGAAGGATGTACTGTTACTCCAACAAATACAGTAAAAGATCTAGGCGTTATATTAGACAGCAACCTGTCATTTCGAAATCACATCTCAAATGTCACAAAAACAGCCTTTTTCCACCTAAGAAATGTTGCCAAGTTACGAAATATTCTGTGTGTTGCTGACGCAGAGAAGCTTATTCATGCATTTATGACCTCAAGACTTGACTACTGTAATGCGCTACTTAGTGGTTGTCCTGCATCATCAATAAACAAACTACAGTTAGTTCAGAATGCAGCTGCCAGAGTTCTAACCAGGACCAGAAAATATGATCACATAACCCCAATTTTATCAACCCTTCACTGGCTACCCATTAAGTATCGTATTGACTTTAAAGTTCTTTTAATCACTTATAAAGCCTTAAAGGGTTTAGCCCCTACCTACCTAACAGAGCTTCTATCATACTACAACCCATCACGCTCTCTAAGATCTCAAAACGCAGGACTTTTGATAATACCTAGAATAACTAAATCCACCAAAGGGGGTCGAGCTTTCTCATATGTAGCACCTAAACTCTGGAATAGCCTTCCTGATATTATTCGAGGATCAGACACACTCGCCCAATTTAAATCTAGATTAAAAACGCATCTTTTCAGCCAAGCATTCACTTAATGCAAATATGCTAAATAAACCACCAGGAGATGCTGACATTAGATATTATTTTACTAGAATAATTGGATTTATTATATAAAACACCATGTAGTGTGTTTTACCCTTTCTTGGGTTTTTCGTTTTTCCCCTGTAAAGCTGCTTTGGAACAATGCAAATTGTGAAAGGCGCTATATAAATAAAATTGAATTGAATTGAATTGAATAGACATAATTAATACCCAGACGCGGCATTGGCCGCTAAGCTCTGCTGCTGCCATAAACGGTCAGGCCAGCCTCCACTTTGTAAATGACAGTCAAGCCAGCCCCACGTTGTTTTTTGTGCGCGCATATAGAGAGAGATTACGGTAAGACCGTGAGAGGACAACCTTCAAAATAAAAGCAGTTTCGCAAGTCCTGATATCGTATGATGGACAATCTAAGATGGTGTACTATGATTCTGAGATTAAATAAGTTTTACAAAACAGGTAGTTTTCTGAACATACAGGAAAAACAGTCTATATAACAAATAATAACAATACCAACCACCGAAATGCTTCTGCAACGGCCTAGCAACCACCAAGAACGCCACACAAACTGCATAGCAACACTGTTGTAACCGCCAAAATACATTTTCAACGGCCTAGAAATCACCCACAACATTATAGAAACTGCATATCAACCCTTTAACATTTAACATTGCTCGTTGCCCTAGCAACATCACTTGCAACCGGTAACACACTATCAATTGATAGTGTGAAACCGCATTAATTTTGAAATTTGTCCTTCTGCGCCCTTACCGTAATCTGTCATGTATGCGCGCAAGAAAACCTACGTGAGGGCTGGCTTGACCGTCATTTTCAAAGTGGAGTCTGGCCTGACCGCAGTCTATAACTGCTAGGGCAGAAGCCCACTTAACTCATAGAATTGTCTGAGCTGAGCTTTTTCGGCATTAAAACCACAATCACGTTTACATTTCTTAACACATTTGAATGGTTTACGATATAGCCTACGGTAGAACAAGCAAAACAATCAAATAACCACACGTGGAAGTATTAGTCGAGAATAAAACATATCATGTTGAGATTGTTTCTGAGTTTAATTTGAATAATCGAACAAATTAGATCAAATTAATTTAATTTACACGTCGACTAAAAAAAGGTGTATTATTACTGGGGAAATAGATTTTTCTGTCATCATGTTATACAATTTCAGAAATTAAAAGACGTTATTTTATAAATTCGGTAAAACAATTCCAGCAGTAAACTGAACTAAAGTGAACGAGCTGTAGTCTATTCTAATAATGTGCATTTCATCTACCTCTCTACACAATTATTAAGCCTAAATAATGCTTGTCAAGCCTGGGTTTTAAAAGTTCCTTGTGACAATACATTTTTAAAAAGTCTAACCATCTTTTACTGGAGTCATAGCGTTTCTGTTCTTCCCTTGTAAATAACAAATTATTGGAATTAATAAACCATTATTCTGTTTATATGCAGGAAACAGCAGCATTTCTGCATGATCATGTAGGCCTATTTGCTTTTTACCCAACACACATTCCCAATTTAACACAAATGCGAATGTTTCCTATTCACCAGCCGCAATGCCCCCTCAAGTCCACTAGAGTGCACTCTCCACATCCATCAGGACTGCCATATACATTTTACATACATTTACATTTAGGCATTATGCAGACGCTTTTATCCAAAGCGACTTACATTGCATTATCCTATACATTTATACATAAGTATCTGCAATCCCCTGGGAACCCACAACCTTGCGTTGTTAACACAATGCTCTTACCACTGAGCTACATTTCCCTATCTCTTGCACCTGTCTCTATTACACTCGGTTCATTCAGTCAGTCATTGTGAAGTCTTGTTTGTTGATTCATGCTGCATTTGATTTTGAATTGTTTATCGTTTCTGAACCTCTGCTGCCTGCTTCGAGCACTGCCTATTGTAGCCTACCGTTTGTGCTTGTTTTGTGCTTGCCCTGACCATTGCCTCTACATTTTTGTGTATTAAAGCTGCATTTAGATCTTCTACCCTTGAGTTTCGGAGCAGGTCATGACAACAACGAATATAGTAGTTTTTATAGATTATTTTACATTGGTACTGACAACCAATCTACATTTAGTCATTTAGCAGACGCTTTTATCCAAAGCGACTTACAAAGAGTTTGGGGAGCATTAAGCGATATGTCATAAAAGAGCAGCACAATAGGTGCTAATACAAAGTTACTAATTTTAACAAAAGCTAGACCACTACCTGTTGTGGGAAGAGAGGGTTAGTGTACTTTTTTAATCTTTTTTTCTCTTTTGTCTGTCAAGTATTCACAGAAGATGTGGGTTTTAAGTAGTTTTTTGGTTGTGAGAGATGTGGTTGACCGGACCACATTAGGAAGAATGTTCCACCAGGAAGGAGTTGTGAAGGAGAATCAGCGGGTGTGGTGAGGAAGGCGGGACGAGAGCTGTGAGGCAGGGCCGGTGGCATGAGTGATAGTTGGAATCAGCTGTGCACGCACCGGTGTAATGCCGAGAAATGCACCCCTGCCAGATTATGCACCCTCCCTCCCCACAATGGTTAGGGTAAGGATTAGGTGTGGGGAGGGGTTAGAACCAGCCAATCGGACAGCCGAGCTATTGTAGGGGTGCATAAACTGGCAGGGGTGCATTTCTTGGCACAACACCGGTCACGCATCTAATGGAGGACATTGGGAGGACATCTTTACATCCGTGTTTATTGTTTGTTTAATCATTTTTGATTAAAGTTTGTTAAATGTTCGCCGGTTCCCGCCGCCTTCCTTCACTTTTATGGATCATCATGACAGCAGGAAAGCGATTTAATTGAATTACTAATCCAATTTCCGTTGAGATGGTAAAAAAGGAATGTTCAGTTATTTGTCCAGTAGCCTAGTACAAATAATGCATATGCATTGTAATTATGTGAAAATAGTACTGAGAAAAAAATATGAATGTAGAATAATTCTTACACGTGCTCTCAATAGCAAATAATAAAAACATTAATTACATACAGGTGTATCAGAATGTCATGGAAAAGTAAATTTTTTCAGTAATTCAATTCAAATTGTGAAACTCGTGTATTTAATAAATTCAATGCACACAGACTGAAATAGCTAAGTGTTTGGTTCTTTTAATTGTGAAGATTTTGGCTCACATTTAACAAAAACCAACCAATTCTCAACAAATTTGAATACTTCATAAGACCAATAATTTAAACATTTTTCGTGAATTGTTTGCCTGCGGTATATACAGAAAGTATATTGAAAGTATTTACTGTATCTGAACTCAATACTTGTTCCTTTAGGGGCGGTGCCAGGACGTTTTTCTTGGGGGTGCTGAGGGGGGGGGCTTAACAGTTTAGAGGCTGGGCTAATAACATGATTAAATTAATAAATGCCTTAGCTAGACAACATGCAATTTTTCTGTTTAAATACAGAACAGCTTCTTAAAAATATTGTTGTAGTGCATTAGCCAACACTTCTCCCATCTGTGCACTTAGTTACAGTGGCATGCATCCTGTCCGGGGAGTGGGCTCCGAGCTTGCTGAACCTGGTTGGGCATGGGTGCTTAGGTGGTGGTGGGAAGTTAGTGTGTTCTTCTGGAGGAGTAGCTTCTGCTGTGACTGGGCGCTGGAAGAAGCACGGGGCCCTGCTGGGTTGGTCACTGCGGCGATACTGGCTTAATGTCGGGTGGTGTCTGCTGCGGCAGAGCACTAGTTGGAAGCATGGACCCCTGCGGGGGGGGAATGGTCGCTGTAGCCATACTGGCTTTTTGTTGGGTGGTCTCTACTGCCGCAGAGCACTAGTTGGAAGCACAGGCCCCTGTGGGGGTGGCTGCTGCGGTTATAATAGCTTCTGTAAGTTTAGTTTACAGTTCAGTTAAGTTTTCGCTTAATCAATTGTTGATGTCATGGTGTATTGAACAGAAGCTGCTCTTTGTTAATCATTTTGATCTGTTCTGGGAGCGACCTAGGCTCTTCCGCCCTGACGGCCTGCAGCATCAGCGGTTCTCCTGTCCGACAACATCGCGAATGCGCTACGCACCTGTTGACTATGTCTCTCTCAGGTAAGTCAAAACTTTAACCATAGTCTGTGCTCCTCAACTGCTATAAATGTTACTGTTTCCAAATATATAGAGACTGTATGTGTCTAAATAAGTAATTATTTTGGCAAAAGTCAGAGGTAAAATCTGATCGTGATTAAACCTGAAGACAATGTAATAAACAACCAAAACCAATTCAAAAAAGTTCGGCCTGCTTAATATTAGATCACTAAAATCAAAGGCAGTTATTGTAAATGAAATGATCACGGACAACAGTTTTTAAATATTCTGTCTTACCGAGACCTGTTTTAAACCAAATGATTATTCCGGTCTAAATGATTGTACCCCACCAAGGTACTGTTATATGCATGAGCCACGTCCGGTTGGTCGGGGTGGCGGTGTCGCTACAATATTTAGAAACTTTCTTACTGTAACTTAGAGAACAGAGCATAAATTTAAATCATTTGAAGTGCTTGCGTTGAACATAATTATTCCTAACAAAAGTAAAAAAACATTGCTTTCTTTTACATTGGCTACGGTGTATAGACCCCCTGATCCCTATACTGATTTTCTGAAAGAGTTCGCAGACTTCCTATCGGACCTATTGGTTAACGTTGATAAAGTATGTTGTAGAATTTTCTTATTCCTTAAACTAGGTGAGTCAACTTTTGAAAAACGCGACACACAGAGAAAAATGGAAGTACTTTGCAAAGTATTTATTGCCGTTTAATCTGCATCATAAGCAATGAGCATGGTGCAGAGAAAAGGCACTCTTTCCTCCTGCACACAGAGTATATATTTGATTCAAACGTGACACCCTCTCCCTTTGCCCCCCAGCAAGAATCCCGAGCTGGTTTACGAGAAGTGATGCCCGTAATTCCAAACAGAACATCTTGGCCCCTGCTCGAGGGCAAAGGCAGAGTGGTATGACGCGTATAGAGAAAAACATGATAACATTTTAAAGAAAACATAGATAAACACTTCATAAACATATAGACAGATACAGCAAGAAAATTTCCATTACATTCCCCCCTTTTATCATATATGATAACCAAAATCTTTATACTTTGACCTTGTAAAATGGCTTCTCTTCCAGGTTTCATTCTTTATCTAAACAGTTCTTAAAACAGTGAATTAAACATAGTGAATTATGATAACATAATCATAACCAACAACAACCCTACAAGAATCGGCAACACCACCTGCTTGAGCCCCACTCCCCAACCTTGGCAATTCCACCACTTCAACAGGCTGTTTAGTCATATAATCCGGCTTCCTGATGGCATTCTTCATGTGCTTTATAATGTCTGTTACATTATCAGCATAATCCGGAATGTAGAAACAACAACTGACCCCGAGCATTTTGCATACACCGCCTTTCTCTGCGGTGAGCATATCTAAAACTAACCTTCTCTGCAATCCTAATTCCCTATTTCCAAACCGTTCAAGTCTGTACTTTACTTACCACCTGGTTCTCTGCACTCTGTCTTTTCTTCGGCCTTGTTGGTGCTGTTTGCAACTGTCAACAGGGTTGTGACTTTGCAGGGTAATTGACCCTTCAGCCTCTTCTGGTCCTCTAATCTCAGAGGACTGACTCTCCATGCCTGCTCGAGTCACATACACCACCAACAACTGTCATTCACTCCAACCTCTTTCTTTTGCATCAGTGCCAATGCACATGCCTTATTGCCTTTGCATAGGTATATTGCCTTTCTTATGTCTACTTTTGTCTCTCCTGGGTCTATCCACGTTCTAGCCTCTACTTCTGCCTCTTTTTCTGCCCGCATTGTGGCCTGAAATTCCTTGGCTGCACTGATATCTGAACCTTCTGACCGGTGTCCTTCCCTTTCTCTCCCCGACCACATACACAAATATACTGACCTGCTTAAACCTTCATCACCTGCATAAACCTTCGTCACTTTCCATATTTCCACTGTTATTTGTGAAATTGCTCCTGTTCCCTCGTAATTAAATGTTTCTGAGTTAGAGCTAGTCGAAAACTTTCTCTTTTCCCTTTTTATTTGGCCGTCCCAGGGGACATAATGGCCCACATTTTTCAAAATTGATTGCCTTATCCACCACATCACCTGAGGTACACGTACCTCTACACAAATACATATTTGTTCCCCAGTACCTAGCAGAATTACCATTTTATAAAACCTCGGAATATAGGGTTGCACAGAAACAAAATTCTATAATCTCTCATTTCTCGGAGTTCAATGCGTCCCGACTCGAACAGTTGATTGCCTTTGCGAGCACCAGCAGCGCCGCTCCTCCTGTCGATTGAGTCAGCACCACCATTGCGAAGAGCCATGTGGATGCCATTGTGATGGGCCTATGGTTGGAGTTGCCACTCCTTGGACACCCCTTTTTGCCGTGGGAGCAGTGGCGGTTCTACATTGAATTGCACCCCGGGCGAGACCACCTTTGAGCGCCCACTTGCTAAGTCATAATTTCTTCCAAATAACGCACATCTTCGGCGAATACCTGACAGACAAATAATAAAAATAAAAAAAACTTACACTAACACTTCTCTCAACATGTTTTGGTCTAGCTTTTGTTGAAACTAACTGTCACGGAACAGGTAGTGAAGAGAACCCAAATGCAGGCAGTAATTTGGGGTAACAGATTTTAATAAAGTAAAAAGAAAAACAAAAACCCACAAGGGGGTAAAATACAGGGGATAACAAAGACAGCAACAAAAGGATGAAAAACTCACGGCGGGTAACCAAAAGGACGCTAACGCTGGGACACAGCGTAGGGACAAATCCTCAGAGCAGTTACACAGAGCACAGTTACCGACAAGTATGACAACAAACGAGCACAGGACAGAGAATACAAGGGATTTAAATAGGGAGACGAACAAAGGATATAACGATGGGCAGGTGTGGGTAATGAGACACAGGAGGAAAGCTATACTAGAAACGAGAGGGGCGGGGCCAAATGACGAGACAGGAGAGAACGCATATTATGTCCTGATTGACAATAATATGTTTCTCTCCACATAAAACACGTGGGTCCGTCATGATTCTGCCTCTAGACCAGAAAACCAAGACAAGAGAAGGCAGAATCATGACAGAATCCCCCCCCCCTTAATGAACGACTCCTGGCGTTCACCAGGGGAGTAACTAACAAGACAAGACAGACTGGGTAACAGACATAAACCAACAGAACATTGCAAACATGACTAGGGGCATACAAGAAATAATCACAAACGGGTTGGGGTGAGACAATAAAAATAACAAACATGGGAGGGGGGGTGGAGGCAAACAAGATTGCCTAGGGGGCAGTCCAAAAGGGAATGGATTGGGTGGAACAGTCTTAGGGGGAGTCATAGAGGCTCTAGGAGTCCCCTGCTGTGACACCGGCTGAAAGGCCGGCTGAAAGGCCGGCTGGAAGGCCTGCTGGAAGGCCTGCTGGAAGGCCGGCTGAAAGGCCTGCTGAAAGGCCGGCTGGAAGGCCGGCTGGAAGGCCGGTTGGAAGGCCGGCTGAGACACCGGCTGGAAGGCCGGGTGGAAGGCCGGCTGAGACACCGACTGGAAGGCCGGTTGGAAGGCCGGCTGAGACACCAGCTGGAAAGCCGGCAGGGCAGGACTTGACGCCGGCTGGAAGACCGGCTGGGGCTGAGACGCCGGCTGGGGCTGAGACGCCGGCTGGAAGGCCGGCTGGGGCTGAGCTGACTGGGTTGTAGGTTGGAGGGCCGGCTGAGACGGACTGGGTGCAGGAGGGACCACCGGACTTGGGACCACCGGACTAGACGGGACCACCGGACTTGACAGGACCACCGGACTTGACGGGACCACCGGACTTGACGGGACCACCGGACTTGACGGGACCACCGGGACCACCGGACTTGACGGGACCACCGGGATTGACGGGACCACCGGGCTCGACGGGACCACCCTTCGAGCCGCCCTCCGAGCCGCCCTCCGTTGCCTCTTCTTCAGCCGAGCCCCCCGCCTGGAGGCCGGCTGCAGGAATGAAGAGAATGGGATGAGTGGCTCGGGATTGGAGGTCTCAAACGAGGACCCCCAGGATTCCCGTCTCCCTCGCTTGCCAGTGAGACTGGGCGGTTGTGGAGAGGCTGCAGAGGTTGGGGAGTGGTGCATGGCGATGCCCACATTCCTGATCTGCAGAGGACCACTCTCTGGTATCGCAACCAGCGGAGATGAGTCAAAGGAGTTCGATGAGGTCGTGGACCACGAACGACCTGTGGCGGCATCCCACACAGCGTCGAAGTCCAACGGCCTCATCGCCCTCATCTCCGATCGAGAGAGTGGCTCTCTGAGACCGGTGTTAAACAGCACCGCCAGCTCCTCCTCCCCGAAGACGCCCTGTCCTGCGATGTCCAGGAACCTCTCCACATAATCATCCACAGTCTCACTTCCCTGGCGAAGGCTGCAGAGGCGGCGGGCCAAGCTAGACCGGCCAGTGTCCATGCTGCTGCTGGGTTCAGTCTTGGCTCGTTTGTTCTGTCACGGAACAGGTAGTGAAGAGAACCCAAATGCAGGCAGTAATTCGGGGTAACAGATTTTAATAAAGTAAAAAGAAAAACAAAAACCCACAAGGGGGTAAAATACAGGGGATAACAAAGACAGCAACAAAAGGATGAAAAACTCACGGGGGGTAACCAAAAGGACGCTAACGCTGGGACACAGCGTAGGGACAAATCCTCAGAGCAGTTACACAGAGCACAGTTACCGACAAGTATGACAACAAACGAGCACAGGACAGAGAATACAAGGGATTTAAATAGGGAGACGAACAAAGGATATAACGATGGGCAGGTGTGGGTAATGAGACACAGGAGGAAAGCTATACTAGAAACGAGAGGGGCGGGGCCAAATGACGAGACAGGAGAGAACGCATATTATGTCCTGATTGACAATAATATGTTTCTCTCCACATAAAACACGTGGGTCCGTCATGATTCTGCCTCTAGACCAGAAAACCAAGACAAGAGAAGGCAGAATCATGACACTAACTTTGTATAAGTACTTTTGCTCTTTGTATGACATAGGCTATCGCTTGCTCCTCGAACTCTTTGTTAGTCGCTTTGGATAAAAGCGCGTCTGCTAAATGACTAAATGTAAATAATCACGGCCCAACTAGAAAAAGCTCCTGATTGGCTGCGAAAATTTTCGCCAAAGTTCAGATTTTTCAACTCGCGCGGATCACGCGAACGCTCAATCGCCTCATTCGTGCGAATTGCACCGCAATTAGCGATTTTGTCCAGGTTCAGAGATTTGGGAAACTTAGTTTTTAGTCCTTCTAAGAATTCTTACAAAATCCTCCTCACCTCGGCATTGTCTGCATGCGACCAGTTGACATGTTCCCTTCTATAACCCTCCACAGGCCATTTACCCTCTAGCTTTCTTAGGTCAGATGGATTCAGTTTGACATTCAACAGTCTCTCTAATTGTCTCGTTGAAGGTGAGAATATTTTGCAAAAGGTCAAAAGTTCTTTGTACTTCGGTGCTGGATGCGCTCTTTCTTGCTTTTGATGCACCACAGGCTGTGGTGGAGTTGGCACTCGTGCTGGTGGAGACACTGGTGGGGCACTGGAGCTGCCTCGATCGGGTCTGGGATCGGGTTCAGACTTCGGTGAGACAATCATCCTCCGGTTGGTGTTTGTAACACGTCATAGATGGTGATAAAGGAGACAGAGGGGTTAAATCATTATATTCATGCGAAACAGGGTACAATGGGCGGTGGGGGTGTATGACACGGCAGTGACAGTTCTTCCAAAGCCTTTTCTTTAAAAACATGGTCACATCTATTTGCTTCCCTCTCCCATAACTCTAAACACTTATTATTATTTTTCCGCCGTAAAAATGATCGTACAGCCCAAACCGTAAGGCCGACAAAGCTGAGACTTGGTCAGATGCTAGTAGTCTTGCTCGCTACTCAGATACTCGGAGCCAGCCATGTCGGACCATAGGGGGCGCTACAGCGATGAAAAACGCCTTTACGCTCATTACGCCTAAACCGTTTGTCACACACCCAAGTGTTTTATATCATTGTAATCATTGGCTCAAAACTTAAAAAACGTATAGCCACGATTTCATTTCCGGTATGCAAATTTCCCCGCTAATTTGCATTTACACAAAAATAATAGTCTCTGGATTTTTGCCCGATCGGAACCAAACCAACGCTGATAAATTCTGTGGAGGTTATGTGATCATATTGGGGTTATGTGATCAAATTGGGGTTATGTGATCGTATTTTCTGGACCAGGGGCCCGTTCTTCGTACGTCGCTAACTCGGTTAGCTGGATTTGATTGTTGACGATTTGGCATGATCTTGGATTGTTCGGTTCTTGGATGCTCATCCTGGACTTGCTGTCATAGCAACAGGTCCGTAAGCTTGAACCTGCTCGGGAGCAGGCTTACTTCATGTAAACAGGATTAGATTGCGGCTTTATAAGCGGAGGACATAGGTAAGTCTGTCGCAGCCATGTCTTGTCCATTTTTACGACAGCAACCTGTTGCGGAAGGTGCAAGAATAATTTGCAGAGCTTTTAGAATTAATAGACAGGATCATTTAGCGCAGCTCGATAGCGTCATTGTTGAGAGATACCGTTTTTCTCGTAAGGGTTTTATTTACATCATTCATTTGTTGGAACCACACATTACGTGTTTAACACGGAGGAGCCGGGCTTTAACAACAGCACAGACTGTGTGCATTCTCAAACTTTACCTGGCGCTCAAGCAGTTTTTAGGGGTTTTTATTGTATTTCTAAGCCACTTAAGACCACAGGTTGTAAAGCTGGATTTTCTAGCTATTGCAGGTACATTTATAATTCTTAATGACATGCAATCATGACCATGCCAATAAGTATGAATAACAGTATGTGTCCTTCAGGCTTTCCTAACGTGATTTGTGCCATAGACTGGACACATGTCCCCATCAAGGCCCCCCCAGGCCCCAATGATGGGGATTTTGTGAAGCGAAAGGGCGTTCATAGTGTAAATGTGCAGGTAAATTACAATTACAATTTATAATATTCCAGATTATTACATGGGAAAAAAAGTAATGAAATCAAAAAGTATGCAGTTGACTGACTAAAATCTCTTAGATGGTGTGTGACTCTATGCTCCATGTCACCAATGTGGAAGCAAAATGGCCAGGATCAGTGCATGACTCAAGGATTTTCAGAGAGTCACATTTATGCACATTATTTGAACATGGTAAGGGAACATACATTTCAAGCTCACAGTATTATACACAGTATTATGCTGAGCCTAACAGAACTGCATTTTTCCATTATACAGGGGATTGTGACGGGATCCTGCTTGGAGACAGGGGCTATGCCTGCAGGCAGTATTTTATGACGGCCTTCCCTGAGCCAAACCCTGGACCACAAACCCGTTACAATGCAGCTCTAGCCAGGACAAGGGCACGCATTGAAATGACCTTTGGGCAACTAAAGGGAAGATTTCAGTGTCTGAAAAGTCTGAGGGTTGCACCTGACAGGTCCTGTGACATAATTGTTCCATATGCCATATTGCATAACATTGCCACTATCAGAAAGGAGAGGACCTCTGTGGTGGGGGTGTACCCTGATGATGACCTCCAGCCAGTGCACTTGAACCAACCTAGTGGCAGAGCTGCACGGGACAGAATTGTGGAACACCATTTTTTACTGAATAAAAGACAAGACAAATATGCTTAGTTTCTTGAGTTTTATTTAAAAGATTATTTATAAAAAAAAGCCAGCAAGTCATATTTTGCTTGCAATAAGAGATAGTTATGGAAAGTCAGCAAAACTACTATTTGTGAAATAGTGTATTAGCACTTACTCTGAAGCAACTCTATCTCCAGTGCAATTTTTCTCTCTTTCAAGTTGTCGAGTTCAATTTCTCCTCTAATTTCTCTTTTTTCACCTCAAAATACTCTATTTTTGGTTAAAGATGCCGCTTATATAGGGAACGGATGTCACCCTGTGTAATTTTGTGAAAAAAAGGGTCAAAACATGCCTCATGCAACAAAAGACTAAAGTAAAACACTGCCCACTTCTGTATCAGCAGTTCTTTGCGCAGACTGTTCTGTGAGCTTTTCTGTAGACCTTTCTCTAGGTGTGGACTCCTGCAACTGATGTTGCAGACAGAAAGAATAGGTACACAAGTATATACAAATTATAGTCAAGTTATTTATGCACTTACAGGTTCTTCCTACAAAGTACAGTCATCTCAGAGGATTTCTTCACAGGACGTGCAATGGAAATAAATGGGTATTACAAAGTGTTGCACTCTTGGGGGGGGGAATAATGTCATTACAATTAACTACACTGTAAAAAAATAATGTGATCAATAACTCATGGCAACATATTTTATATGAACTAAAAGTTTATTAGTTTTCACTTTCACAAACATTTGAAATGACTGTACCAAATTCATTTAATGCAGCAACAAACCATTTTACAGTATACTAAGAGAAATAAAAGCTCATTTAGCCTAACAGTAATGTAGGTGTTGCTGCTACTGGTCCCTGGCTTTGAGGAAGAGCTGCCCCCAGGGATGCCCTCGGTTGGAATTCAACCCAAGGGCCAGCTCTCCTGTTGGATATATTGTGGGGGTGCAGGACCACCACCTGTAATCTTTCAGCCTTTTTCTTGGTGGCTGTCATAAATAGACACGTCATTTAACAGTGGCTTTTAAAATAAGGACTGTATAAGAAGTGAAGGCTACCATTTTGAAGAATATTCTTGTACTTCACTTTTACTTGTTCCCATGTTCTACTGGGTCCGTGGTGGCTCTGACATTTGTAAATAAATATGTAAAATATGAAATAAATAAAAAATGCTAAAATAAATACTGTAGAAAGTGATAGAAACATCTGACATGGACACCACTTATGCATTTAATTATTTTGAATTAAACGTTCAAATTCGGCATAACCTTCCATTAAAAGCTCTTGTTCTGCTTGTGAGAAAAACTGGGCGTGTTCTTTAGCCATGCTGAACAGCCAATCACAGCGTTGCTGATCATTGTTTCTAGTATCGATACATATCCCCTTTTAAACAAACGCAAGAACGCGCAATGATCTCAGATAACTCAATCCAGCGATACATATCATAAACAACAGGTGTATTCGAAGAACCCAATTAGCCGGATCATGATTAGCACGATGATATTATCTTGGATGTGTCTTTTGATCTCGGATGTAATAAGCGACGTACGAAGAACGGACCCCTGGTTAGAACTCTGGCAGCTGCATTCTGAACTAACTGTAATTTGTTTATTGATGATGCAGGACAACCACTAAGCACCGCATTACAGTAGGCAAGTCTTGAGGTCATAAATGCATTAATAAGATTCTCTGCGTCAGCAACACATAGAATATTTCATAATTTGGGAACATTTCTTAGGTGGAAAAAGGCTGTTTTCATGACATGACCGGTTGCTGTCTAATATAACTGTCATGATTCCGCCATCATGTCATGTTTATTCTTAGTCTTGCAGCGGAGTCATGGCATAGCCTTAGGTTTTGTGTGAGAAAGACATGGCTTTGTTTTGATTCTGACTTGCCATGTGCTTTCTCGTGTCTCGTCAGTGTTTCCTGCCCTTTTGTCTCGTTAACCTTCCCTGAGTATTTCAGTACCCACACCTGCCCATTGTTATCTCCTTTGTTAGTCTCCCTATAAAATGCCCTCTTGTCTATTGTCTTGTGCTCGTTCGTTATACTTGTATGCTGTACCTGTGTACATTGTACCTTGTATGCGGTCCTCGTCTGTAACCCTTGTATTGCTTATCCGTGCATCCTGTCTCTAGTTCTGGTCTTGGTGAGTTAGTCTAGTCTTGTCCTTAGTGTTTGTTTTCTCAGTTTAGTTAGTCTGTGTCGTGATCTTATCTTATCTTGTCTTGTTTTACCCCCTTGTGGGTTTTTGTTTTGTGTTTATTGTATAATAAAATCTCTGTTAACCCCGTCATCCCTGTGTCTGCCTGCACTTGGGTTCTCTCCCTCTGTGATTCATGACAATAACGCCTAAATCTTTTACAGTATTAGTTGGAGTAACAGTACATCCTTCAACTTGCAGTTTATAATCACAAATATTCGGTTTGCGTGTCTTTGGTCCGATAAGTAATATTTCTGTTTTATTAGAATTTAAAAGAAGGAAATTACAGGTCATCCAATGTTTTATATCTTCAATGCACTCTGCCAATTTGGATAGCTGGGAGGAATCATCTGGTCTTGATGAGATATATAGTCTCTGAGTATCATCTGCATAGCAATGGAAGCTAATTCCATGTTTTTTAATAATGTTTCCGAGGGGCAGCATGTATATTGAGAACAGCACGGGTCCCAGAACCGATCCCTGAGGTAATCCATAATTTACTTGCGTTAGATTTGATGATTCCCCATTTAAATGGACAAATTGATATCTGTCTGACAAGTAAGATCTAAACCATTGTAGTGCCTGTCCCTCAATACAGATATAATTGTATAAATAATCTAGATGTATGTTATGGTCTACGGTATCGAATGCAGCACTAAGGTCAAGCAGGACCAGGCTATAAGCAGGTCGTTTGTAATTTTAACGACCACAGTTTCATTGCTATGATGCGTTCTAAAGCCTGACTGAAATTTTTTGTGTATGTCGTTATTTTGTAAGAAAGAGCACAAATGAGTGCACACTACTTTTTCTAGAATTTTAGACAGGTATGGGAGATTTGAAATCGGCCTATAGTTTCCTAGTTCATTTGGATCTAAGTTTGGTCTCTTGATTAGAGGCTTAATGACGGCCATCTTAAGGGGTCAGGGGACATGGCCTAGATTAATTGACAAGTTGATAATGTTATAAATGGGCTCAATTGCAACAGGTAGTAACTCTTTTAATAATTTAGTTGGTATGGGGTCTAATAAGCAAATTCTAGGTTTAGATGTTGCAATAAGTTTAATTAAATCTTCCTGTTTTATAGGTGAAAAACGCTGTAGCCATTCTATTGGAGCGATGGTTGGTGCTAATTCATAGGACAGATTTGGAGGTAGAGTTTTTACTATTTTGTCACAAATGTTTTCGATTTTCTCTGTAAAAAAGATCATGAATTCATTGCTACCGATGTGCGGCGGAATAGCCAGGTCAGGTGGAGTCTGTTTATTTGGTAATTTAGCGACTGTGCTAAATAAAAACCTTGGGTTGTTTTTGTTGGTTTCTATGAAGTTACGGAGGTGCTCAGCCTTTGCTGCTTTTAGTGCCTTTTTATAACAATTTGCACTCCCTTTCCACGCCATTTTAAAGACCTCTAATTGCGATTTTATCCATTTGCGTTCTAGTTTGCGAGTTTCTCTTTTAAGGGCGCGAGTGGTGCTATTGTACCACGGTGCAATATTTTTCTCATTAATCTTTTTTGACTTTGTAGGTGCGACAGCTTCTAATGTATTAGAAAAAATAGTTCCCAATTTGCTGGTAATTTCATCGAGCGATTCTTTATTTATTGGTATGGTTATTAAAGGAGTCAGATCTGGCAAGCTCTTTGCGAAACTGCATCGTTAGTGCTATCTACGTGGATATTAAAATCTCCAACAATTAGTATTTTATCAACGTTAACCAATAGTCAGTCCTCTGAGATTAGAGGACCGGAAGAGGCTGAAGGGTCAATTACCCTGCAAAGTCACAACCCTGTTGACAGTTGCAAACAGCACCAACAAGGCCGAAGAAAAGACAGAGTGCAGAGAACCAGGTGGTAAGTAAAGTACAGAATTGAACGGTTTGGACGTTGGGAATTAGGATTACAGAGTAGGTTAATTTTAGATAGGCTCACCGCAGAGAAAGGGTGTGTGTGCAAAATGCTCTGGGTCAGTTGTTGTTTCAACATTCAGGGAGCCGGATGATATGACTAAACAGCCTGTTGAAGTGGTGGAATTGCCAAGGTTGGGGAGTGGGGCTCAAGCAGGTGGTGTTGCCGATTCTTGTACGGTTTTTGTTGGTTATGATTATGTTACCATGTTTAATTCACTGTTTTAAGAACTGTTTAGATAGAAGAATGAAACCTGTAAGAGATGGGGCGTTGCTCATCTTACAAGGTCAAAGTATAAAGATTTTAGTTATCATGTATGATAAAAGGGGGGAATGTAATGGAAATTTTCTAGTCTTGCTTCTTGATGTGTCTGTCTTTATGTTTATGACATGTTTATCTATGTTTTCTTTAAAATGTTATCATGTTTTTCTCCATACGCGTCATACCACTCTGCCTTTGCCCTCGAGCAGGGGCCAAGATGTTCTGTTTGTAATAACGGGAATTACTTCTCGTAAACCAGCTCGGGATTCTTGCTGGGGGGCAAAGGGAGGGGGTGTCACGTTTGAATCATATATAAACTCTTTTGTGCAGGAGGAAGGGGGCCTTTTCTCTTTTTCACTACAGGAATCTCATTGCTTATGATGCAAATTAAACGACAATAAAATACTTTGCAAAGTAACTCATGCCTCGCTGTGCGTTGCGTTTGTCTCGGCTGACTCACCTAAGGGGAGATGGCTGTGACTGGGCAGCGGAGACAGTCCAGGGCTTTGGAATCGGCCAGGGGAGATCATAGGTGACCGTAGGGGGAGCCTTCTGGCTAGTCTTTGACTCACATAGAGAGATGTGATCCACTTGGAAAGGGATGACAACCCCAAAGGGAGGGATGTAATCCCCTCGGGAAGAGGTGACAACCCCACAGGGAGAGATGTAATCCATTTGGGAAGAGATGACAACCCCAAAGGGAGAGATGTAATCCACTCGGGAAGAGATGACAACCCCACAGGGAGAGATTTTATCCACTTGAGACCGTACAGGTACAAGGGAGGCTCTCGCGGCGAGAAGTGTGAGCTGCTGCCAGCGCTAGAATCCTTAGCGGTGTAATAGGGTCTGCAGGGAGGCTGGGAGACCCGATCCCAGACAGGGTGATTCTCCAAACTTGAGGTGGGAACACAAAGCAGTGGTCGCCTGGGCAGGAATTTAGGGGTACCGCAGAAGCAGACAAATGTGCAGACGACTACAAGCTAATGGAATATATTTACAAGACAAGAAAACTAGACTGGGTAGTCAGAGTAGCAAAGAAAAACTAACGGTCTGACACAGGACAGAAAAACACAGGGAGTTAAATAGGGAGGCAGAGGATAGTAAAAGTGAAAACCGGATAACAAGGAGGGCAGGGCACACACACGTTCAAATACTATGTGGCATTTTCATAACATTTCAATGTTCTGTGCGGATAAGTATCTGACACCCTTCTAGGCTGATCATTATTTTATAGTGGGAGGAGCATCAGTTGAGCCCCCTATTAGAAGGATGTTGGCCTCTACTCTAACCAGTGAACTGGCTTCTAAAATGAACTGGGCAGTCAAGAAAGTGAAAGAAGAACATTTCTTATTCCTTAAAACATTTTCTGCACCCTTACGATTCCACACTGATGTTTTGTACAGTTTTCATCCTGTCAATTTTGGTCACCCTATAAGTGTAATAGTACGTGCAGACGAACACTCGAGAGCATTGCACTCTACGACGTATTGCAATACCTCTCCAGGGCTACAGAGGTTAGGTTTTCTGTGGTTGTGAAGTCTCCTGAGTTTGCTCCCGTTTCTTTATTAAATAAATAAATCTATTTTTGAATAGATCTAGTTCTATTTTTGGATATTCTTCTCAGTTGTGCGCTTGATTACAGCAATCCCATGACAGAACAGCAGACCAAATGTAGAGTATAGCTGCGTTTTTCCTTTTTTTGTCCTCTCCCAGATGTTTTCCACAGCCGTCCATCTCCTTTGCTTGGAGCAAGGAGAATCACACTCTGGACTTCTTAGATCTGGCGTGCCTCACCAACTTCCCAGACCGCTCGCTCTGCATTTCTTATCTCCACGGCCTGAGCGAGTGTTGTAAGGCACACCTTCCAGTAGACGGTCCCAATGAGGATTTCTGAGCCCGCCATGACACAAGCGCCAGGCCACAACTGAGCCCACCATCGTCCCAGTGCCTGAGCATCAAGACACCTCTGACCAGCTGCGTGAGACGGCAACACCTTGCCTTGGCATGAGAGTCCTCCTGGAGTTCAAGGGCCAAGAGGGAAGCCCTGCCCACACTCTCGCCACAGAGGGTGAGCTACTATTGGACTCTGGCATTGTGGATTTGGTTAATGAAGAGGATTATTGGCTACTCCCTGGCTAGTGTTGTGTCAATATTAACTGGATATTCTAAATGGACGGCACCATGAGCCTAAACTCATCGAGATCGACCCACTGCCAGTGCGCCACAGCACTGAGACTCACCAATTACCTCGGCCATTACGATCCAAACAACCATCGGCCTTCTAAGCTTCTACGTGAAACCTGTCGTCGGGTCGGACCAAAAGGTTACCACCTGGGTTTGTAAAACGTCATTACGACCTTTCGAGTTATCAACTTTTTGGATTGACCAAGGGCACATTCCGATACTCTAATGTATTTTATACCATACTCATTTTATCTTCATCTAAGAATATTACAGCGCCAAAACTTCCAGGCAACCATAAATGCATATGAGCTATTGAGCCTGACAAAGAAACATGTTTCTCGCTCAAAATCAGCTCACTACATTGGATTGCCCACTCTGGAGGGGCGTGACGCCCTCAGGGTTTAAACATCTGTGCACGGAAGAAAACGTGCTCGTTCCTGTTTCTTCATTCTCTTCCGGCAGTTTGCTTCGGCTAAATTCGCTCTTCCTTCGTCAGCCAATCCGGTTCTCAGGGAGAATCCAACAGACTCACTGCTCACTTTAAATGCACCAGAACACTAAACTTCCAACAGTGCAAACCCAGCACACCTAAAAGCCAATGGAATTATCTGATCTATTTCTAAATAGCTGCGCGTAAACTTTGCCCCTTTTTAATAAGGAGATTGTCCTTGATGGTTTAAGCAGATGTGAATTGCTGATGTAATACTGCCACTCTTACTTTGTCTATTACTTTCATTCTTTACTGCGTTTATGTTTCATGTGTGTTTGTCTTAGTGTTCGTCATTTTTTAGTTAGTTGGTTTGTTTCCCCTTTTATGTAGTCAATAAACCCTAATTTGTATGCCACGATAGAATTGTTTGTGTTTATTGGTCACATCCTAACGTCACTAGAAACTGTTTGATTTCGTTACGAATCTGAAGTGGTACTGTATTACAGCAAGAGTATTGTTTTCCAAGGCCAGGAAGGTTAATAGACAGTCTGCTGATCAGCCGCTGGCCGAGTGTATTTAGTTGTCGCTATTATTGATTCTGCTGCATCGGGTAAAGTGTAAAAGATAGGTATGGTTAATGGCCGTTAATTATACATATCTTACTGTGGTTAACTTCATAGTTTCCCGAGATACACTACAAGGTCTATAAAAAAGGTTTGGATAGTGATATTTACATTCCCTTTAGTAAGCGGTCTGGTTGTCAGGCTGGGCTGCGGTGGGAAAGGAGTCAGATTCCTCTGACTTTTCTCCATTCCAAGGCTGTGATTGGCTATGTACGTCAGAGGGGGCTGCACTCACCCTTCCTTCTCTATATATAACTCATTTGCATAGGATAAACTATGAAATTAAAATGTGACTTTATGATTTACTAATGCACATTTCACTTCCCAAATAATTTATAAAATAGCTTTGTCCTGAATGTATTGAGTATACTGTAACTATCATGCATGAATTCATCATTGTAACGACACGTTACATAAACACATGGTCCAGCTGAGCAAAATAAACAGGATTCAGTCTCTGTAATGAGCCCATTAGCTGTTTTAGTACATTAGGTTAAACACAATAATATTTTATACTACAGGAAAGCTATCTGAGCTACAGAGAGCATATCTGCACTGTGAACACCATCTTAGACACCTGGCGATGGGCTGGCTGTCATGAATTGTGTGGGGAGAACCCAAATGCAGGCAGACACGGTGATGAAGGAGTTAATCCAAAATAAACTTTACCACGATGGGGGAAACCACTTACCAAACTAGATACAAAACTGAAAACAAACACTTCCCACAAAGGGGGCAAAAATAACCAAACACAAACAAGGTGCTTCAACATATACATACAGTATTGACAGGAACAAGAACTAGGAACATGACCAAGGGAACATGTACAAGCCAGGAAACATGTACAACGAACCAGCCCAAGACAATAGACAAGAGGGCATTAAATAGGGAGACTAACAAAGGAGATAACGATGGGCAGGTGTGGGTAATGAGACACAGGAGGAAAGCTATACTAGGAACGAGAGGGGCGGGGCCAAATGACGAGACTGGAGAGAACGCATTTTATGTCCTGATTGACAATAATATGTTTCTCTCCACATAAAACACATGGGTCTGTCATGATTCTGCTCCTAGACCAGAAAATCACGACAAGAGTAGGCAGAATCATGACAGCAGGCCATCTTGTGTAGGCCTACTTTGTAGACTGAGAGGGGTATGGACCCAAAGAAAAATTTTTAGTCTGAATAGTATTGCACCCTTCAAATATCTGTAGAGTTTGATCACATTTAAAAAAAGAATTCAGATTGAGCTGTATGTGGCCGTGCTTTTCCGGGAGAATTGTCCAACAAGGGACTATGAAAAGTTGTTACGAATGTATGTATGAAGATTTCTTTTTATGAAAACTAACGCTAGGGGAGTGTATTGAGGACAGATATACTACGTCATACGTCCAACTCGTTTTTTTGACAAGTTGACCATGTCAAGCACGAGAAAACAGCACGTTTAACATTGTAAAGAAGTCAGAATACGTGAAACACCGTTGCACATCCCCTTTGAACATTTTAACTGTTTTGTATCTGTATCACATGTTTTTGGTTATTTAATAATAAAACGTGTTACGTTTCTAGCTAAAAATGCCTGAATATGTTTGTATGTGTAATATTAATACAGTTATCATAATGTTTTGAAATTAAAATCAAACCACAACGCATGCTTTTGTTGCAAAACAATACCCAAAATGTAATTTTTTTATGATGTTAGGCAATAGTTTTGCGTGCAGCCGGGAGAGATGCTAATTTAGTAAACGCTGATGTTTGTTGTTAGTGACAAATGACATATGTCGTATGTGTTGGAGGATATGTTGGTTTTTATATGTCCCGTGGCAGTTTCAGAGATCAAAGCTTTCAGTTCAACAGTGACAATATTTGAATAATATTATTATCATAAAATATGCTACTCATCCTGACATTACAAATATATGCATTTGGTATCTGTGCAGGTTAGAGAAACTTTAGTGTTGTGATAACCAGTTGGAGTTCCCTAGACGGCACTTTTTTCGCACATTCAGGACTTCATTTCCAAAAAACCCTGCAATAGACTGATTACTGCCACAGCTGTAGCCTATCACCTGGTCCAAAACCCTGTTCATTCCCTGCATTCCAATTCGCCTACTTATACTTTACTTCTTTGCAGGGACGGACTGGGACTAAAAAACGGCCCTGGACTTTGACTAGGCCCGGCCCAAAGCAAACGGCGCGCGGAAACTCGACAACAACAACAACAACAACAACGCCTGGCATGAGTGTCACTAGACTTTAATTGTGGCTCATGATACTATACCATCCAAATTATAGCAATAGCACTGATGTTGACTAGATGTTGTGTTAAAAGCATATTCTTCTAGATTAACTTGAATTCTCACATAGAAATGGAGGTCTCAACACATTGCAGTCCCTCTTGCTGAACCAATACAAAGCAGGTATCTGAAACACACAACACATAGTACTGTATGAGTTATATGATAAATCACAAAGTAAAGAGATTTTAATATATAGTTAACTTGAATACTAATGGATTTAAAAAAAACGGTTTTATTTCAAGATAGCATGGAATAGATTATTTCACGAGTTCACATCTACATAAAATTAATACAATAAAAGGTTATGCTTATTTGGCGTGCTGTCCGGGAGGAGGGCTCCGAGTTCGGAGTAGGCCTGAACCCAGAGTACTCCCCGGTAGTGGTAAGAGTAGTAGATGGAACTAGAAGTGAGGAGATGGGGTGGAGGAGGGAGGCTGATAAACTGTCAATGAACAGAGGTAGGTCTGCTGTGTATCTATACCTGGTCATTGAGTTGATTACTGATTGATCTCCACTTGTGCTAATTGGGTTAATTATCTGAACCTGCTCCTCCCAAACTTTGTTAAATAAAACGTCATATAATATGCTGTTATAACAGCATATTATACAATCTATTCCATGCTGTTTTAAAAAGAATTTATTAATAATCTTAATTTATGCAGTAATTAATCTTACTGCACAAATAATACCACATCTAAATGAAAATACACCATTACAAATGTAACTTCTGTATTGAAAATCATCATTTGTAAGCATTAACTGTAACGTTACCAACATTTTCAAAAGTAAAAGCAAAACATATTTCTTAATATTAGCTACTGCATGTGGCATTTCATAGCTAAAATTTTCTTTAAAAATAAAGTTTAGCTGTTTTAACTACTGTAACCATTAAAAATGTAGCAACCTGAATATAACTTCCTAACATCATCCCTAGCAAGTATTTCTCTTTCTCCTCTCATGTTCCATACTTACTTGCCCTGTATCTGCCTGTGAGACCAGCACATCTTTCTGTCCCTCATCACTGGTGGCATGTTGCTGCGTAGCTGTCTGGCTCACTTCTTCACTGCTGATAATTTTAAACTGCGAGGTGCTGCGGCTGGCTGTGCTGCTAAATATTTCTGTTAGTTTGCGACATTTAGTGGCTTCAGCATCTAAATTTCAAAAAAAATTCTCTCTCGCTTTCTCAGCCCCACCCTTTTCTTCCCGTTTTTTACCCGCGGCCAGTTCATGCTTTAAACGCTCCATCATCATCCCAATCCCAAAGAAACCAAAGATCACTGGACTCAATGACTACAGACCTGTGGCTTTAACATCTGTTGCCATGAAGTCATTTGAAAGACTGGTGTTGGCTTATTTGAAGGTCATCACTGACCCTTTGCTGGACCCCCTGCAGTTTGCCTACAGAGCAAACCGGTCTGTGGATGATGCAGTTAACATGGGACTGCATTACACCCTACAACATCTGGACAAACCAGGGACTTATGCGAGGATCTTGTTCGTGGACTTCAGTTCTGCCGTCAATACAATCATCCCATCACTGCTCCAGACCAAACTGACCCAGCTCTCTGTCCCTAGCTCTGTCTGTCAATGGATCACCAGCTTTCTGACAGCCAGACAACAGTTAGTCAGAATGGGCAAAATCATGTCAGACAGCCGCGCCATCAGCACTGGTGCCCCACAGGGATGTGTTCTCTCCCCACTGCTCTTCTCCCTGTACACCAACGACTGCACCTCTAAAGACCCCTCCGTCAAGCTCCTGAAGTTTGCAGATGACACTACTGTTATCGGTCTCATCCGGAACGGTGACGAGTCTGCGTACAGACAGGAGGTGGAGCAGCTGGCTCTATGGTGCAGGTACAACAACCTGGAGCTGAACACGCTCAAAACAGTGGAGATGATAGTGGACTTTAGGAGAAACCCCCCTGCACTTCCCCCACTCACCATCATGAACAGCACTGTGATTGCAGTAGAGTCATTCAGGTTCCTGGGCACCACCATCTCTCAGGATCTGAAGTGGGACGCTCACATCGACTCTATTGTAAAAAAAGCCCAGCAGAGACTTTACTTCCTCCGGCAGCTGAGGAAGTTCAACCTGCCACAGGAGCTGCTCGTACAGTTCTACTCAGCTGTCATTGAATCCATCATCTGCACCTCCATCACCGTCTGGTTCGGCTCAGCCTCCAAAACTGACCTCGGAAGACTACAGCGGATAGTCCGGACTGCAGAGCGAATCATCTGCACTACTCTTCCCACACTTAAAGAACTGTACTCATCCAGAGTGGGTAAAAGGGCTCACAAAATTACCCTGGACCCCTCACACCCAGCACACTCTCTGTTTGAACTCTTACCATCTGGTCGACGCTACAGAGCACCGAGCACTAAAACATCCAGACACAGGAAGAGCTTCTTTCCTCAGGCCATCTACCTCATGAACAGTTAAATGTTCACCTTTTGCAATAAATGTGTGCAATATTTTTTGTGCCAGATTTTTCGTATATAGCACCTTAAAATGTGTATATTTTAAACACCTGTAGATATCTCATAGAATCTGTATATACATATCATACACCCTACAGTGCAATAAATGTGTGCAATACTTTCCCTCTGACATTTCACATATATAAACTCATGTATATAAACTTATAACTTGTATATTCTAAACAAAAATTCTGGAGCTCTTCTGTCACACTGCACTTTCACCTTTGTGTGCTTAACTTTTATTTTTATTCTGTACTTTCGTTGCCTTTGTTGATTGTTACTTGTCTTGTAACCTTACTTGTGTACTGGAAGCTTCTGTAACCAAGACAAATTCCTCGTGTGTGTAAGCACACCTGGCAATAAAGCTTGTTCTGATTCTGATTCTAATTCTGATTCAGCTGGCATCCAACTTAAAGGTGCATTGCTGCCACCTACAGTACTGGAGTGTGAAACAGATTAGTGGGTGGAAAAAAACAGGTGATGACTGCGTGCGTGGCGGGCGGGCCCACCGGCCGTCCTGGAGTACCGGCCATTCTGTGATTTTCCAGATCACACAGATGGCCAGTCCGCCCCTGCTTCTTTGTGTTTTGACCAGTGCCTTGATATTGTTTCATAATTGTTTTCTGCCTTTCTGCTTTTGGATACATTTTTATCTACATGTTCGCCTGGATTTATGACTTGTGCCTATTTGGATTATTCATATTATATCCGTTTGGATCTAACCTTGCCTCAGTAATTGCTTTAAAAGTGTCTGTTTGTCAACAAAAGTGTGTGAATTGAGCATTGGCCTTCTCTTACCATTTTGCTCTTTTCATCGCACTTGCGTGTGATAACATTCTTAACCCTAATCCTAACCAGTAAAAGAAAGAGTAAGATGTGCTGAAATATACAAAATATATCTACATCATTTTGTAGTCCAGGGACCCGTTTTAGAAAGCAGGGTAAGTGCAAACTCAGTGTAAGTTAACCCCAGAAAACGGGATACTCTGGGTTTTCAGTTTCAGAACGCGAGGTATATCAAACCCGCGACCGTGGGGTAAGTCAAGCCAGTTTCAGAAATCGAGGTATCTTATACTTAGAGTGAGTAACCATAGTAACCTACTCTGTGAACCTAACCTGGTCGGGAGCAGGTTTTATTCCACTAACCCGAGGTTTGTTACAATCTCCGCCCCCTTTTAGAAATGCGAGCGGTGTTGAAATTGCCTTCGCCGTTTGTTTTTTCAATCGTTTTCCTTAATCGCGCACAAGTTCATAACACAGACATTAAAATGGCATGTCCGTTTATTCAGGAACCCGTAGATGAGGAAGCTACATTTACATTGGGAGAGAATATATATATACCATATATGGTGAAGCCCGTTTGGATGTTTTATCATATCCGGAGGATTTTTTATTTGAGCGATACAGTTTTTCTGTACAGTCCATTAAATATATCCACAATCTGCTTCATCCTTACATCACAAACCTCACTCGTGAACGCGCTCTTATATCTGAGCAGATTATTTTTATGGTCACGATTCAATATATATATATATATATATAGTGCCTCCAATTCGACTGGCGAGAAATAAACGGAGCGCTTTTTGTCACGTGCCGTTGCCATGGTGAATCGTGTTATCTTCGCTCAATTGATGATGGCTTTTTAAAGCCTCGATGAACGCCCGTAACCTAGCGTAAACTTACTCCATTGAAACCAGCTGTTCTGAAACAGAAAATTCAGAGTAGCGATTATCTGAGCAAATCAACTCAGAGTACACATTTTAACTCAGGGTTGCTTGAACCTCCTTATTGAAACTGGTCCCAGGTCTTTGCTTGCTAATAAACACATTCAAATATTTTGCCCTATGTGTTCATTGATCTCATAGTTGCTGTAATGTGACCCTGGACAACAAAACCAATTGAGATTTTTACATCAACTGAAAGCTGAATAGTTAAGATTTTTATTGATATATGGGTTGTTAAGATGGGACAATATCTGGTGGAGATACAAGAGTGTAAAACTCTGGAAGTAAATAAAAAAAATTTAATATTGAGAAAATCGCCTTTGAAGTTGTTAATCCGAGGCATTGTAGCAGGCCAGCCACTCACAAAAATAAAGTTTTTATATATTTTGGGTTGAAAATGTACAAAATATCTTTATGGAACATGATCTTTACTTAATATTCTAATGATTTTTGGCATAAAAGAAAAATCTATAATTTTGACCGACACAATGTATTTTTGGCTTTTACTAAAAATGTTCCTGTGCTGCTTAAGACTGGTTTTGTGATCCAGGGTCACCACTAATGGGCACATTGTAGGACACATTGTAGTAACTGCATAACACACTGCAAATCAACACTTGGTTAAGACTACATTTCAAATGTCAGTATCATCTTCATCCAACCCTCGGTGTTGCATTGCTCAAATCATGGTTCTATTTCCTAACTTCAGATTAAATGCAAGTAGCGTGTAGTTTTGTTTGCCTTTTTACAACATATTTTTAGAAGAATGTGCAACGTACTTTTGTGGTTTTGTGACACTGATTGAGTGGGTCCACCCACTGGAGAGTTGTGCAAGGATTCTTTCCACTTGCAGCCCATTTTCAGTGACAACAAGTCTGTGTGGCATTTAACATTAAGAGTTACATCAGCCTTTCTAAACTGTTAATATGTGTACCTGGATGTGCTTTTGGCTGTTGTTATGTTTTTGTAGTTCTGCTTTAGACAGTAAGTCAATTAAGAAATTCAATTTACTCATCCATAAGTTTTAAATTGTGCTAGTCACTGTTAATAAATTGCTCTTAAACCATATTCTCAATGCATTTGCAGAATATGTAGAATTGTTTTTGCAGTTAATTTATTATTTTGTTTGCAGTGACTGTCTCATCCATCGTGATCCAGTCGCCAGGGCTAATAAATGCTTTAGTTGGCAACAGCATTGAAATTAAATGTACACTTGAAACCAAAGTTAAGTACTGTCATTCTGCTGCTAATTGGTACAAAGTAAATCTAAGGACACATGAACTAACACCAACAACGGTTGATTATAATTTCCTATCTGACACTGATCCTAAAGCTTGCACTTTAACCATTAAAAATGTAACCCTGAAGGATTCAGGCATGTACTATTGCATGAGCACACATAATTCAATTATTTTAATGGGAAATGGAACCAAGGTGATTGTTACAGGTAATTGTTGATAGAATGATTTAAACATTTTTGTAAAAAAAAAACAAATACGATTTCACTTCATGACTTAATTCTCTGTTGTAGATCACTCTGTACCAAAACTATCCATCCTGTACACACCAGACGAAACCTATACATCAGCCGTGCTGCAGTGTCTGGTGACTGGAGTTGTTCCTTCTCAGGTCCGTGTGTTCTGGATAATGGGTCAGAAGGAGCACATTGGATGGACCGAGTCAGCCTGGACAAATGATACTGATTCAGCCACAGAATTTACGCGTGCTCATGTTTCTTTACCTTTAGAGGAATGGACCCAAGAGAATGAGATTAAATGCATTGTTGAACATGTGGGCAAGAATCTTTCCAGAACTTTGATAAAATGGGGTGCGTAGATAATGAAATCGTCAGGGTTTTCATGCCTGTGTGCTATACACAATGTGCATGTTTAATTACCACACACATTGTTATTAGTTACCCTTTATACAGTATGTCGCCTTATAATTATTGTTCTCTGATCATTGCCAGAACCACCAGGATCCAAACAAATCTGCTTGTGGCTTGTGTTCGGCGGCTATGGGGCAGCAGTCCTCAGCATGGTTGCAACTGTTATTATTGCTGTGTCTTTATACCGAGGTAAACATTTGAATATTTTGTGCAGTAAATTTACAGTTAGCTTTTAACATGCTACAATACCAGAACACATTAATTTAACCCACAATCAAATCAGCTTTGTAAAACTTTTTAAGAAACTATAACCAGTAAAGAAAACTTAAAGCAATAAAATAGCAGTAATATGAAACTAAATGGCCACACTTTGCAACAACATTTTATTTGTTAACAATTAATTTTAATGCATTAGCGTTGTTAAGTAACCGTCAACATAAATTATCTGCTTTTATTATGACACTTTTTGCATGCAGGGTCAATATGACAACACTGGAATTTAATGTAGATTTTAAAATTCAAATAAACCTATTTTATTTTAAACAAAGCATTTGAAACCAACATGCAAATGCACAACAACATACAGGAAAACATACAGTCTCTCTGTATTTGGACTTTTGTCTTCAAGCCTTCAAGTTACTGAGACAAATTAGAAAATTAGAATCAGTCTCCTTAACAACAACATTCTCAACGGTATGTATGCCTAAATATGCCTAGATGGTATCAGCTTTCCTGTAGCTCAGTGGTAAGAGCATTGCGTTAACTATGCGATGTTGTGGGTTTGATCCCAGGGGAATGCACATACCTATAAATGTATAGGATAATGCAATGTCGCTTTGGACCAAATGAAGCTAAAACTTATTCAAAAATATTTTTCAGGGGTCCGTTAAAGGTCTGTTTGACAATATGTAACATAATCTTGCTATCTTGCTAGTTAGTCCGGTTGTCTTTGAAAAAAACATGACTTTACAAACTTATATAAATATATAAACAGCTACTTCTTGCAACTATATATGTGTGGGTGTGCGTGTTTGGACAATAGATTGTCCAAAGCCCAAATTGATCTAATTTCCATTTTTAGAAATGTGTTTCAGAAAAAAACTATTTTAAAATGACCAAAAACAACCTCAGGAAAATGCAATAGATATACTGTAAGAAGCAATTGATCCAAGCTAATTTTAGGCTCACAGGAAAATATGTCCATCGCAAATTCTCTAACTAAAGAAATAAAACCTTTAGCCACAAACCTATAACACCTCACATGGTTATTTGTGTATTATATGCAGTAACAATAATTATAATACAAATATTTCTGCTAGTATAGTTAAACTGACATTGCATTATAAAGGTATCTTTATATCGTCCTTTAATAGGTAAACACACATTCAGTGGGTAGAGAGTCCAACTGTAAGGGTAAGAAAAGTTGGAATTAATACTATAAAATAGAGTTAATTGCTAAACTATATCACAGTATTGCCACAATAATGCAATGTATAGCAAAACTACTTTTTTTAACCATTACAATACAGTATGTACTGCATCTTACATTTAATCATCTTAATTTTTGTTTAGCAGTCCTCTAAGGGACCCATCAGTGTATAATATATATGTCTTTGTTTTTAGGGTGTCTATGAAGATCATCTTCAGCTGATGGAAAAGTATTAAACTGAAATCTAAGAAGTAAATATACAGTATGTACTACACATATGTATATAATACCTATATACATACATAAAATGTGTAATTGCGATTCTTTTGGTCCAAAACCTCTAGCAATTGCTTGCACATTTTTTGTCCATTTTTATGTGGTTTAGTTTTTGTCAGTTTGGCTGTGTTTATGTAAACGGCATACAGTGCATTTGGCAAAAGGTGTGCATTTTTATTAGAATGTCAATATTTTACTCTTATCTAATTTGTTCTAATTAATAATTTAAATAATTAAAAATACATTTATAAAAGCAAATTATATATAAATCGGGACACACAGTTAAATAAAATACTCTGTTGAAACCCATTAAATTTGTATTATGTATGCCATTTAGATATAAATCATAAATTACATATACAAATGTTTTCATTATGTTGGCAAGAGTTTAAAATTACGAAAATATTATACATTTAAAGAAAATGTTTTCATATGTGTGGTATTTACATTTTGATGTCATTTCCTTCATTTTATCCTATGGGGCTTTTTCGTTATTGTACTTCTGCTGTATTATACAGCACTGCAGGCCAACAGAACAAAACATAGTGTGGTTCATATGTGTGTACTCAAAAGTGTGTGTGCGTGTTAGTTGATGTGTACGTGTGTGTGTACAGTTTAAAAGAAAGACATCATACAGCAAATCACCAATGCCACTAAGTGAGAGTTTTTAAATTGGTGAAAAGTCACATCAATTGTGGCTTTCCTGTAGCTCAGTGGTTAGAGAATGGTGTTAGCAACGCCGAGGTGTGGTATTTGCTTTTTGATTGTTATTTTCTTCATTTTATCCTATGGGGCTTTTTCGTTATTGTGCTTCTGCTGTATTATACAGCACTGCAGGCCAACTGAACAAAACAGCTATTACTATGTTTGTCAGCAAATCACCAATGGCACTAGTGAGTTTTCTTAAGTGATGATATGACATAAATTGTGGCTTTCCTGTAGCTCAGTGGCGTTAAAACTGCCAACTTTGGGCAGAAACTGCATTTAATTCTGTTGGTACTGAAGCACGAAATCTGTAGCTTAAAAAAATAAGAAAGATTAAGGAAGCAAGAATAACAGATTAATGAACAGAAAATAACAATATGAAGTTGAACACCATTTATATTTATTTTGTTAGTTGTTTATTTGATTGTGCATTAAAACATATTTCTAATTATTGGGGAAGGCGTTTAATTCTGTTGGTACTGAAGCAAGACATGTGTAGTTTAAAAATGAAGAAAGATTAAGGAAGAAAGAATAACAGATTAATGAACAGAAAATAAGAACATGAAAAATACTCTTGAAGTGAAGGCTTCTTGTCCGTCTTCTGATCAACTCGCTGCTGTGACAGCCAACCAATACATCTGAAACAGCATGTCTTCCAAAATAACATACACTCAAACCTCCAAAAACATAATAGGAGACAGAAAACTACAAATGCTTACAGTCTGTTCTGTTTTGACTGAGGCGCAACAGTACATGAAAGTTTCAACCCGATTAGATCTGTGCAACAAATTTGTTACTTTCTTTCTTGCTCATACTATAAATAAACTATATAACTATATTAAAGTAGGCTACATTCTCTGTAGAGCATGCATATGCATGGACGTTTTCGTTATGAAGGATTGAAACAACACCATACAACACTGCATACCAGTGTGTGGCTGTCTCATTGTAGCCTTTCTACTCTCATTGGTGTGGTTAGACCAAAGGAGCTGCATAAACAGGATGTTAGAAATGGGGGCCTCATGACACAAAACTGAACACCTGCTTTCAGTGACCATTTGCCACAACTTGCAACAACTGACATTATGCAACCACTCATGGAGTAAATAAACAGGAGGTAATTTTAATGCTAAGCAAATGCATTTTAAATGGCTTTTTCTTTAACCCTTACACAGTGTCTACACAAGGCTTGTTCTGATGGTACTGTCGCGCATCATCCAGTTTAGACAAAATGTAAAATTACAATGGGTTTTTGTCATGTCCCCGGTGTAGACATGGTGTTATCCTGTGTTGGGGCCAGAAATTATATTTTAAATTTCATTTGTCAATTAAAATCATTAAATCTAGTATAAACACAAAAAAGGAAGGCCTGGTACTAGAGCACAAATGTGATGCTCACACACAGACCCACTCACACAAACACACAGATGGGACTGCCACAGAGAGCAATGTAATTGAATCTGGCAAATACTGCAGAACACAGATATAAAGGGGTGAGACCTAATGCACACCGTCACACAAGCACACACCCATCTAGCAAAGATAAAATAAATTGAGCAGTCCACACATCTCCTGTCACATCCGAAAAAGTGGACGGATCTCTATGGCCCTGTGCTAGAAGAAAGAGCGATGGCCCACCTCTCCAAAGCACATCAATTTATATTTAATTTAAATAATAATTAAAGTGTATTGTATGTTACTTGTAAGCTAAGGGCACACCTTAAATATTGTGGTAAATTGTAAAAAAGGACCTAATATCTACAAAAACACGGAAGATATGTATAGAGGAGAAGTTAACGAAATAATTACAAATAATATGTATTATTAAAAATGTATAGTTTTCTTGCAATTGGTCAGTAAATAGTTGGGGTCAAACTGACCCAAGAACACAAGGAACGGTGACAGGAAATGAACAGAATATGAGAGTAAAGGAACTTCAACATGCTTGTAAAGTGAATTAAAGTTCAGGGCGGAGAAACCAAGGCATCAGTTTGTTAAAAAGATGTGGGCGTTGAGCACTGACCTTCTTTTCTTTAGCAAGATACTCTTTTCATCTTACTTATGTGTGGTTAGATCACAACAAGAGGCAGTTTTTAGATTAGCAGAAGAAGGTCAAAAGATAAGCAAGAATATTGAACACCTGCTCAGCCTGTAGTAATATGTCAATAATAAGCAACAAGCAGTAAAGGGAGAGCTGGATTGGACTTTTACTTTGATTATCATTCGACGGTATCCACTTACAGGAGACATTCTACAGAAGTGGTGCAAAATGCTCTCCCCCATACACAATATCTTAATGTATAAGAGGTCATTTTAATGCAATTCACACAAAAATGAATGGATCTCTATGGCCCTGTAATAGAAGAAAGAGGGATGACCCAGCCTCTCCAAAACACATCAATAACAACATATTATAAGTGTATTTTATATAGTTTTATGCATATATAATTTCACAAAATAGATTACAAATGCTGTAATTGGAGCAGTTTGTTACATCCAGACGATTAAAGAACTGATCTTCATGGCACTGTGCTGCTCAAAATATTTTTTTCTAAAACTTTAATGAGCAAGCAAATGGTAGCATTCTGCTCCTAACAACTAGATCAACATCCAGGACCAATTTATATTTAATTTAAATAATAATAAAAAGATTATGGAATATTTTACATATAAGCTAAGGGCACACTTACAATATTGTAGTAAATTGTTAAAAAAGGACCTTACATCTACAAAAACTCAGCAGATATGTATAGAGGAGAAGTAATCAAAATAATTATATATAATATGTTTTATTAAAATTTTATTGTTTTCTTGCAATTTCTTGCAAAGTCAAACTGACCCCAGAACACGAGGTGACAGGAAAGGAAGATAGAAAAAAGATCTAGGTGTTGAGCATTGACCTTCTTTTCTTTACCAAGACACCCTATTCATCTTATTTCTGTGTGGTAAGACCACAACAAGAGGCAGTTTTTATGATTAACCGAAGAAAGTCAAAAGATCAATATTGACAACAATATTCAATCAACAATTTTGACAGGCCCAAATCCAAATATGAGATGAAAGGTGGGCCAAGTGATTTTTCAGGTGGGCAGAGGGGTATAAAAATAAATAAATATGTTTTTGCTCCAAACTATTTACTGTAAATGAACTACAAACGCCCCTACTATACTATTCCTATATTATACTATAAACGCCCCTCACCGATAACTAGGGCACTTTCAGCAGGTTTCTCAGTCGGTGCGTCACTGAGTGGGGCAAACGTGTTCGAGACTGTAGTCGGAACGGTTGAGTGGTGTTTTGACCTGCGACTACGCCGTCTCACAGTCACAAAGTTTCCCAGCTGCGGGGGTTGTTCAACCGGAACTGAACTGTGTGCGCTAATATTGCTCGCATCCAAAGTGTTTTCTAAGGTCCTTACACTCTTACTATCCTCAGATAAAGATTGGATGCGAGACTCTAATTCTGAGATCTTCTCTGTCAGCCTAGCTATTCCCCTGCATTTATCGCATGTAAAGCCCTCGCCGCTGACAGAGAAGGCTAAGCTAAACATTTGACATGAGGTGCAAGTAAAGTCAAGTCAAGTCAGCTTTATTTATATAGCGCTTTTTACAATTTTCATTGTTACAAAGCAGCTGTACAAGAAAACATTGACTAAAAGTAAAACATAAAAGGTTATGGCAGTCAAAACACAGGTCAAATATCAGACACACAATAAATTCCTATGTGCAGAGTTAATTAAATAAGACTATCAAATTCTAGCAGCCCCCCCGGCCAGGCAAACAGTGCAAAATAGTATGCAAACGGTGGCGAGGAACCCAAAACTCCATTGGAGGAGAAAAAAAACCTCAGAGGGAGACCAGGCCTAACCAGGGGATTCCAGTTCCCCTCTGGCAAAAACTGCTGCCTCTGCACAAGCTCGACAGTGCTTGCACAACAAGGCAAAATAAAAACAAAGTTAGATTTAAAATTATCATTAATAATCTAATAGCGACTGAAGTTTTGTAGAGTCGCCACGTCCTTCGTCCAGCATTTGTCAGGTCTGGGAATGGATTGCGCCCTGCCCGCTCCGGTAACCTTGGACTGCGTCCTGCCTGCTCTGGTTACCTTGGAACAACGAGACAAGACTGGCTGAGAGTAGAGTACTGTTCTGCACTCTTTGATGCAAAACTCGATTTTGAAATTCTAGGTATTACCAACTGACCTGACACCTGAGAGCGTAGTGCACGTGATGGACTATAATACGTTAGAAGTTCTCTCAAGTAGTGAGGAGCTAAACCATGCAAGGCTTTATAGGTAATAAGCAAGATTTTAAACTTTACAGGTAACCAGTGCAAGGTTGACAGAACCGGGCTAATATGCTCATACTTTTTGTACGCGTAAGAACTCGAGCTGCCGCATTTTGGACCAGTTGGAGTTTTTGTAATAGGCCTGCAGGGCAACCACCTAATAGTGCATTACAGTAATCTAGTCTTGATGTCATAAAGGCATGTATAAGCTTCTCTGCATCTGATGGTGACAGCATATGACGTAGTTTAGATATATTTTTAAGATGGAAAAACGCAATTTTACAGGTGTTGGCGAACTGGTTCTCAAATGACAGAGTACTATCGAATATAAAGCCAAAATTCTTAGCTAAAGATGAGGGTTTTATGAAAGATCCATCAATAGTTAAGCAGTATTCTTGGTTGTTACGTAGGGCGGTTTTCGGTCCGATAAGTAACACTTCAGTTTTGTCCGAGTTCAATAATAAAAAATTGCTACTCATCCACTTTTTTATATCGAAAAATCCACTATTCATCCACTATTCGATGGAATTGCTGTGTTCCATGAGGCTTCGAGGAAATATAAAGTTGCGTATCATCAGCATGAAAGCTTACTCCGTGTCGCTTTATTATATCTCCTAGAGGTAGCATGTATAATGCGAAGAGCATAGGCCCTAAGACTGAGCCCTGTGGTACACCGTACTGGACTTTCGATTTGCGTGATACCTCATTGTTTATTGCTACATATTGAAAACGGTCGCATAAATAAGATCTAAGCCATTTCAAAGCTATTTCCTTAATACCGACATCATTTTCGAGTCTATGTTGGAGCATGCTGTGGTCAATGGTGTCGAATGCAACACTAAGATCTTTATGACCTTAGCCTGTGATCAGCAGGTCATCGTGATAGCACTATACTCTATTCAAGCCACTGATATTATATATCTATATGACATATCTATATATTTATATTGTAAAGACTTCCAGCAGAGACTCGTTAGGACCCACGGTAATAAAGCTTTTAGCAGAGATATTCATATATGGATATACTTTCCAGCAGAGAGACGTTGGAGGGAAAGATCGACTAAAAATCACCCACGAGGAGGTTGCTTTGATTCGGATCATTATGTGAGTAACAATGGCTTTTCTGTTTGTTGGAACCAAGATATGTTGTTTTGTTGTAATATTAGCTGTGTGACAGAGCAGTTTTAAATGTGTCATTGTTTAATATTGTACTCGTTCAGATACTGGAGAGAGAGTGAGAGCACGTTTTACTCTTTTACTCAATGATGAATAAACTTACAGTTTATCCACGGGTCACATGCGTTCTGAACCGTAGAGCGTTAACCGTTTCACTACTATACCGCAAGGGACTCCCCTGAGGGGAGAGGAAAAGAAAGGGGAAAGGCATGTTGTAGAATTGTTTGTCCATTTAGAACTGCTGTATAAAACATGGCGACAAATACAATGTATGTAGTCCTGCTCTGTATGTAGATATAAATATCTTATTCTAAGGTATTACAAACATAACGGTTCATAACGTAAAGTCTTTATACACCTCTGAAGAAATAGTTTTGTATATTATATTGTATTTCTGTCAAAAGATCCTCGTAAGAACTCTGTATTGTTCCCTTAATGGCCAGTTTTATAGTAATGTCTTTTATGCTGCCAAGTTCCTCTGAAAATACCTCAGCATGCTTCCTCAGGATGTTTCATGGGCTGGCTGACTCTTTTGCAATACTGTACTGCCATATTACCTTTATTTTCTCTAGCCGGGATTGGCCCATCCTGTGTGACTATTGCCTTTCACAGTGTGGAGTTTTACCGTCTGTTTGCAGTCATTTCTATAGAAACACTGATTTCCATTGCACACTCAGATTACTTTCATATAAAGGACGTTTTTGAATGGTCTCACTGCGCAGTCCGTACATGAATTGGTCTCCTATTGTGTCATTCAGTGTTAATCTGTACTCGCAGTGTTCAAAGAGGCAATTCAATACAGCAACAAAGTGTGCAATTGATTCTCCTTCTAACTGACTACATTTATGGAAGCAAAATCTTTCGGCAATGATGAGTGGTTTTGGTGCGTAATGTTCTTTAAGCAATGTTACAATGTCCCTGAATGAGCAATCACCTGGCTTATTAGGCTGGACCAAGGTACACAGTATATGTTTTGCTGCCCATAACACTTATTAAGGTCGGCAAGGGAACCTCATCTTTTATCCCATTAGCCTTGACGAAACAATCAAACCGCCCTGTGTACGAACTCATTTGATCAATACTTTTATCATACGGTCCAGATTGCCCGTAAACCATAAACCAGCCATCTCTCTTTCAATGTACTTTCCCTCACTGTTGATTCCTCTTCCATCACGTTTTGGGTGACTTCATGGCATGCAGCAGTTTACTCTTTTCCTTTACTTTTATTTCACTAGCTCGAGTTTTTGCCAATACATTCTGCACATATGGATTGTCAATAATGTCTCGCAACTCTTGGGGTCTAACTCACTCATCAGTGACACATGTAAATCGCGTCCATCCTCGTCGCCAATTTTGTTATATCACTGGGAAAGTTTCAGTCAATATGAGAAAGACATGGTTTGTTACTTTTTACTGGTTTCTATCTGAAAGCACAATACTTCATTACAGCGCATGTGCTTAACACACATCCAGGAATACACGGTGTCTTAAAGGAATAGAACACAATATAGTTTCCAACAGTATCAATTTTATTTAATATAAATATAATAATTTACACTCTATTATCTATTTATGCCCTTGGGTTTTCTATACTGTGCAAGTTTGTTTTTTTCCGTGTCTGTTGCTACTTCACTGCCTGTTCCTGCGACAGGGACAAGAGAGGGAAGTGAGGAAAAGAAAAAAAAATGGTCCAGTTCCCCAACACGCTGTCGCTCGGTCCTCAGCCCAGCCGAGAGGCTCTTCCAGGCGGTTGGTGATGGCTTGAGAGTAGCCGGCATCGAGTCCCCCGTTTTCTGTTCCTTGCCCTCATGGTTATTGGATGCCGGATTCCTTGTTGTCAAGCTCCCTGCGCTTGCGTTCTCTCCTTGTCCCGATCCTGACAGCCAGATGTCAAATATTTGATTTTGTGATTTAATATAAAGTACTCTTTATTTACCCAGTTAAACTAATAAGTAATGAAAGGAATAGTTCACCCCAGTCAGTTCACACTAATAAAAGTTACTACAGTAGTGATTGTCAGAACATCAATGATATGCCAGACAGTATTACATTTGTATCCTTGTGTTTTTTATTACATTGAGTATATTTTCCATGAATTTGTCCTTTTACTTTCATGTTTCTCCAACAACCAAAGGTTCCTATTTCTGTGTATCCAATATAAAAATAATTATTTATTTTATTGCTTTATTACATCTTCCCCTGGCCTGCTCTCAAATAAAAGCTTCTTTCGAATAAAATCATTTTTACGGGTGTAGCCTACCATTTAATACCATGCACTTATTATCAATATGATAATGAGAAAGAATAAAACTGCAACCAGTGCTGCAATTCTTGTTTTACTGACGAGAGTGTAACAAGGGTCCAGAATATCTGAAGAAAAGATGTAAATAAAAATGTGACAGTTAAGTAATTTACTTAATTTACAGTTAAGTAAATGGACAGCATTAAGTTTAACATCTGAAACATCCAGATATTAAAATAAAAACTATTACCATATCACACCAACCTATTTTAATAGCTAATAGAACATTTTCTTTCAAATTTTGAAAATTCTATTTACCATAATAATGCAGAGTTTGTAGGAACATCCATCTGCCAGACTTCACTACACAGGTGCAGTTTCCTGCAGTCCTCCACTCCTCAACTGATACTGCAACATGATTCAAAGAATTCACTGGGAAGTTCTCTTTTTTTTTCTCATCAAAACTCCCAATTTGTCCATTTTCCTTTTTACTGCCTATGAGCCAGTACACATAGACCTGTGATGGAGCAAATCCTCCAATCACACACTGAAGAGTCACGGTGGAGTCATGGCCATTGTTGTTGGCAAAGGCCATCATTTCAATAGATGGCATCAGCACTGTGCTAACATCTGAATAATATAAATAGCAGCATGTAAACAGCATATACTTAAAACATTGTACTAAAATTTCATACAGTTGCAGAAAATCAGGAGGCCAAAATTATTTAAGATTAAGGTGTGTGTTTAGGTGTGACATTTCTCCTAAATTCCATGAAAATTTGTATTCTTTTATTTTAATTTATTTGCAGAAAATTTAAACGGGACAATCTGGTAAAAATAAAAACACTGTTTTGAGATCTTGATACTGTGACAAAACAAGTTAATATTCATTTTAAAACAACATAACTTTCATGTATTATGTGCATTTTTGGAACATAGAAATATATTGGGTGTCAATTAGCCTGATTCTTATTTATAGCTTTCAGCTGTTTTTGCATTCTATCAATCTTTCACATTGATTGGGGTACTGGGGTATGTTTCCTTTGGAATTCAATGGACACTCAACTGGAATGGCTGTACAACATCTAGAAATGATAAATAAAAAAGCATAACTGGAGGGGTTTCTCATTTTCTGCAGCTGTACATTACACAATGGAATCAATATAATGCCAAGAAATGCTCAACATTAGAAAATACAAAGAATCAGGTCTTATGTAGTACATTTTTTAAACTGTTTGGGATGCTGGTTGTATTACCTTTTATTATGACAATGGTGCCATTGCCTAGGTACATATGCTCACGGTCTGTAGCAATGCAGTAATATGTCCCAGAGTCCTGTCGTGTTGCATTGTAGACAGAAGCCTTACATACAGAACTCTGAACCTGATCGTTACTCTGAATGGGGATGTTTGAGTCATGTAGAATGTCTGTCATTCCAGTCACTGGGTCAACTCTGAGCAAGGCCACTGTGTGACAAAATGATTCCACCCCGTTCAGCTGGCAGTCTATGGTCACTGTATCACCCAAACCCACATGAACTAATGGAGGAAACTGAGAAACTGCTTCAGCCATCACTGCAGAGGTAGTCAGACCACATAATGTTTGTGTGAAAATTATAACCTCAAAGCTACCATTTTACATTTAGTCATTTAGCAGACGCTTTTATCCAAAGCGACTTACAGATGAGGAAACATTGGAAGCAATTATAACAACATAAGCAATTATAACAACATATCTTGTTGTCAACATAGCTACCAATCTTCAATGCAAATCTAACATAAACACACTTTTTCTAAATTGTTTCCATAATATTCTTTTGGCATACTGCTTCTATATGCTTCTTAATAAAGCGGTCTAGCATGCATCATGAATCTTCTTTCTAAATAGAACATAACATGTGGAAATATATTAAAAAAGGTTGATTACCTTTTAGTGATAGTTCCCAAAGCAGGACACACCCAAGTAGTTCACGCATGTCTGTAGACTTTACAGGCCAAAGCAACTGAGTGAAATGAGTATATGGTTGACAGTCACAAAAACCCACCTTTTCCTGTGTGTTCATGTTTGCTCATTCAAAATTTGTTGATGAAACACAGACACAAATCAAAGTAGTCTGAATCTGAATCTAGACCTGAGAAACAGATTATTTCAAAACAATAGTTTAGGCGATCCTTAAATGTATCCACATACAATATATAGGGTTGGAATTAATTCTTGGGAAACTCTGCATGTCCTTGTTCTTACAACAGGGCTAAAGGTCTTTTCTTCACAGTAATTCTTAGTATAGCAGAAGCTGGGGAAGTGTTTACCTTCACTTTGGAGCAGAAGCACTATGGAGGCAACATCCTTCTGTAAAGTAGGTATCATATGGTAAATACAGGAACCCACTTGGAGCACAGGCAAAAAGGCGTATCTGTTCCAGGGACTTAACTCTGAGTCTATAGCCACAATGCTAAAAAAAGACATTCTTATAACACTAAAATGCCCGGCTGAATAAAAACGAATTAAAATAAAAACATATCACCTGAGAGAGGAGAGTGCTAATGCAAGTGATACACCCAACCAGCCACCCACCCAGCACAGCTCTATCATTGACCCAGTAGATCAGCTATTGCACCTTCGTCAAGGAGGTCTATCTACTGAGGAATATGTTCAACAATTCTGTAAGATATAGTATCAATTACCGTTCTATGATGACGTTTTGTTTAAGGACTTGTTCCGTTTCGGACTCAATGACCCAATTAAGTCATGGTTACCTAGAGGGGAGATTAATGACAGTTTAAGGGACATCATGGACTATGGACTGATGTAATGTGACTCTCCGTTCACTGTGGGAGAGGCAGAGGACAGTGTTGAAACCCCAAATCACTTTTTGGGGGGCCAACAGTGTCAAGTGCAGTTGGCAGTGGAGCTTGAACGCCCAGCGCCACTGCACAAGATGGCTGCCAGCCCAGCGCCACTGCACAAGATGCCCGCCAGCCCAGCGCCACTGTATAAGATGGTCGCCCAACCCAGAGCCACTGCACAATAAGGCAGCAACAGCTGTCACTGTGGTGGAACCTCCAGAGGTGGCTGCAACTGCTGCACAACCATCGGAGTTGTCAGTAGTATGCATCCATGAACTCTCATTCTGTCTTGCCACGGCTATGGAGGCCGTCTATGAACTAATTGCCTGTCCTGTTATGGCCACGGAGGCCGCTCAGGAACTCACTGCTTGTCCGGTCACGGCTACGGAGGCCATCCATGAACTCACAGCCTGTCCTGTCACAGCCATGGAGACCGTCTGTGAACTCTCTGCCTGCCCTGTCACGGCTATGGAGGCCATTTGGGAACTCTCTAACCGCCTTCTCACGGCCACGTAGGCAGCCATTAATCTGTTTATGTTCTCTGCTTTAGTCCTACCTGACTAGACTTGCTCTCCTGTGCCATCGCCTCCACTATGGTGGTCCTCTACCCTGGAGGGCTACAGCTCCGCCTGCTCCGCCCTGGTGGGCTCCAGTTCCGCCTACTCCAACCCGGTGGGCTCCAGTTCCGCCTGCTCCAAACCGGTGGGTTCCAGTTTCGCCTGCTCCACCCTGCAACTGCCTTGGTCCAGGGTCGATCCACTTCCATGTATCCCTGGCCCTCCATCCCTCCTCCTGTTCCGCCTCCGCTCCACCTACCATCTGAACTCTGGTCTATTCTCAGTTAGGAGTGTCTGGAAACCACTCCTTAGTGGGGCTATGTCACGATTGTCAGCTGGAGTGCCCATGAACTCCAGTAGAGGGCGCTTCACTCAGGACTAATCCCATGCTAATCACCATCAGGTGTTCCCCATTATGTTTGGACTCTCAATGATTGTGAAGTCTTGTTTATACCGACTGTGATTCTCTGCTGCCTGCCCCGACCTCTGCTTGTTACTGTTTCTGATTTTGGATATTCCCTGACATACCTGACACTGTTAATAAAGTACTGTATATGGATCCAAACGTCTCTGACTCATCGTTACAGCATCCAAAAGAGTGGAAAAGTGATGGCTGTATTGTAAAATTGTTGCAAAAATTAACGGCTGCACTAAGATTCAATTTAGAGCCATTTCAAATTGAAACAGACTTTTAAATTTAAATTGTTACATTTTTACAGTGTAATAAAATACTTTAATTATTCAAAATGGTGGAGGGGTGCTGTGATGGGCCTCTAAAATACAGTTCCCTTTCTGTCGGTCTCTCGACGTTGTGTCGAACCGACAGATGGGGTTCGCCCCTGAGAACCTATCATCTTCTGACTATTTTGAAAAGGCCAATGAAATTGGCGAATGAAATTTGCATGCCGGGCTCCGCCCCCGGATATCCGGGTATAAAAGGGGAGCCGGCGTGCTCATTCATTCACCTTTTGTTCTTCAGAGCCTTCGCATCTGATGACATTCTTCGAATTGCCGAATTCTACGACGGGGTGCAGCGGAGATTCCCCTGGGCGTCCTGGCAGTTCCAGAGATATTTTTCTAAAAGAGCAATTTCCTCAGCGTGGCATTGCCCGCTGATCTCTTGGGAGCAGTACACTCATCGAGGACGGGGACGGACACGGTGGTTGCCGCAGGTGTTCGGGGGTCCGACCACTGTGGCAGCCTCGTGGATTCGTCCTGCCCGCACTGCGCGCGGATGGCTATTCAGACGTTGCATCACTGCGGGCGGATGGCTATTCAGACGTTGCGTCACGGTGGCTGTGTTCTGTAAGATCCAGCCAACACCTCGTTTGCTTCCCGTTCTGTGACCGCAGCGGCTACGGCCCTGCGGGTGATGTGGGGATTATCGTGAGCGTTAATCCGTCAGCCGGCCGGCTCGCGGACCGCTCCCGCCCCGTCTCGCTTGTTTAGCAGTTCCCCAAGGATGGTCATCTTATTCCTCAGCCACGCGCTCGGACACGAGCCGTGGAGATGAGGTGTCTCTTGCAACATCTGAGCGCGACCTGCTGACATCAGACTCTGGCGATTCCCTGAAGCTCCCTCCCTCGGGAGGTCGAGCACAGGTGAGAGCAGACGTCAAGATGTCAGCCATGCTCGCTCGGACCGCCGTGAGTGTCGGATTGCGGTGCGCACATTGGGCCCTGGCGCTGGTGGCTGGGTACTTCGCACATTGGGCCCGGGCGCGACTCCAAGCCGTGCCCGGCTCAAGTGCCAAGTTTTACCGAGCTGCATTAGGAGTTCAGTAAGACCTGGAGCACCCCCTTCGGCGCGCTTCCATCTAGCTGACTCTATCGCCCTCTCTTCCCTCGGGGCGGGGAGGCAGCTAGGGACTATGTCAATGCACCCTGGGTGGAGCATGCAGTCGCGGGTATCCGCAGACAGCGGCCACCTGGGGAGCTTGACCTAGACTCACCGTCCAGGGCATGTAAGGTCTCGACATCTCTGGTGTTGAGGCTGGCAGTGCCGTGGGCCAAGCTGCCACCACTCTTACGCCATGGCCATCCTGCAGGCCAGGGCGCTAAAGAGAGCCCCACGGGGTAAGACCGACCCAAGTAGTGCCGCCGCCGACTGGCCCTCCGGGGACCACGGTGGCAGTGCAGGCTGGGTCGGACGATGTCCACATCAGTGGCCCGGAAAGACGCATCTGACTCAATCTTGCGCAGGTGGGCGATGTCAAGAAAGGCCACTTTCCCGACTCCCCTCTCGCAAGGTCGGCTGATTGGTGGCGCTGTCAAGGACTGCTCCAGCAGCCTTATGACAGTGTAGAAACAGACCGGCCTGCTGTGACCCGGCCGCCTTTCGGCCGTCGAGGTCTCGCACGTGGTCTGCCCCCAGCAGCCCCGGCCTTCTCCAGCGTTTACTCCGGTTCTGGTGCCCCCGCAGGTGGCCCCCCGGAGGAAGACGTCGAGAGAAGGACCACCTAGAGAGATTGAACCATCGGACCCGACCCAGCATTGGTAGCTGGATGGTCGGACTGGGGCGGTCCCTGCCGCGTCCCAACACCTTCTGGGCCCCTTCGGGGGCCTAGTGCCCGCCTTCTCACAAGGAGAGGTCTCTCTCTGGGTCCCACTTGCAGCCGCTCTCACCCTCTGAAAGATGGTGTTCGGCAACTCGACGCACATTACACATTACACCCGCACCTGTTCCCCAATTTCACAAATATATACACACCTTGTGTCACCCTAAGTCTGGAAGGCATTCCTCAGTTTCCTTGGTGTCACCATAAGCCTTACCTGTAAAATGTATTAATAATTCCCTTTGAGCTAAATTGACCTGTTTCCCTTACATGCCGGCGCAGAGCTGGTGCCCCCTCCTCCCATCAATGAGGCGCAGATCATTTACTGGGTTGAGAGTATCCTGAACTCTAGACGTGGAGGGGTACGATCCACAGGGATGCACACTCATGGGGTCAAAAAAAGTGACAATTATACGAGACCCCCCAATGCTCTAATACATATAAATTATATATTTAATACGCAAATAGGCAAATAGGCTTTATTTTACAATTTGTCCAAAGACTTTTCTAAATTGATCATATGCAATTGGGCACCCAAGAGCAAACCCCTTGTGTTGCAACGTCGAGTGTCTAACAATGACCGAAAGAGAACTATGGTTAGCATAGTTCATTTTAGAGGATTGCTGTACGTAAGAAATATGGATTTTTGATAGAAACTAGTAAATTAATATGTGTAAAGATGAGTGAAGCAGCAATATTAGATTAGATTAGATTCAACTTTATTGTCATTACACATATACAAGTACAGTGTAACGAAATGTAGTTTAGGTCTAACCAGAAGTGCAATTAGCAAGTCCGGATATACAGTTTGAATAAATACAGAATACAATATTAGGAAAATATTATACAGTGGGCATGGACTATGAAAATATTTTACAGTATGTACTATGTATGTTTTACGGTATGTACTATGAACGATACAGATGGCTATATTCTATGAACATTAATGTACAGGTGGCTATGAACAGATAATAAACAATAGTGCAAGTGACTTAATAACTTGCAGTCCAGAAGATGAGTAAATGCAGTTAATAATATAATTTCTATTGAATTCTTTACCCATTAAAGTGCACCCCATAATTTCATCTTCTGCAGAAATGATCATGCTCTTCATGAAATGAGCAGTTTTTTGTGACTTTGAGGTGTGAAATGATTTGCCTTGATGTTACTATGTTGTGAATTTGAAACCAAAGATTTTCCACTGACAAAGCAAATGCGTGGACATCAACCTGAATGATGGTAAGGTCCACCCCAGCCTTTCGTGTTGCATGTAACCACACAACAAAGAGGACAAAGCAACACTCTACCCTAAGAAGAGAAAAAAAACTCTTCCTGTTCGTGACCTGCCACAAATAACAGAGCAGCCACAAAACAAAATATTACATAACTGATTCGGAAACCATTCCTTTATCTTTATAATTATTACTTTGTTTAGCAACAGAAACTGTTAAGCTTTCTTAGTTTTATTACACTATAAAAAGGAATATGTTATGGTCCGTGGTTCTTTTTCTTCTTTGGATTCTCAGCATACATTAAAGAAATAGGAATAAATTATATATATTAAACATTTCATTTAACAATGAAAATGAAGAAACGAGCATGTAAATGTTGACCTTGTTTATAGGGTTTAATGAATGAGAATATACTGTGGAATATTCACAGTTCACAACACAAACTGGACAAAAATCATTTCAATACCATTTTACATTTCACACAATATTATAAAATAAAGATTTTTTTTTATTCAGAAAGTTGAAACAGTGAAAAGTTAAAATATTTACTTGAAAAAGTTTAAATGTTTAATTTTATAAAACATGCAAATAGGTGAAACTACCAGAAAAGTTGAGTAAAATGTTTTATTTAAGTTTCAACTCATGATGTATTTCCCCACTTGATATAGACACTTGCTGTTATCAGAAACAATAGACCAAAAATTAAACACAAAGAAAGATATGTGTATTTTATAGTATGGCACACTTTCAATGCATCTGCAGAGAGAAAATTTGAAAGAAAAGAAAAAGAGTTAAAAGATCCAAATAATACTCTTTATATAAATATACTGTCGATTATAGAGATCCTATTTTATACCATGTTGCTGAAATGTCTTGTTGTAGCGTTGTCCTTCAAAGTCGACCATGCACACACATTGCACGTTTCTTTCCCACTCTGCAGCAGTAATCAGGATTTGGTTCCTTGTGAGCTGAATGGTACCATCATGCTTGTGTGACCTAATGTACTGTCCTTTTTCTTTTCTTCCCTCTACATCCCAGGACACGCGCACCTGAAAACCTTCAACCCCAGTCACAACACACTGAAGTGGGACTAATGGACTGTTCTGGATCAGTGGTGAAAGAATATTGATGAGGGGGAACGCAATGTGTTCTGAAAACATGAAAAAACATATTGAAAAAGAACAGTGAAGGAATAAACATAATAATTTTTCTGAGCGTAATAGACAGACCATTCCCCTATAAATGTGGCTTCAACAAATCACAGTTACACAGTTAACTATTAATTTCTATTAGTAAAATTACCTTTACCCTGACCATTACTATGAATTGTGCATTGATGTCATTCCAATTATACTTGGATCTTTAAAAGCCCAACCAGATCTCACCTTTCACAACCACCCGTGATCCGTTGCCAATATGAGCAAAGCGCCCCTGCACAGCTACGCAGTAATATACACCAGAGTCTTGCACTGATGAATTAGCAATAAGTGCGGTGCAAATGCTGGTCAATTGGTTAGATGAGTGATTAGGATGGTTTTGAACTCTGTCAGTGAGGCTGACGGTTGCACTCTCTGGGTCGGCTCTCAGCCAGGCCACCGTGGAACATGGGGAGTACAGCTCCATAATGTTGCAGTGTAGGATAATTTCATTTCCAGCCATCACCTCAGCCATTTTTGGCCACTGAGTTACAATAAACGGCTTTGTCACTATATTAAAAAGATGAATATGAATGCAATTATGTAAATACTTTTGTTCAATTGTGTAACCCTTTTCTTGTAACCCCCTTTACAATTGATTGGATAAATTACAGCCCATTAATGCTTTTTGGTAATCAAATTTAAATACTGCAAAAAAAATCATAGTTACATTTAGCAAATTACAAATGCAAAATTGTAATGAGATTTTCTTTACCTGTTTCAACAGTGTGAGATAACCAGATAATCAGCAGCCAAATTCTCATCTTTACAGTCGAACTCATTTGAGACACTCACAACTTCACCTCTTCAGTTTAGTAAAATCTGTTCTTCCTTTTCAGTCTTATAAATATATATAAAAATAAATGACTGACTACAACAAACAAAGGATCCTCAAAAGAAACACATTTCCCTTTCTGTCAGTCTCTCGACGTTGTGTCGAGACTGACAGAATGGGGTTTGACTTAAGAACCTATCGTCTGATTCTACTTTGAAAAGGCCAATGAACTTGGCGAATGGGACAGCATTCTTATTCATATTCATTCATCATGTTTTTTGGAACCTGCGAGGCTTATGCTGAGCAATTTTCGATTCTTCCTACTAGATCTACGACGCAGAGCAGCGGAACTTGTCCTGATGTCTTAAAGGAGCATATTTCTAAAAGAGAAAATTCTCCTGCAACGTGCACATGTCGCCAGGCAAGTCTCGCGGCTGTAGTCTTTGGTGCGACGGCAACATCCTCAAGACAGACAGGCACGATACCTACCACACATGCTCCGTAACGGTGGTAATGGTATTGCGGTCACGGCTGGCCGTTTGCTTCCTGCCCGACAGCGGCTAAAAAGCCAGCTGCGGTGGTGGTGATATGGGAGTCCCGGTGGGCGTAACTCCATTGCAGTATTGCCGCGGACCGCCCATGCCCGTCACGCTCACCGAACCTGTCTGCTCTGGGCGACGCCAGACAGTCCCATAGCGGATCCACGCCACGGCGTGCAGAGGATGAGCGTGAGGTGCACTTGTGTCCACAGACGTGCCACCTGGAGGCACCAACCAAGGCTCCCTTCCAAAGTCAGCAGTGGGTGGTGTCCCTGCGGGCCATTCATATCTCGGACGACCTCGATCAGACAGCCAACGTGCTCTCTTGGCAGGTCGCTCCACGGAAGTTGGCGACTCCATCCTCGCGGTCCAGCTTATTGGGAGCAGTGCAGGCAGGCACAGGGGTCCTGTTCGCCCCCTGCACTCCTCCCATTGCTACATTGGGTACTCCCTAACTGAGACCTCCTCAGTACGGATTCCTTTGTGCACAGCTGACTGCGGGGGGCAACCGGGAGTACATCTTCCCCCCCAGTGTGCCTCCCCATACAGGTACTGTGCGGTGCCAGGGTAGAGGAGCTTCGAAGTCTGCTAGTTGCGCCTGATTTGCAACACACCCTGTTGGATCCACTGGAGAACCCGATCTTTCTCTAATGATGAAGACGCTTCTCCTGTCCGCACTTCATCAGGAGGGTGTCCAGCGGGTGCCTAGAGTTGGGGTACCCCACGTGGGATAGACACCAACCTAGCCACATGCCCAGAGTCCCCACCATCCCCTCCACGATCTAGGTGGTGGGGAAGCTGCAGGCGCTCCCCCTGGGAGGAAGTTCCAACCCTTTCCCTGTCATACCCAGTACGCACCCTGCACCTCTACTAGGACCGAACACAGAGCTCTCGCTCTGAGCAGCTCTTTGTCTGTGTCAGGGGAAAGCAGGGAAGCTGTCTCCAAACAGAGACTGGCTCACTGGATCGTGGACGCCATCCTGTGGTTTGCTGATCTCAGGCCCCTGCCCACTGTAGTGACGCTCACTCTGCCAGGGTGCAGCCTCCTCAGGGGCATGGGGTCAGAGCGCCTCTCTGGCAGACATCTGCAGAGCTGCCGGTTGGGCTGCCTATTGCACTGCAACTTTAATAGCTAATGTCAATAATTTATGCATACCTAAGTCACTTGCACTATTTTAGTCTAAATTATTATCTGTTCATATCCACCTGTACATTAATGCTCATAGTATATAGTCATCTGTATATATTGTTCATAGTTACTGTCATATTTTCATAGAACACACCTACTGCAAAATATTTTTATAGTCCATGCCCACTGTATTATATTTTTCATATTGTATTCTGTATTTATTCTAACTGTATATCCTGCACTTGCTAACTGCACTTCTGGTTAGACCTAAACTACGTTTCGTTACACTGTACTTGTATATGTGTAATGACAATAAAGTTGAATCTAATCATCTAATCTAATCTAATACAGCCTTTTTCCGCACGGGCGTCGAACCTGTGATGGAACGGGTCTTGAGTGAGACTGACGGTGGTTGGGTGCACGCCTGCGAAACTGCGCCATTCCAGCCTCCCTATTTATTCCATTGGACGAAGTAAAAGGCATTCCATTCATCACTAAGCACTTGGGGGTAGGTGAACCCTTGTACCTGGGCTAGTGCTCCACACGTAGTGACTCCCCTCCTTTGTTAGTCCCGTCTGACACTTTCTCACTCTTTGTTACCCTGTCGGCAAACCTGTGACCTCCCCTCGCTGGTCTCCACCGCTTATTTGCACCCCTGGTTTGGGACCCGCACTACTACTCCCATGAGTTCTCCCCACTGGTGAGACCATGTAGGTATTCAACATATGATCTCCCTTCGTAAGGTGTTATCTCCGCAAATAAGGGCAAATAAGTATTAGGAAGAATGTTCCACCAGGAGGGAGTTGTGAAGGAGAATGAGCGGGAAAGGAATTTAGTGCCCTTATGAGAAGGCATTACAAGGCGCCACTCGTTTGAGAAACGCAGGGTTCTTGATGGGGTGTAGGAGTGTAGTAGGGTGTGAAAGTATGCCGGCACAGATCCAGTGATAGTCCTGTGTGCAAACATCAGTGACTTGAATCTGATCTGGCTTCAACCGGTAGCCAGTGGAGAGAGATGAAAGGGGGTGTCACATGAGCCCTTTTGGGCTGTTGGAAGATGAGTTGTGCTGCTGAGTTTTGAACCAGCTGAAGTTGTTTGATAGCCTTTGCAGGAAGACCAGCAAGGAGAGCATTGCAGTAGTCCAACCTTGAGATTACCAGGGCCTGGACAAGGAGTCCCGCGGAGTACCGCATGCTCAGTGAGGTAGGCTCTAACCTTGCGAATGTTAAATAAGGAATATCGGCATGATCGCGTTGTCTTTGCAATGTGATCCTTGAAGGACAGCTGTTCATCAAATATGAGTCCAAGGTTCCTGGATGATTCAGAGGGAGTGATAGTGGAGTTGCCAAGCTGGATGGTGAGATTGTGTTGGACCGTGGGGTGTGCTGGAAACACGAGTAGTTCTGTCTTGGCTGGGTTCAGCTGCAGGTGATGCTCTTTCATCCAAGCTGAGATATCATCTAGGCTGCTCTTATGTGAGCTGCTACAGTGGTATCGTCTGGGTGAAACAAGATGTAGATCTGGGTGTCATCAGCATAACAGTGATACGAGAAGCCGTGTGCCCGTATGATGGGTCCTACGGATGTCAGCAGCAGTCCAAGCACCGATCCCTGAGGGATCCCAGTGATCATGTGGTGAGCCACATCCAGACAGCAAGCCCCTCCATGACACCTTGAATGATCTGCCGGATAGGTAGGATTGGAACCAGTGGAGAGGGGAGCCTGAGATTCCTAAGGATGTGGTTTACTGAGTGGTTTGTTTTGAAGCCAGACTGCTTTTTATCCAGTAGATTGTTCTGGGATATGTATGAGGAAACTTGGTTGAAAACTGCCCTTTCAAGAGTTTTCGCAATGAAAAGGGAGGAGAGAGACAGGTCCAATCTACAGGTCTGTAACTGTCGGTAATAGTAGGGTCCATTGTGGGTTTCTTGAGTAGGGGCGTGACCTGGGCCTGTTTGAATGTGGATGGAAAAGTGCCAGTGATCAGGGAGGTGTTGATGATGTGTGTGAGTGTGGTGGATGTGGCCTGAAGGAGATGGGAGGGGATTGGGTCAAGCGGACAGGTGGTGAGATGGCGAGAGAGAAGTAGGGTGACGTCACCGTTCATGACTATCATGTTCATGCCTGAGAGTCTATATTTTGCAGGTAGGCGTGTGTTGTGGCCATCGTTTAGTGGTGATAGCTGTCATGATTCTGGCCAGCCTTCTGGGGTCTGTGGGGCCATGCAGGTTATGTGTCTGCAGGGGCTTCTGGATGGTTCCTGCCCCACCCTCTCTGTGTTGGCTGGCTAGCAAGATGTGAACAGTGGGCTAATATTTACTATCATTTTAATTTGTATAATCATAATAAATAACAAATAAAGTAAACAGTGAAACAGCAGGATAATGAAATCATAAAATAAAAAGAAATCAGACAAATCAAACTAAAGAAGACACCGAGGCTGTACACAAGATAGTGTTTTTACCCAATAAAATGGAAAAAGTCAGCCAAAGATGAGACAGGAGAGGTGTTAGACATTTTAAGACAAACTGACCTCTAGTGTTAGTAGAAGGTAATACGTCTCATGCCGGACTTTCCGGTTTCCACATTCTATGTGCATTAACTCGCAACTGCTAAGGCAACTAGTGTAATTTACAAACTAAACTTGATTAAGATTTTTGTAACATTCCCTTTTAAATTGTCGTCATCTACTGTTTTACCATACAATATACAGGTGCTGGTCATATAATTATAATATCATCAAAAAGTTGATTTATTTCACTAATTTAATTCAAAAAGTGAAATGTGTATTTTATATTCATTCATTACACACAGACTGATATATTTCAAATGTTTATTTCTTTTAATTTTGATGATTATAACGGACAACTAAGGAAAACGTATGCAAGAGATGGGTTTCAGCTGTCGCATTCCTTGTGTCAAGCCACTCTTGAACAACAGACAGTGTCAGAAGCGTCTCGCCTGTGCTAAAGACAAAAAGGACTGGATTGCTGTTCTCTGATGAAAGTAAATTTTGCATTTCCTTTGGAAATCAGGGTCCCAGAGTCTGGAGGAAGCAATCCACGTTGCTTGAGGTCCAGTGTAAAGTTTCCACAGTCAGTGATGGGGTGGGGGATGCCATGTCATCTGCTGGTGTTGGTCCACTGTGTTTTCTGAGGTCCAAGGTCAACGCAGCCTTATACCAGGATGTTTTAGAGCACTTCATGCTTCCTGCTGCTGACCAACTTTATGGAGATGCAGATTTCATTTTCCAACAGGACTTGGCACCCCTGAATACAGTGCCAAAGCAACCAAGGACAATGGTATCCCTATGCTTAATTGGCCAGCAAACTCGCATGACCTTAACCCCATTGAAAATCTATGGGGTATTGTGAAGAGGAAGATGCGACATGCCAGACCCAACAATGCAGAAGAGCTGAAGACCACTATCAGAGCAACCTGGGCTCTCATAACACCTGAGCAGTGCCACAGACTGATTGACTCCATGCCATGCCGCATTGCTGCAGTAATTCAGGCAAAAGGAGCCCCAACTAAGTATTGAGTGCTGTACATGCTCATACTTTTCATGTTCATACTTTTCAGTTGACCAAGATTTCACAAAAATCCTTTATTTGTATTAGTCCTAAGTAATATTCAAATTTTCCTTCCGCCTCGTCTACTCAAAGAGAAAACAAGAAAGCACACATTAGTAAGCTAGACTAATTGTTCAACTTCGGGAAGCAGCGTATAGTAGTTGAAAGACACTGGAACACGCAATGCATCAATCTAAATTACACAACATTTGGAACGTATACACGAAATAGGGAGGAAATTCGCTCCTCTATTTCCTTCACGCTAACAGAGGGTTTCTCAACAATATCGAGACTCACTATAAAATATTTCTTCATTTTATAGGGTCACATAAAAAAATGCAGTTAACTGGACCATCATTAACAGCAACAGGGGCTTCCTGGATAGGAACTCAGAGGTCACCAAACATGATTCTCCACCAGATCTATCAAGATCACATCCATGAAATTAGTCATTTGAAACATCAGTTTCAGTCAAGGAATTAGTTTAGCTCAAAGTAAAATACGCATAATAATCGTTATCAAATATACATATTTTACAGTCTCTGATTAGTAATAAAAAGTATAACAATATTTTTAAGCATTCGTCCAGCGAATGTATCAATGATTAATACACTTTTCGTTATCTCATGGCCATAAGTAACGTGACTTTACCAAACAGATTTTAGAGCAAAGGTAGCGTGAATCTAACACGGTTTAAGTGACCTCGTATATGAGCATTGAGCAAAGAAAACCCATCACACGTGAATATACAGTATGTGTAGCAAGGTAGGCGGGAAAAGAGCCGGGAGTAGAGACCGGTGCGTGAGTGACAACGAGCGTTAGCTGTATGCGCACAGGTCTCGTATCACGAGTGACCGGACCGTCAGTGAGAGAGGACCACGCCTGTTTTTATAAAAAAAATATATTTAACCTTTATCTAACCAGGTAGGCACATAGAGGACTCATCCTCATTAAAAACGGCGACCTGGCCAAGATAAAGCGTCATGGTGCAGACAGCATAAAGTTACACAGAAAAGACGAGACAATATAGTACAAGTTACAAACTGTTGTTCAGTCAAAATGCATCATACGAAAATAATCAAAAGTACAATAACTAGACAGATTAATTAATAAATTAATTGCCTAGTGTGGAGGGGGCGTGGTTAAGCGGAGTCGGCAGCGAAAGGGTGAGGTAAGCGGTGTGTAAGTAGGTCAATTTCACATTGTAAACACCTGTGTCCCGTTTCAGTAATTGGTGGGGAGACGGTTAAAAACCTGCCAGACAGACGAGGAGGTGAGAGAGACCGGCTGGGAAGCCCGAGAGGAACCTGAAAGGGAAACCGAAACCGAAACCGAAACCTCTCCTGCGAGACGATGTCGAGCAGCGTGTTTAAAAACGAGTCATTATTTTGAGTTATTGTTTGTTAAGAGCGCAGTGGCGCCAACCAAGGAATTTATAAATAAATCGTGAGGTGCTTCCCAGCCTACGCCGACCCTGTCTCCTTTCTTCCTTCCCTTCCAACGAACTGTATTACACTGGTGCCGAAACCCGGGAAGGAAGGGGAAGCCGTAGCCAGTATGCAGTCCCCGCCAGCCTCGCCGTTTGCGGAAGTGATTCAGTCGCTCGCGGCTCTTCATCACGAACACCACCAGGCGCTGCTGGGTCTCCGAGAGGACCAGGAGAAACGTTTCCAGGTTCTCGTCCAGGCTCAGCAAGAAGACCGCGAGCAGTTCCGAAACTGGGTCCGCCGCGAAGGAACCAGCACCGCGTCGGCGGCCGCACCCCTGTCATCCCACCTGCCTCTCCACAAGATGGGTCCTCAGGACGATCCGGAGGCGTTCCTGGAGCTTTTCGAGCGATCTGCGGAACTAGCAGGCTGGTCTCAGGATGACTGGTCGGCCCGGCTCATTCCTCTGCTGTCCGGAGAAGCGCAATTGGCCGCACAACAGCTTCCGGTCCAGAGCCTGTTTGTCTATGAGAGCCTGAAGAGAGCCATTTTACAACGGGTCGGCCTGAGTCCTGAGCAGCACCGCCAGAGGTTCCGTTCTCTGGAGTTCAGGGAGTGCGGCCAGCCATTCATCATGGCCCAACAGCTACGGGACGCCTGCCGCAGATGGCTGATGGCCGACAACGCGGACGTGGACTCCATCATTGATACGGTGACGCTGGAGCAGTTCGTGTCACGACTACCAAGGACGACGGCGGAGTGGGTCCAGTGTCACCGGCCGACGTCGCTCAGTCAGGCCATCCAGCTGGCGGAGGACCAACTGGTTGCGTGCTCCGGGGTCGGCGTACCTCCATCTTCTCTCTCTCCTTCTCTCCCTCATGTTTCCCTCTCTCCCCCCAAACCTGTCCCTTTTCCCAGGTCTCGCCTGGACCGAATGCCGCGACCAGCACCTAGGGTCCGGATGCCGCCCAGGAGTGGACCCCACGACACCGCTGCTGGTGTCATTCCGTCTCCCACCTCTCGGCCCTCTCCCCACCAATTAATTGGCCTACTTCCCGCCACTGGGGCGGCGGGGAAGTCTGGGCCGGCCTGTTGGAGGTGTGGGGATCCGGGCCATTTTATTGATCGTTGTCCGGTGATGGAGGTCGGTACGGTGGTCCGGATCCCTGATGCTCCACGGGCTGCCCTCGATCAAAACGGACTGTACCAGATACCTGTGAGTATTAAGGGGGGTACCTATCAGGCTTTGGTGGATTCAGGGTGCAATCAGACCTCGGTTCACCAAAGCCTGATTCAACCCGTGGCGTTGGGTACGAGCCGCATGGTGAAGGTTCGCTGCGTTCACGGGGATGTGGTGAATCACCCCTTGGTGTCGCTGGCCATACAGTTCAGGGGACAAAAGCATAGTGTGGAGGTGGCCGTTAGCTCGCGCCTCCGACATCCGTTAATTTTGGGGACGAACTGGCCGATGTTTTCGGTTTTATTGGGACATTTGTGTTCGGATGTCTCTTGGCAAAATTCCAGGCAGGGAAGGAGGGCGGTCGTAGAGGTGGGAGAGGCTGAACCAAGACCACTGACTACTGTCCCAGGAGAAAGGAGCACAGTGGAGAGGCAAAGATTCTCTCAGTGCGATGATTTTCCCCTGGAACAGTCTCAGGACGAGTCGCTGAAACATGCGTTTGAGCATGTGCAGACCATTGACGGTCAGCCGATCCACCCGACCCGTCCGCTCACCTACCCCTATTTTGCCATCTTAAAAGATAGGTTGTATCGGGTGAGCCAAGACACCCAGACGAAACAAGATACAACCCAGTTAGTAGTACCAAAGAGCCGTCGGGAAACACTTTTCCAGGCGGCTCATTGTAACCCAATGGCCGGCCACTTAGGGCAGACTGCAACGTTAAATCGTCTCACGGCCCGTTTTTTTTGGCCAGGCATTCATGAGAACGTACGCAGGTGGTGCGCGTCTTGTCCTGAATGTCAGTTGGTAAACCCCCCGGCCACCCCGAAGGCACCTTTGTGCCCCCTCCCTCTTGTTCAGGTCCCCTTCGAGAGAATTGGTATGGACCTGATCGGGCCGTTAGAACGATCCGCACGAGGGCATCGTTTTGCATTAGTCATTGTCGACTATGCAACACGATACCCCGAGGCAGTGCCTCTCCGAACTATTTCCGCGACAAGCGTGGCGGACGCACTGTTTCGACTTATCTCCCGTGTGGGGGTCCCCCGTGAGATCCTCACAGACCAAGGCACGGCGTTTATGTCACGGACTATCCGCGAACTTTACGGATTATTGGGCATTAAGGCGGTCCGGACCAGCGTCTATCACCCACAAACGGACGGTCTGGTAGAACGTTTTAATCGCACGTTAAAGACGATGATCCGTAAATTTGTGCACGAAGACGCCAAAAATTGGGATAAATGGCTGGAACCTTTGTTATTTGCGGTTCGCGAGGTTCCCCAAGCCTCCACGGGGTTTTCCCCCTTCGAGCTTCTCTATGGACGCCAGCCCCGTGGGGTTTTGGACGTCCTGCGAGAAACTTGGGAGGACGGACCTTCTGCGAGTAAAAATCAAATTCAGTACGTCCTGGACCTGAGAGCAAAACTTCACACGTTGGGGCGGCTCTCAATGGAGAATTTGCTCCAGGCCCAGGACCGACAAAGCCGACAATATGACAAGGGTACCAGACTACGTAAATTTGCACCGGGAGATAAAGTTCTTGTATTACTTCCCACATCGAGCTCTAAATTACTCGCCAAGTGGCAAGGACCCTTTAAGGTCACACGACGAATAGGAGATCTCAATTATGAGGTGGCTCGGACGGATAGGGGTGGGGCGCCTCAAGTTTACCACCTCAATCTCCTTAAAAGCTGGAAAGAGGCGGACACAGTGATGCTGGCGACGGTGATCAGTAGAGAGGAAGATTTAGGGCCAGAAGCATCTAGTAAAACTCCACCGATTGCTCTGACCTCGCTTGGGGATCACCTCTCTCCCTCCCAGATCACTGATGTGGCCAGGTTGCAAGCGGAATTCGCACAGGTGTTCTCGCCCCTACCCGGCCGTACCAACCTCATCGAGCACCACATCGAGACTCGGCCCGGCGTCGTAGTACGCAGCCGGCCCTATAGGTTGCCTGAACACAAAAAAATTGTGGTTCAGAATGAATTAAAAGCAATGCTAGATATGGGGGTAATAGAAGAGTCCAACAGTGACTGGGCGAGCCCGATAGTTTTGGTCCCTAAAACGGACGGCTCGGTACGGTTCTGTGTGGACTATCGCAAGGTGAATGCTGTGTCGAAATTCGATGCATACCCAATGCCACGAGTTGACGAGTTACTAGATCGACTAGGTTCGGCTCGCTTTTATTCGACACTGGATTTGACGAAGGGATATTGGCAGATCCCCTTATCTCCCATATCCAAAGAAAAAACAGCCTTCACCACGCCGTTCGGCTTACACCAATTTGTCACCCTTCCTTTTGGCTTATTCGGAGCACCGGCCACTTTTCAGCGCCTCATGGATCGAATCCTGCGACCCCATACAACGTATGCCGCTGCTTACCTGGATGACATCATCATTTACAGTAATGATTGGCAGCGGCACATCCAACACCTAAGGGCGGTCCTGAGGTCGTTGAGAGCGGCCGGGCTTACGGCTAACCCGAAGAAGTGTGCAATTGGGCGGGTGGAGGTAAGGTATCTGGGCTTCCACTTGGGTCATGGTCAGGTGCGTCCCCAAATTGATAAGACGGCCGCGGTTGCGACCTCACCAAGACCCAAGACCAAAAAGGAGGTGAGGCAGTTCCTGGGGCTGGCGGGATATTATAGAAGGTTTGTACCTAATTATTCGGAGCTCACCAGCCCGCTGACTGACCTCACTAAAAAGGAGGCACCGGATACCGTCCAGTGGTCGGAGCTGTGCCAGCAGGCTTTCACCCAAGTTAAGGCTGCTCTGTGTGGCGGCCCGCTATTGCATGCTCCGGATTTTTCTCTCCCCTTTCTGTTGCAGACTGACGCATCGGACCGGGGCGTGGGGGCGGTCTTGTCCCAGGAGATTGAGGGTGTGGAGCGGCCAGTGCTGTATATTAGTCGCAAGCTCTCCCGGAGGGAGGTAAGGTACAGCACCATCGAGAAGGAATGTCTGGCCATCAGGTGGGCCGTTCTCACCCTCCGGTATTATCTCCTGGGACGCGAATTCACGCTCTGTTCGGACCACGCCCCCCTCCAATGGCTCCACCGCATGAAAGACACCAACGCGCGGATCACCCGTTGGTACTTGGCACTACAACCCTTCAAATTCCAGGTGGTCCACAGGCCGGGGGCGCAGATGGTCGTGGCCGACTTTCTCTCCCGTAGAGGGGGGGGGGGGGAGCTGCAGGCCGGATGGTTCCCCGGCCTGAGTCGGGCGGTGGGGGTATGTGGAGGGGGCGTGGTTAAGCGGAGTCGGCAGCGAAAGGGTGAGGTAAGCGGTGTGTAAGTAGGTCAATTTCACATTGTAAACACCTGTGTCCCGTTTCAGTAATTGGTGGGGAGACGGTTAAAAACCTGCCAGACAGACGAGGAGGTGAGAGAGACCGGCTGGGAAGCCCGAGAGGAACCTGAAAGGGAAACCGAAACCGAAACCGAAACCTCTCCTGCGAGACGATGTCGAGCAGCGTGTTTAAAAACGAGTCATTATTTTGAGTTATTGTTTGTTAAGAGCGCAGTGGCGCCAACCAAGGAATTTATAAATAAATCGTGAGGTGCTTCCCAGCCTACGCCGACCCTGTCTCCTTTCTTCCTTCCCTTCCAACGAACTGTATTACACCTAGGTTACATAGGGGAAAATGGTAATGCTAACATGAACTGTGGTGTGACACTAAGTTAGATATCAGTGTTTTGAAAGCGGATAACGATAGAGTTGATTCAAGCCTTTTCAAGATTTTTGCAATTCGTTCGAGTCATTAGCGGCAGAGAACTGAAATGAAAGACGGCCAAAGGAAGTACGGACATTGGTAGTAGTTAATGAGATAAACTTGCTTGATCGCAGATTGCGGGAGGGAGAAGCTACCGAAATGAGGTTTCTCAGATAGGTAGGGCCTTTAACTAAAATGATTTTATAAATAAAATGAAACCAGTGTCTTTGTCGTCGGATGTGAAGGGAAGGCCAACCAATGAGTGTGTATAGAATGCAGTGATGAGTGCTAAATGGGGCGTTGGTAGCAAAGCGTACAGCACTGTGATATAATACATCAAGCTTTCTGAGGAGAGTGTTTGAGGTGGATCTGTAGACCACGTCACCAAATCTAAGATGGGAAGGATAGTCATATTCACAAGACCATATTTAGCAGGGATAGTAAAAGAGGCCCTGTTGCGATAAAGCAAGCCAATCCTGGATTTTATTTTAGATTGAAGTTTGCTAATGTGGGTACGGAAGGAGAGTGAAGAGTATAACCAGATACCTAGGTATTTATAAGTGTCAACAGTTTCCAGTACAAGTCAATCCAGGGTGAAAACATTTTTTGTTTAGGAAGGTGCAGAGGGAGGTCGATCCATCCATAGAAAGGCCGGAGGTGTATGGAATAGTTTCATCTGCATATAGATGTATCGAAGAATCACCTGCAGCCAGGGCCACATTGTTGATGTATATCGAAAATAGAATCGGGCCAAGAATTGAACCTTGTGCGACCCCCGTAGAGACAGCCAGCGGGCTAGTTAGCAAGCCCTCTGATTTGACACACTGAAATCTATCTGAGAAATAATTAATAAACCAGGCGAGGCAATGGTTTGAGAGACCGAGACTCTTTAGCCTACCAATAAGGATGGTGTGGTTGACGGAGTCGAAAGCCTTGGCCAGGTCCATAAAAACTGCTGCACAGTAATGTTTGCAGTCAATAGCAAATATGATATCATTTAAGACTTTGAGTGTGCCCAATTGCATACCGGAGAGGCTATGGCTTGATTCAAAATAGTTAGTGATCTGTTTATTGATAAGGTGTTCAAAGACCTTAGAAAGACAGGGCAGAATGGAAATTGATCTGTAGCAATTAGGGTCTAATTTATCTCCCCCTTTGAAAATAGGGATTACTGCAGCGACTTTTCAGTCATTCGGAATATAGGAAGTGTCGATAGAAAGATTAAAAATGGCAGTGGTCAGTGTAGCGATAATCAGAGCAGCTAATTTAAAAAATAAAGGATCTAAATTGGATGTGAGCAAAAGAAAAAAGTGGTGGACTGACTGAGGGCACTGTGGGCAGTGATGGGTTTATAACTATGGCAGAAGGTGTCAGATGGAAAGCATGTCCAGCCCTTACAAAGTGTTTGTTAAGGTTCTCAATAATGGAGGACTTGCTGCCAAGTTGCTGGTGGTGATAGTGTTTTCAAATCTTCAAGCAGTGGGCAGCTGGACAGGATTGTTATTACCTTCCATGGAATTAATTGTGTCCCAGTTTGTACCGCAGGAAGCAATTTTTTGTTTAAAAAAACTAGATTTATCGTTTCTGACATTCCCTTTGTGTACTGGTTCCTTGCCTCCTTAAATAATTGCAGGTCATGAGGGTATTTTGACGCTAATGCAGCACACCACAAGGGTTTTTTATGTTGGCTTAGGTTGGTTAGGTCTGAGGTATACCAAGGACTATATCTATGCTTAGTTCAACATTTTTACATTTACATTTACATTTACAATAAGGCAATGATCGCTAATATCCTGACTAAAAACAGCGGACGAGAATTTAGAGGGTAAATTAGTTAGGGCGATATCAATGAGAGTGCCTTAGTCCGATTTAATGTTAGATATAGTAGGTTCATTGATTATCTGCATAAGATTTAGAGCATCAAGCTTAGATAATAGGGTGTATGGAGGGTTAAGCATATCATAATTCAAATCACCCAACAGTAGAAACTCTGAGAATAAATAAGGAGCAATCTCCCTCTCGTTCTATGCCGTGATTGTTCACTGCGGTTAAAGTGCTGCAGTTTATACGGCCAGTTTATACGCGACCATCACCGTAAACAAAGGGGACTGCTCGCTTGTTTGTAATCGTGGCGTTATATTTTCACGCTTCATACCTCTCTGCCTTATGTGGAAGGACTATTAAGCTTCCGCTTGCAGCGGAGCTAGCTGCCCTTTGTTGTTTTTGTTATTTAAACCTTTTCTTTTCTTTTGTTGTGTTACTTCTATTTCCATGTGTAACATAGTTAAAAAGGATTCATGTTAAATCCTACTAAATGGGATTATTGTGCCACCTGCTGTCATAAAGTTGTACCTGCAGCGAACGCTAGTAATGACGGAGAATTATGGGTAATCCTCAGAGCAACGGAGGATTTTCCCTGAGGTAACGTGTCTGTGAATGTCCGTGGAATAAACAATGTTAACTCACTTGAGAAGCATAGATTTAATGTTCAGCTAGATTTAATGTGTTGTTGATTAATTTCGCCATGTTTTATGAAGTCAACCATCTGGTTATCTGATATAAAGTCTCCAGTATAGTTAGCTAACTTTGACATGATGCCGTCTTTCCAGACAGAGCATGCGCTGTTTGTCCACATGAGGTGACTTTACAACACTGTTACCCTTTGTTATGAATGCAGGTATGTTATCATATGTTCTTATAAAGTGTTGTGATGTTTGATTGAGGTATTTTCTGCTGTTCGTCTGCCTCCTGTGTGTTGAATTGTAAGGAAGTTACATAACTGTTAACATAAAATGGAAAGGTAACTGTAGGAAATCTGTGTTATTACATTATTTTATGTTTATGTTATTTCCTCATTGTAAGACTAAGAGGGACAATTTGGTGTGTTTTAATTATTTTGTTTATACGAGTTTAAATCCACTATACGATCAAATCCATGTGTCAAACTGTACTTTACTTTTGTGTAGAGCTTTAAGAGTAGAATTATGGGTAATCCTCAGAGCAACGGAGGATTTTCCCTGAGACAGAGCATGCGCTGTTTGTCCACATGAGGTGACTTTACAACACTGTTACCCTTTGTTATGAATGCAGATGCAGAAGTAGAATAAACCTGCTGTTACCACAACCCTGACGGTGTCCGAGAAATTCTATCAGGCAGGAGACATTACACAGAGGTCACATTGGTGCCGTGACTCGTCCATGACTACGCCGGACCGGGACTGATGTCTTCTTGCCGCTGCATCGTTGTGGAGCTGCACTTCCTCCATCAGTGTATCTGACTGGCATGTTTATTTAGTTATTAACAGCCATATTTACTTAAAAACTGTCATTTTGTTTAAGTAAGGGTTCCAGTATGAGTTTCAGTAAATTTACTACCTCTGAAATGACTCCTCTAGGTATTGGTAGAGGTAGAGGGCTACATAGCACACCTGTTCCATTTTCATGGGGTGACCATCACGGGGGGGATAAGACATATTTTGGTCAGGATTCTGTTCACAGTCCATTTAGACATAGGGATGTAGTGATGCCCCAGAGTCAGCCTATGATTGAGTTACAACCACCACAGTGCACTAGTACATCCGTTCCTGACACTCCCCCTGAGGATGTGAGACTGGTTGATCAAATGAGCACCATTGTGCAGCAGATAGGGAAGCAGCTAGCTGATAGCATTATGTCACACCTCAACACATCTAGCCCTACAGCTACTGTGCATGATAGCCATGAAGAAACATGCAATACAAAAGCCTCTTTGCCCGTCAACACGTTAGATCTCTCCCAAGTCCAGTTGGTCACTCGGAGAGAAGTCAAAGACCCACCCGTTTTCCGAGGAGAGAGCTCAGATGCACTGGCTGTTGATGAATGGGAGGAATTAATGAAAAATTACGTAAGAAAAAGCAATGTTCAGCTGGAAAATCAAGCTGAGGAGATTATTGTCCACCTGAGAGGCAGAGCAAAGGATGTTGTGAGATTTGGGATAAGAAATGGTGAAATTGATGTCCAGAATAACCCACAGGCCATCTACGGGCTCCTGCGCAAACATTTTGTGGTCAGTTGTGGCCTGGGGGTTAGAGCGTTGGGCTTGTGATCAGAAGGTTGCTGGTTCAAATCTCAGTACCAGCAGGTCATGACTGAAGGGCCCTTGAGCAAGACACCTTACCCCTGATTGCTCTTCAGTAATGTGACACTGTAAAAAAAAAAAACTACTTGTAAGTCGCTTTGGATAAAAGCGTCTGCCAAATGAATAAATGTAAATGTAAATGTAATTTTGGCTCAAGCCATTGCTCCTCAATGCCCCTAGCTGACTTTTATTCTACCCTGCCAAATGACCAAGAGGACCCCTATGAGTACTGGCTCAGACTGAACAGAGCTGCTGATGATGCTGCTAGCTGCCTTAGACAGCAAGGTAAAACGTTTGATAACCCCAGCGTTGAAGTCACACGTATGTTCATCAGACACTGCCCCAGTAGAGATTTAGCTCTTGCCTTTAGGTCCAAGACGATTGATAAGTGGTCAGCTCGTGAGGTTCAGGAAGTGCTAGATGAATTCCACCTGGAAAAGGGACTCCGGTCTTCTACAGAAAGGAGTAGACAAATCAGCATGAACAAAGTCGAGGTTAATCCTAACACTCCATTCGTTTCAGACATCCCAGAACAGAAACCAGCTATATGTCACGACACCTCCACTCTAGAAAGGTTGATTGGAATGTTAGAGAAGGTTTTGCTTCAGGGTCCAGGTTATGCTCGAGCCAATAAAAAAACAAATACCAACAGCAGACTTCCACAGATTGAGGGCTTAAGAGACATGCCATGTTCCATATGTAATGACAGCTCACACTCTGCCCTCACACACTGTCGGGAGAACGGACTGTGTTTCCTTTGTCACTTACCTGGCCATTCAAGACGCAACTGCCCAGAGGGGAGACGTCCTCCTCCACATTTTCAGCAGGGAAACTGAATGATCTGTGCACAGGGGAGGACAGCGCAGATCAAGTGAGTGAGCCTCCCACCTTGGATTTGACAGACTTCAATGATTATGAAACATTGTGTCACGCCTACAGCCGCGTGGTGCCACCACAAAAAACACTGATTGTGCAAGGCCTGCAAAGACTTTCAAAAACTGATAGCCTATTCTACACAGAGGTGTCAACTGATAGTGGTCATGTTCTTAGAGCACTGCTGGATAGTGGCTCTATGGCGTGTACACTAAGTGAAACAGCCAACAAAAAACTTTCACAGTCTATTCCTAACATTGAAGTGAAAACAGCTGAGGACTTTGTTATTGTTGGTTGTGGGGGTCATCTGGTCACACCTTCTGCCTTGTACGACCTCACTGCATCAGTTTATGGCTATAAGGTGATAATTCCTGTTCTAGTGGTGCCAGGCCAAACCGATGACATGATCCTTGGCAATAACGCCATCAAGTGGCTCATTTCACAGATGAAAGACACTGTTGGGAGCCAAAATATCACATCCCAAGTAAGTAGTGCCCATGCTGATAACTTGCCCCAATTGATATCTCTGTTGTCTTGCTCCGACAAATGTGTAGCAACGCCACTTAAAATCGGCACGGCAAAGCTCAAGAGATGTGTCACACTACAACCAATGTCTGAACATTTGGTGTGGGCTAAACTCCCTGCGTCTGATGTTTCTACGGTGGGAAGTACAGTCACCATTGAGCCCACTCAGTCCAAAGCCAGACCTGCTCAAATTCTAGTGGGGAGAGTTGTCACCTCATTATGGGGAGATGGCTGGGTTCCAGTCAAAATAGTAAATCCTACTGAAAAACCACTCACACTCAAAAAGAATGCAAAAGTTGCAGATGTGTCACCTTGTCTTTCTGTGCAGGACTTTCACGAGCCAAAGTGCATCCACTCCAGTGCACAGTTCACGCAGAGCTCATCGCCGGCACCTAGGTCAGAGGCTGAAATATCACAAATTTTGACTGACATGGGCTTGCAGGAATTGAACCTCTCTTCTTGTGAAGTTTCCCCTGAGTGGACGGATAAACTGCTGCAGATCATTGAGCAGTATGAGTCCATCTTTTCGAGGCACAAAATGGACTGCGGTGAGGCAACCGATTTTGTACACAGAATCCGCCTAGTAGACGACAAGCCATTCAGACTTCCATACAGGCGGGTTCCTCCATGCCATTATGACAAGCTTCGGACTGCTCTAAATGAAATGGAGGAATTGGGGATAATCCGTAAATCTCAGAGTGAGTATTCATCTCCTCTAGTCCTGGTTGTCAAGCCGAGTGGTGATCTTCGCATCTGTAATGACTTCAGGTGGTTGAATGCAAGAACAGTGAAAGACGCACATCCCTTGCCTCATCAGACAGATGCCCTCGCTGCACTTGGTGGCAATGTGTTCTTTTCAACGATGGACCTCACGTCAGGGTTTTACAACGTCAGTATGCATGAAGACGACAAAAGGTTCACAGCGTTTTCCTCCCCATTTGACCTCCATGAATATAACAGGATGCCTCAGGGCCTGACAAACAGTCCTGCGACCTTTATGCGAATGATGATGTCCATTTTTGGTGATGAGAACTTTACAAGCCTGTTATGTTATCTGGATGACCTTATGGTCTACGCGCCATCTGAACAGATTGCACTTGAACGTCTGCAGATGGTTTTCTCACGTCTTGCTGCCAACAATTTGAAGCTCTCACCTAAGAAGTGCTACTTTCTTCGCCGGTCTGTTAAGTTCTTAGGACACATTATATGTGGAGATGGTGTTAAGACAGACCCGAGTAAAGTGCAAGCTATAAATGATGTGCAGGAAGATGATCTGATGGAATCTGATATGAAGACACCGAGTGCTAAGAAAATCAGATCTTTCTTGGGAATGGTTCTTTACTACCACCATTTCATCGAGGGATGTTCTGCTAAAGCTAAGCCATTGTTCAGCCTTGTGGCTGAACCTGCTACACCACACAAAAGAGGGAGAGGTCATAAACCAAAATTCAGGAAGGGCAATGTTAGACTGTCTCCAGCTGACTGGACTGTTGAGTGCAGGGAAGCATTCAAAACTTTGAAGCATGAGCTTGTGAATAGTGTCACCTTGGCCCATCCAGATTTTAATGCACCTTTCATCCTCGCTGTCGATGCCTCCTTTGATGGCATAGGAGCCGTTCTCTCACAGTTGCCTCCTGATGGTGATGTTGCCAGACCAGTGGCATTCGCCAGCAAGACTCTGTCACACTCCCAGCTAAACTATCCAGCACATCGGTTGGAGTTTCTCGCTCTTAAATGGGCGGTCTGCGACAAGTTTAGCCTCTGGCTGAAAGGACGGCGTTTCACAGTCTGGACGGATAATAATCCGTTAACATACATCTTGACCAAACCTAGGTTAGATGCATGTGAACAGAGATGGGTTTCAAAGCTCGCAGCATACAGTTTTGATCTGCGCTATGTCCCTGGGCCAAAGAATGTGGTTGCAGATGCACTAAGTAGGGAGCCATTTGTCCAGTCATGCATAGGCCATCGTCTTGTAAGTGAAACGTATGCCTCATTGCTGAACCAAGTGGGTGGAATGGTGGACGAAACGGTACAAGATGCATTTAGATATACTGCTGCTAACTGCCAGTTAGTTGTTGATCAGTCCATAGATGATGCTGTCTCCCCACCCCCCCCTCAGGGGTCTCTCTCCCTGCAGGATGTTTCAGCTGTGCTGGAGGCGCATGACTCTGGAGGTGTTAGCCGAGTGAGAGGCACGGGACCAGCTATCCCTCAACTTGTCAGTGTCGACCAGAATGCCTCCCTACCAAGAAGTGAACTGGTTAATCTTCAAGAACAGGATGACGTCTTGGGCAGGATTCTCTTTTACATCCAGCGTCACAGGAGGCCCACTAGACGTGAACGTGCCAGTGAGTCTCGTGGAGTGATTAAAATGTTGAGACACTGGGCCAAGCTCTCCATCAAAAACGGTATGTTGTACAAAGTAAAGAAAGACAGGCAAATGAACATGGCAATCCATCAGTTTGTTGTTCCAGACTCCCTCAAGGCCCAGGTGCTCTCCGGCCTCCACGATTCAGCTGGTCATCAGGGACAGGCTCGCACACTCTCTCTTGCCAGGCAGAGGTTCTTTTGGACAGGGATGGAACATGACATCATCAACCATGTGAGGAACTGCTTTCGCTGTGTGGTTGGGAAGACCCCAGAGCCCAATGACCGTGCCCCTCTTGAAAGTATTTGCACCTCTGAGCCGATGGAACTTGTGTGCATCGACTTTTGGACGGCTGAGCAGTCGGACAAGAAGTGTGTGGATGTTTTAGTTGTTACGGATCATTTTTCGAAGCTGTCACATGCATTCCCCTGTAAGAATCAGTCAGCAAAGCAGGTTGCCCGCCGTCTGTGGAATGAGTTCTTTTGTATATATGGCTTCCCAAAACGCATCCATTCGGACCAGGGAGCCAATTTTGAGAGCAGACTCATTAAAGAGCTCCTGGGGATGGCTGGTATCCGGAAATCGCATACTACCCCGTACCATCCTATGGGAAATGGAGTTGTCGAGCGATACAACAGGACTCTTGGGAACATGATAAGGGCCCTGCCTGCCCATTCCAAAGCCAGGTGGCCACAAATGCTTCAGATGCTGACATTCTGCTACAATTGCACTGAGCATGAGACAACAGGTTTTGCTCCCTTCTTTCTTATGTTTGGAAGGATTCCACGTCTGCCTGTTGATGTTTTGTTCCAGCATGCCCTCCCCAGTGATACTGTTGTTAGCCACTGTGAGTTTGTGTCTAAGTTGAAACGTGACCTGTCTGAAGCTGCACGCATTGCCTATGAAAACAGTCGGACAGAGCAGGCTCGACAGGCAAAGAACTACAACCGCAAGGCAAAAGGGTCTCCCCTCAGTGTTGGTGACAGAGTTTTGCTTGCAAATCGTGGTGAGAGAGGGAAGAGGAAAGTTGCAGACAAATGGGAATCCACAGTTTATGAAGTGAAGTCTGTGAAACCTGGAATCAATGTGTACTGTATCAGGGACCCAGTGACCTCCAGAGAAAAAGTTGTTCACAGAAACCTCCTACTCCCGGTGAATTTCCTCCCAGCAGGAGGCCACGACATTCTGGAGTCAAGCTGTTCATCAGATAATGAAAGTGGACGAAGTGACCCTGCTGTTCCTGTTGACGTGCAGGACAGTGAGACAAAGACACTTGAGTGGTTACTACAAATGGATGAGGATCCTACAGCATGCCATCCCAATTGCTCACTTGTTGTAGCTGTGAGCGCCTCTCTCTCAGAAAATGAACTGAATGTGGTCCCACGTGCTGTGAGTGAGATTTTGCAAACCCCTGTTTCATCAATATCTGCTGAGCAATCACCTTCCCCTGGACCCCCAGTAGAATGTGTGGTGTCTGAGGTAGGACCCTCCCCACCCTCAGTGGAAAGAGCTCATTGTATTCCCTTCCCTGAACATGCAAGTGACGCTCAGCCAGGTGCATTCACAAAGGACCATGTAGTTTGCAAACAGCCACCTCCACTCTGCACTAGGGCAGGTAGACCTGTTAAGCCCCCAGTTCGACTCATTTGTGAGATGAATGAACAGGTTGTAGATGACTCAGCTTCAACAGTTGATTCTTTGTTTTCTTTTGTGAGGAATATGTTTTCTGGATAGATACATACACAAGCAATATGTCTTAAGTGTTTTTGCACTAGTTTATCTGAGGTATTTGACAAGAATCTGCTTTTGAGAAATGTTTACAATATGAGAGGTGTACACGGCATCTTTTGTGTCTTTGTTGGTATGGGGCTTAGCTACCCCCTTACTAATTTATTCCCAGGCGGAAAGTTTCTAACTGACTTGAAACTCATTATGCTCCTAGTATGTAACAACTGTTTGGTATCTAATGGAATTTTTTTTTTTTTTTTGTTTGTTTAGTTTTTTTTATTGTGCCCCAATTTAGCAGGATTTAAGGGGGGTGTATGTAACATAGTTAAAAAGGATTCATGTTAAATCCTACTAAATGGGATTATTGTGCCACCTGCTGTCATAAAGTTGTACCTGCAGCGAACGCTAGTAATGACGGAGAATTATGGGTAATCCTCAGAGCAACGGAGGATTTTCCCTGAGGTAACGTGTCTGTGAATGTCCGTGGAATAAACAATGTTAACTCACTTGAGAAGCATAGATTTAATGTTCAGCTAGATTTAATGTGTTGTTGATTAATTTCGCCATGTTTTATGAAGTCAACCATCTGGTTATCTGATATAAAGTCTCCAGTATAGTTAGCTAACTTTGACATGATGCCGTCTTTCCAGACAGAGCATGCGCTGTTTGTCCACATGAGGTGACTTTACAACACTGTTACCCTTTGTTATGAATGCAGGTATGTTATCATATGTTCTTATAAAGTGTTGTGATGTTTGATTGAGGTATTTTCTGCTGTTCGTCTGCCTCCTGTGTGTTGAATTGTAAGGAAGTTACATAACTGTTAACATAAAATGGAAAGGTAACTGTAGGAAATCTGTGTTATTACATTATTTTATGTTTATGTTATTTCCTCATTGTAAGACTAAGAGGGACAATTTGGTGTGTTTTAATTATTTTGTTTATACGAGTTTAAATCCACTATACGATCAAATCCATGTGTCAAACTGTACTTTACTTTTGTGTAGAGCTTTAAGAGTAGAATTATGGGTAATCCTCAGAGCAACGGAGGATTTTCCCTGAGACAGAGCATGCGCTGTTTGTCCACATGAGGTGACTTTACAACACTGTTACCCTTTGTTATGAATGCAGATGCAGAAGTAGAATAAACCTGCTGTTACCACAACCCTGACGGTGTCCGAGAAATTCTATCAGGCAGGAGACATTACACAGAGGTCACACATGCAGTACGGTTTGTTTAGTTTTATTTATTTGCTTTTCTCTCTGATCCTTATTATTGTAAGGGCATTAAGTTGCTCATAGCTTGGGATATCTGTGATCAACCATCTATTTGTGAAATCCTATTGGTGTGTGTGAACATCTACTGAGTTAAAGTCTCGTAGTAATCAGGTGACCAACAAGTGGATTGCTCTTTCTGGTGCTGGTCCTTTATCGTGTGCAGTGTACACTTGAGTGTGTGATAGTTTGATTAAACTGCACGGGTGTGAGTGTCGTGTGGAAGTGTGCCCCGTAGAATTGAACTCCCCAGTGCTTCCTGCCGTCGGGAGCTTCAGCCCTGCCGGTTTTTAGTTTTGTTTTACAACTGCTCCATATCAAGTTGGTCTGTATGTGTTTCTTTTTGTTTTATTTGAAGTGGGGTTTCAATGTCCCGTCTAACATTTTAAAGGAATTTCCTATTAATAAACATTTGTATTTTTGTATTACTCACGTCTCTTGTCTACTTCTATGAGGGAACTGAACCTGTGTGCTTTACTCATGGTTTGAGTATTTTTCCCTGGGGTTAATCCCTAGGGTGGCTTAGTCGGACTCTCTTTATTCGTGAATAAAACTTACTCTGTGTCTCAAATTTCACCACCTCGTCTCACGAGCACAGTCAGTGTTGAACTGTTTGAGCCTTCTCAGACAGCAACCAGCGGTCCCCCAAAAATTATTTCAGATGCTCCTGGGTCACATGGCATCCTCGGCGGGGGTGGTCCCCCTCGGGTTGATGCACATGATACCGCTCCAGCACTGGCTACAGAGACGAGTTCCCTGGAGAGCGTGACACACAGGCAGCAGACCTCTCTGCCGTCGCATCCTAACCCCCTGGCCTTCAATGACCTTTTTTACAGGCCGGAGTCCCTCTCGGGCAGGTCTCGAGGCGAGTCATGGTGTCAACAGACGTTTTTCTCCACAAATGTTGATAGGTAGCTTTGTGTTGCCGTGCCAGATGTTTTATGCCAAAGTTGGCACATCCTGGAGACTAGGCAGCTCCGAAGAGATGAACCGCCATCCTATATTCCTGTGGTTCCTTCTCCAAATCTCCACCTTTCCACCAGAGGAATTTCAGGAGTAACGGAGAACTGATAAAACATTCTTTCGATATCACAGATGATCGCAACGGCCTCCTTCCTGAAGCGGCAGAGAACTCCTACCAGAGGATTGATAAGATCAGGCCCAGTCAGTAGAGTGTCGTTTAGAGAAACACCATGGAATTTAGCTGACGACTGTCAGTTTTTCTGGTTTTCTGGGATGATAGATGTTCATGATACGGAGGGTACCACTCAGTCTCTCCTGCAAATGTTGTAGGGGCAGGCACTGCATCACCCTTGTTAATTGTTTCTTCCATGAATGCTTTGTATTGATCATAATATTGTTTATTGGTCTTTAACTTCTTCTTAAGGCATTGCAGGTGAACTGTGGCTAGCCTCTTGTTGTTTGGAAGGTTGGGTCGACTGTTGCCCTTGAAAGGGAGGGGCATCTCATAATGTCCGTCTGTCTTCTGCGTGATGTTGTTGCTGAGGAACTGTATGAAATGAACATCGTTCTGGGACACATATTTATTTTCATAAGTTCTCTCCATGAAGTCTGACTCTAGGGCTTTTAGAACATCTGTCATCGGTTGAATTGGCAGTTCTTTTACTGTGAGCCGATGCACAGAGCTCTGACTTCCTTGTCTGTCTAGGTGAGGATTTGATGAGCCTATGATACTCCGTCCTAGTTTTGATCTCTGGGCAAATGGTTGATTTTTGTCTCCAATGATAACCTCAAGAGGAGCTAGTGCTGCTGGACAGTCATATCCAGTTAAAAGCCATACATCACAGTCTTGAGGGGGTGAAGGGGCTTATCTGTCAAATGGCTGAGATGAGGCCAGAGTAAGTCTGTTTCCTTCGTTGGAACATAAGATGCCAGGATCTCGGGAGAGATCTTTCGGAAGAACCCAAATGCAGGCAGACACAAGTATTTAGGGGTTAACAAGGGATTTAATTAATGGAACAGGAACAAAACAAACACCCACGATGGGGGAAAACACAGACAAAACTAAAATCCAAAACCCAAAACTGAAAACAAAAACTTCCCACGATGGGGCAAAAACAGGCAGGATAAACAAAAACACTCACAAAGACTAGAATATATGTGAACACGTATTCTCAATGCAAGACAGGCAATGCAAGGCAAACACTCAACGCGACGCACACGAAATGCAACAAACGAGCACAGGATAATGAACACGAGGACGTTTTAAAGGGAGACAGACAAAGGATAATTAGCAAGGGTCAGGTGCGGGTATTGAAACACTCGGGGAAGCTAACAAGGAAACGAGAGGGGCGGGGCCAGAGACGGGACCGGAGAGAACACATATTATGTCATAACTGAAAATAATATGTTCCCTTTCTGTCGGTCTCTCGACGTTGTGTCGAAGCCGACAGATGGGGTTCGCCCTTGAGAACCAATCATCTCTGACTATTTTGAAAAGGCCAATGAAATTGGCGAATGAAATTTGCATGCCGGGCTCCGTCCCCGGATATCCGGGTATAAAAGGGGCGTCCTGGCAGTTCCTGAGGTATTTTTCTAAAAGAGCAATTTCCTCAGCGTGGCATTGCCCGCTGATCTCTTGGGTGCAGTACACTCATCGAGGACGGGGACGGACACGGTGGTTGCCGCAGGTGTTCGGGGGTCCGACCACTGTTGCAGCCTCGTGGATTCGTCCTGCCCGCACTGCGCGCGGATGGCTATTCAGACGTTGCGTCACTGCGCGCGGACAGCTAGTCAGACGTTGCGTCACTGCGGGCGGATGGCTATTCAGACGTTGCGTCACGGTGGCTATGTTCTGTCAAGAGCAAGCCACCACCTCGTTTGCTTCCCGTTCTGTGACCGCAGCGGCTACGGCCCTGCCGTCAGCGGCGGCGAGCAGCGAGGGTGATGTGGGGATTATCGTGAGCGTTAATCCGTCAGACGGTCGGCTCGCGGACCACTCGCGCCCCGTCTCGCTTGTTAAGCAGTCCCCAAGGATGGTCCTAAGCCATCTTATTCCTCAGCCATGCGCTCGGACACGAGCCGTGGAGATGAGGTGTTTCTTGCAACATCGGAGCGCGACCTGCTGGCATCAGACTCTGGCGATTCCCTGAAGCTCCCTCCCTCGGGAGGTCGAGCACAGGTGAGAGCAGACGTCAAGATGTCAGCCATGCTCGCTCGGACCGCCGTGAGCGTCGGTTTGCGGTACGCCGCAGCCCTGGTGCTCGCGGCTGGGTACTTCGCACATTGGGCCCGGGCGCGACTCCAAGCCTTGCCCGACTCAAGTGCCAAGTTTTACCGAGCTGCATAAGGAGTTCAGTAAGACCTGGAGCGCCCCCTTCGGCGCGCTTCCGTCTAGCTGACTCTATCGCCCTCTCTTCCCTCGGGGCGGGGAGGCAGCTAGGGACTATGTCAATGCACCCTGGGTGGAGCATGCAGTCGCGGGTATCCGCAGACGGCGGCCACCTGGGGAGCTTGACCTAGACTCACCGTCCAGGGCATGTAAGGTCTCGACATCTCTGGTGTTGAGGCTGGCAGTGCCGTGGACCAGGCTGCCTCCACTCTTACGCCATGGCCATCCTGCAGGCCAGGGCGCTAAAGAGAGCCCCACAGGGTAAGACTGACCCAACTAGTGCCGCCGCCGACTGGCCCTCCGGGGACAACGGTGGCAGCGCAGGCTGGGTCGGACGATGTCCACATCAGTGGCCCGGAAAGATACTTCGGACTCAATCTTGCGCAGGTGGGCGATGTCGAGAAAGGCCACTTTCCCGACTCCCCTCTCGCAAGGTCGGCTGATTGGTGGCGCTGTCAAGGACTGCTCAAGCGCTCTCTCGTCAGTTGACACCCCGTGGGAAGTGATGACTCCACCCCTGCGGGCTGGCCTGGGTGTGGTTTGGGCGGGCACAGGGGGACCTGTTGCCTCCCTGAACACCACCCAGTACCGCTGGGCATTCCTTGGACGAGGACCCCCTCGACACGGAGGCCCTAGCGCGCAGCCTCCAGTGGAGACAGCAGGTGGAAAAGCCCCGGCATGTCACACGCCCACCGGGTGTCCTGAACCAGACAGCCAAGCGCTCTCTCGTCAGTTGACACCTCGTGGGTAGTGACGACTCCACCACTGCGGCCGGCTTGGGTGTGGTTTGGGCGGGCACAGGTGGACCTGTTGCCTCCCTGAACACCACCCAGTGCCGCTGGGCACTCCCTGGTCGAGGCTCCCCCCTCGACACGGAGGCCCTAGCGCGCAGCTGGCCGCGGGACAAGCGAACTACGTTTCCCCCAGTGAGCTTCATTGCGCAGGTCCTGTGCAAGGTCTGGGTAGGGAGTATCAAGTGCTGCTAGTTGCGCCTTACGGGCCCAACTACACTTGGTCCTGGGAGCTAATACTCCTGACGACAACTCCCCCTGGCCAAATCCCCTGGCGAAGGGCCTACTCGCAGGGGATGGACACGTTGTGGCATTCGAGCCGGACCTCTGGGTCTGGCTCCTGGATGGGACGAGGAGTTCCTGGATGACCTACCCCCCCTCAGTGGTGGAGACTGTCACTCAGGCAAGGGCCATGCCCACAAGGCTGGATGCCTTTAAGTGGCGCCCCTTCTCGTCCTGGTGCTCTTCTCGAGGAGAAGACCCGCGGAATTGCTCGCTCAGGAACTGTCCTATTGCAGGAGAGGCTGGGGAGTAATCTCCCCTTCCACATTGGAACGTGGGTACCCGCTGTCGCGGTTATCACGTACCAGTTGCTGGTGAGCCTCTGGGGCGGCATGACCTGATTATTAGGTTCTTCTAGGGCGCGAGGGGCTAAGGCCTCGTCTGCGCCCCGTACCCTCTTGGGACCTTAAGGTGGACCTTTGGGTCCCCTTTTTTCGGGCCCTGCCGAGAGCCCCTTCCTCGTTCTGCGAGGGGGGTTGGCTCTCCTGCTGGGGCTCGAGTCCATCCAGAGGGTGAGGCACCTGCAAGCATTCCGTGTCCAGGCCCGGTGACGACCAAGGCGTGATCCTGAGACCCCGGCCGACTTAAGTGCCCAAAATTCCGCCGCCCCCCTTTTGGGAACTAGGTGGTGAACTTGCAGGCGCTCCCACACCGGGAGAAGGACCCAACCTGTACGTGGGGTGTCCAGTAAGCGCATTGCGCCTCTACTCGAACCACACAGAGGGCTTCAAGGCCCTGAGCAGCTCTTGTCTGTTTTGGACGTCAGCAACGGGAGTGCTGTCTCCGAGGAGACTTGTCGCGCTGGATCGCACACGCCGTCACTACGGCGTGCCGATCCTAGCCCGTGCCCATTTGAGTGACGGTACACTCCGCTCGGGGTGTGGCCTCCTCGTGGGCATCGGCTCAGTGCGCCTCTCTGGCAGACATCTGTAGAGTTGCGGGTTGGGCTACGCTATACCTCGCAGAGGCTTGCAAACCTCCGTGGGGACTCGGCAGCTCGAGTCTTGCCAACAGGTGAGACCAGCAGTCGTGGGGCGTACGCCTGCGCATAGCGCCATTCCCCTTCTTAGGTGGATCAGTGCGCTATGGGCTGCCTCCCTTCTTTCCCCAAGGGTGAAGAATAGGCAGAGGAGCAGAGGTAGCCTGGATCTAACACGGTTGAATTTACTTTGCGTTGTGAGATTTGATCACAGAAACCCATCACAGATGAATATATGGTTGTTTATTAAACTATATCTAAATGGTACACTTAACGATCGCAAATACAAACACACAACATGAATACACATATGGAGAGAGGAGAGATAGAAATGTGAGAAGAATAGATTGTGAGACTAGCAGGGAGAGTAGCATCTGAACACCAATAAAACATCTTTAACAGAGGCACAAACTTAACGCAGCTATTCTATGAATAGGACGGAATACTTGCGAGCTCTGTGCTGTATTTGTATCCGTAGCGTTTGGAGGGATGGCAAGGTTGCAATTGGTTACAGGATGCGATCTCGATGGAAAAGTTCTGGCCTCGTGGCTCAGTGGTAGGCCGCAGTCCATTGTTCCTTCTCCCACCCCCCGATGGGGGTGAAGGCAATCTCCGAAGAGACTCCAAGAACTGGTTTCTGGTCGAGGCAGGTCCAAAGGTAAAAAACAAGGAAGAGAGAGCGAAGAGAGTGATCTCTTATTTAAGTTGTGAGGAGGTCACGCCCTGTAGCTGTGACTGACCCAATTAGACGGTGGCACATTTGTAGGGAAAGTAACTTGTCTTTGTCTGTGGAAGGTGATGGGGGTCTTCTCATAAAACTTAGCTGAAATCTTGATAAGTGACTCTGGACAAACTACAGATGCAAACAGGGTCTTCTCATATCTCCTTTTGCCTGCTTTGAAGCTTAGGAGTAGTAAATACCCCACGGAGAAGCAAAAGGGTTTGCCCTTTGATGATGGCAATCAAGGAACCAGAACAAAAGGGAGTGGGGGGGGGGTTATGGTATTCCTCTCAATGATCCATACACTACAAAGACATGAGAAGGCAGGATCCTGACATAAGACTTGTCCACCGGGATAAAGTCACGGCTATAGGCCTGTTGTAATCGGATGTGGTTCTTAGAGTGCAGTCCTCGTTCTTGTAGACCATGGACATTCTTGTTAGATATGATTGTATCAATAACCGTCATAGTAATGAATTTTCATTTGACTGGTTAGGCATCAACATTCAGTTTGTCAAGTACATCTTCTAAGACAAATGTTTAGTCACTCTTTGTGTCCAGTATTGCGTATGTAAGTACTTCTCTGTGTGGCTCTTGTATTGAAGACACAAGGACTGGGGCGATACTTGAGGTAGCGGAAGCATGTTGTATTGATGCATGGGATATGACCTTGTACGTTTCCAAGCTTGCATGGTTTCTGTGGAAGTGGAGCTTCCACAGGTCTTTGTTTCCTGTCATCGTGCAAGCAGGTTGGTGTGACGACGGGTGCATTTGTTGCATGTGTGTCATCTCTTACAATCTTTGGTCATGTGACCCTTCCTCAAGCACCCAAAGCAAAGTCGATTTTCACAGATGAATGCCCTTTTGTCTTCACCACACTTTGCTGCGAAGTTGGGACACTTGGTGACGTTATGAGCTTCACTTTGACATACGGAGTAAGGTGATATTGGTTTACAGCCATTTGTTTCTTGTTTCTCCTGAGTGAAACTCTTTGTTTGTGTATTTGTGTTGAGAGCTTTGGATCTCTTTGGTGTTCTTTCATTAGTGGCCCTTAAGTTCATCAACAATAGAGAAACAATAGGGTTACAGGCTATCCGTGCCTCTTTGCTCAGGAACTTTGTGAAGCATGCAAGATCTGGATAGTTTCCGGATGAGTCAAGTTCCTCTATAACAATTCGACTCCACTTGCGCACGGACCATTCTGTTAGTTTTTTGAGTAACTTGTGGTTTTCCTCACAATTGTTAAGGATAGCTAGTCCTTTGACGTGGGGAATTAATGGCGCTTCATTGCAACCTTGGAGGAAGTCAGCAAACTCTTGTAGTGCTAGTGGGTTGTTTGTGTTGATCTTTGGCCATCTAATGAGCTTATCTTGGAAAGCCTTTTGTATTATGAACAGGTTCCCATATCTGTCTTGTAAGACTTCCCATGCTCCATTGTATGTGCTTTCCGAATCTCGATAGAAGAAACCTTATAGAGCTTTGCGCGCTGTTGTGGAATTTTCTTATTCCTTAATCTAGGTTGAGTCAACTTTTGACAAACGCAATACACAGAGAAAAATGGAAGTACTTTGCAAGGTATTTTATTGTCGTTTAATCTGCATCATAAGCAATAAGCATGGTGCAGAGAAAAGGCGCTCTTTCCTCCTGCACACAGAGTATATATATTAAAACGTGACAACCCCTCCCTTTGCACCCTAGCAAGAATCCCGAGCTGGTTTACGAGAAGTGATGCCCGTTATTCCAAACAGAACATCTTGGCCCCTGCTCGAGGGCAAAGGCAGAGTGGTATGACGCGTATTGAGAAAAACATGATAACGTTCCGAAAACATAGAACATAGACATATCATGAGGCAAGATTAGAAAATTTCCATTACAGCGCCTCTCCAGCAAGATAGTTTTTAGATAAAACATCTTCTCACTTGGTGGGAGGAGTTTTCTGTCTATAAGAGCTATGAATGACAGCTTCCAATCTGTAAACTGTAAAGGGTCACCACGGAACATGGTTGGTTCAGGGACAGGCAAGCGGTTCATGCTTAATGAGCTGGCGATTGCTTGGGCTAAACTAACAGACTCTTGGGGCATCATAATGGAATTAAGCTTAGGGCACCAAAATGGCTAGCAGCGGCCCTGACTGTAGTTATCCTTTACTACAGAGTAATATTTATGCTGAGCATTGACAGATTATGGACATCCAAAGGATTTTTGCTCAAAACAGTAACAACAAATTTTGACCTTACAACACCATATTATTGTTTAAGTCACTTCAGTTATGCTACAAGGATGTGTGTGTGTAGAAATTGTCCCCTTTCAGCTTGTTTGCTCTTTGGCCTCCAGTGTCTCTTTTTGCAGCTTCTAGTTGTACCTTAAGCAATGCTGTCCGTTTTAAATCTTACCTGTCTGTGTTATTTCAGATTTCCTAATGGCTTAAGCTAGTGGTTCAAGGGATAAACAAAACAGTAAGGTGGAAAGTGGACATCCCTGCCTAGTTCCTCGCTGTAGAGGGAATGGAGGGAGAGATAATATATCCAGTCAGAACTGATGCCTCATGTGAGTGGTAAAGTGTCTTGATCATAGAGATGAAATGTTCACCGAAACCAAAACATTGTAGAACCGCCCACATATAGTTCCACTCCAGACTGTCAAAGGCCTTTTCCACGTCAAGGGAAAAAAACGCACAGGGGCTAGTGCTGGGTTTCAATACAGAGTCTATCGCTCCTCTGACTGTCGAAGCCATAACCGAATCCAGATGACTTTGTTGCTTCTTGATTGCTAGCATGATACCATTAGATATAGCAGCATCAAGATCCTCTCTGGAGATGGCGGAATCTTTGAATTTCTTCTTTATTGGCGATTGCTCAACCTCTCTTTTACGACTGTCTTTAACTGCTGTAGTACTCATAGTGGACTATATAGAGAGTGATTAAAAATGTACTGAAAGGATTATACAATATTTGGCAAAGTGAGCAGTGCAAAGGACTAAGCGTGCATCGCTGTGGAAGGGTCACATGATCCCCCTAAAAGTGGGGGTAGATCCCCTGGTCACTAGCTTGCTGGCTGTGTGAGAGGTGAAGTTGTTATATATTTTAAATCTAACTAGTTATTGCATGTCTGACCTGTCTCAGGCACTACATAATCCCGCTTTTATTATCATGTAGCAGGTCTTTTTATATCTGCGAGTTAAAAAACAATTGAAGCAATATAATATTGTAAGGGGCAAATATATACATATTAAACACAAACGTAAATAAACTGCTGAAAATAAGCTCAATATTAATGCTTAATTTTTAAATTGTATGAATTAAAGGTCCAGTCAGTAATATCTGCAACCAACCACTCATTTCACCCCTCCCTTTCGAATGTGACGGTTGACAGAACATGGCGAATTATGCAAGGTTATACACCCACCGTGTATAAAAATGGCAAATTCTCAGGAAATAAAAACATAACGCTTCATTTTGTAAGGTCTTTTTACACATCTGAAGACATAGTTATGTATATTATATTGCATTTCTATCATTAGATCATCCCAAAAAGTACACACCGGACATTTAAAATATGCTCTATATACAACACAGTCAATTTAAGAACAAAGCAAGGCCAATGTTAATGTTACATTAGCATTACAAGAATTAACAACATATTTAATTATACATGAAAGTTGGCTGTGACTGTTTTGTGGGCTGTGCACACATTTCTGTCCCATCCCCTGAATTTCTCTGCGACTCATGAATTATCAATGAACGATTCGGACATACTACTTTGTTCAAGTACTGCTTTCTCCTTCTATATAGATGTATTCGGACATTAGTATATAAACGTCCAAATCTTGTGAGAAATTGTCCACCACCCGGATATTTCTCGACTACTGTTTTATGAATACTGATAATTCTGACATACTATTTGTTCGCCCACTGCTTTATGTCTGCGATATGGTAAGGATGTGTGTGATTGTTTTGAACTGGCCAGCAAATAAAATGGAAGTTTCAAGACAAAAATTAAGTACATCACATCAGGGGCGATTCTAGGGTCAGAGATTTAGTGGTGCTGAGCACCCAATGAGCCCCACTGCCACCACCCACCCTCTTTTCACACAAAAACAAAATATGTCTATTGAAAAATAACTTTAGCATTTTAACATTGATTAAACTAACTCCGAAAATGATTAGATTTAACTTTATTGTCATTGAACATAGTAAAAGATTCTTGGACATTAAATGAAATTCATCTTCTGTAAATTATCTCTAACATATATGGTTGCACCTCTGTCTGGACTTTCAGAAACCAATCATCAATAAATAATAATAAAACAAACTTCACATCAAGAAAAAGAAAGTAAAACCAAAAAGTGCAACATTTCCAGATTATTTACAGAGGTCTTGAAAGTAATTTCGAAAGTAAAGATATAAAAAAAAGAGGAAAATCTTGAAGTACTTCCCCTGAATCCCCATTTGGCTCTACGTTGGAAGACTTAATCTATGTCGCCGCACTTTGAGGGTGGCAAACCTGTCTATGACCCTTTGGTGTTCAATTTTATCTAGCAACTCCTTCTCAATAGATATCACAGCTAGGTGCTGGAGTCTGCTTTGGCCTGTGGTCCTCCTAAGCCATGTATGTACCCGACGCAAGGCACTAAAAGACCGCTCACATGTACAGCTGCTAACTGGTATTGTCAAGGCAACCTGCATCACAGCTTTCAGTGAAGGGAACATTTCCGAATCTAGGAGTTTGTACACTGCTAGCATGTCCTGAACTGTTCCAGCCTCACTCTTGCGCTTCAGAAAGTTTTTTGCTACTATCACTTCCTCTGACTTAAGTTCAATATGGTAATGCAGAGCCAGTGCTGTCAGATGAGGCTCAGACAAGAAATGGCTTGAGGTTGGACTGCATACCCGAATTCCATTGAGCACATCCTCATTCACACCAGAAAAACGTCTCTCAAGTTCACAGATCATTCGATCCAGACAAGGAAACAAAAGTTTCCTCTTGAGATGTTCAGACTCTGAAGAGCCACAGGTTTCACTGCCTGCCCCACAAGTTGACTCAACAACATATTCATCCATTCTCTTTGTCTTCCGCCTCTGTCCCGAGGATGATTCTACTGCTATCTGGTTTGCCTCACACATAGCTTTTGTTCTGGAGTACAGTTCTGCAGCAGTGGTATCACTGCGTTTCTGCTTCATGGTGTCAGTCACTGCATTTTTGTATGTCACTGCTTGGGCAATGTCAATTGTCTCCTTCTGTAGGTATCTGTGTAAACCTGCAGTTACAGACAGGAGAGTGTGGAAAACCATCAGCAAATACACTGAGAAGAATTTACTGAGTTTTGCCCTCAATCCAACTGCTGTAGGTGTCTTGATTGTGGAGAGGCACTCAATGATAGCAGGGAAATTATCAATCACTGCAGTCACTGAATGAAGCTGGCATGCCCAGCGTGTAGTTGACAACTGCACAAGTTCTCTTGGCTGCAACCCTAACTTCTTTTGAGTGTCCACAAACTTATGGTGGTTTACAAGGGAGACACTAAAGAAAGAATGGAGACTTTCCAGCATGTTGAAGAACTCTGTGGCTTCAGAGACAGCTTTGCATGTGTGACATAAAACAAGATTTATCTCATGTGCATAGCAATGCACATAAATTGCCTCAGGGTGCTTTTTTTTTAAATGGGCTTGTACACCCCCAACATCCCCACTCATGACAGCTGCCCCATCATATGTCTGTGCCACACATTTCAACTGATCAATTCCCTTCTTTACCAACTGATTTTCAATTGCACCTGTTATCGAAGTAGCATCAAACTGTGACACCTCTGCAAGGGCTAGGAACCTTTCTTTGACGGCACCCTCACCAGACACGAATCTAACACAGAGTGCCAACTGTTCTGTCTTTCCATCCCTGGCCTCATCAGCCATAATGGCATACATATTTGCTCCCTTTATCTCACTGATGATATTTTCTGTAAGTTCTTGTGAACAGCACTCTATCATCTCATTTTGGCAATCAGATGAGAGGTATGTGGTGTTTGAAGGGGCTGTGTATCTCTGCAAGAAGGGATCAAATTTGTCAAAAGTGACATGCACTCTAGGAAATTGCCTTTGTTGTGACTCTCATGCGTTTCATCATGACCTCTGAACGCTATACCTTGCTTCCCCAAGAACCAGGTTACTGCCAAAATACGCTCTAGATACTGCCTTCTTTCACTAATTTCAGTGGTACTTGCTGCCTCTATCTACTCTACAACATTCCCTTTTGACAGGCTTGCTTTGTAGGTGTTCCAACAAACCACACTGTCCTTATGTGACTGTGTTGTTTCGTGTTTTTGAAACTTGCTAAGTGCCTTTTGCCAGTTATTAACTCTATCATTAACAAGTGCATCCTTTCTGATATTTTTGCCAAATACCCTACAAGGAAAGCAGAAAGCAGCATTTTGTCTAGCTGAGTATTCCAGCCATCTGAAACTTTTGAACCACTGTTCTTGAAAGGCTCTTTTTTGTGTGTCAAACTGAGTATGAGGGTATTGAGACAGCTTTAACTGTTTAGGACCAGTGTCCTTATCCCCTAAGTCTGAACAGCTCTCTTCTGTCTCTGCTGCTTTGGCTTGGTGGTTTCTATGATGAACTCCCTCTGTCTCTTCATTTCTTTCACTAGTCAATTCCCTCTCATCTCTTATGGACTCTCCCTCTTGCTTTCCTCCTCCTTTATTATGAAAAAATGTGGTGCAAAATAATGTTCCAATAAATGTAATATAGGCTACTTAATGCCAGTGAGTTAGTATAGAAGTATGAGTAGTTACTGTTTTGCTTGCCACTATTCACTATATGTAAATTTATTGTTGTTGTTTCCTCACCTGGTTCTTCCTGCATGCTTTCCCTTTCACCTTCACCTTCTCCATTTCCCTCTCTTCCCCTTGGCACTGACAATCATGCACAAATATATTGTAGGCAGGAGAGTTGAGGTCAGTTTGTCATGTCACAAAAATGTTATGGAGACCATTTACAGATTCTAAGGATGTGATTGAAAGGCAAACAGATGTGTGTCATTCTAAATGACTTTATTATTATTGGGTTTAGAAACTTTTTGAAATGACAAATTCCTTTCACAAAAGAAGCTGTATTCTCCATTGTGGGTTTGAAATAAATAAATGAAAGCAGGAGACCATTGCCTAGATAAGTAATTTGATACAACAACAGCTGGTTTGCATTATCTGTTACTTTAGCTTAACACTTTTCAGAAGAACAAAAAAAACAAGGTCATTATGGACTGTCCCTAGTCTCTGACCTGAATCGGTCTTTTTTCTTTTAAAGAACTGTCGTATGTCCATTGCTCATTGGCAGGGCACGCACGCACACACACACACACACACACACACAGAGAGAGAGCGAGAGAGAGAGAGTAATGCTGGGAGTTCAGGAGTTAGCCGGGTTCAGGTAAGAAAAACATTTGTCGTTTGATTTTACTCTGGTCCAAACGCCAGGGCTTCATGTTTCCATGACGACTGACCAAAAAAAGACGCACGTGACGTCATGTTTACCTGACTCCCGATTGTTAAAATGAGTATCAAATTAACGATAAACTTTAACAACAGAGACACACGTACGCACTACACAGATTAGCAGTTTATTTGTCGCGCTGCTGTTTTTGTTTCACGCTGCATGCGTCTTGCGGAAGAACATTGTAACCGGCGCTACTTCTCTCCGTTTATGACTATGGACGAGTCACCCGGGTCCTGTGCTACTCCACAGCGGCGGCGACCCGCTGGACTAAAATAGTCAGAATATAAACACTTGTTATAGGTGTACCATGGTGATTCAGGATACTGACTCCAGTACTCACCGATATGGATTCGCAATCGGTGGATTCGCAAACTCTAGGTAAAAAGGAAAGAAGTGTAAGACACAGCTTTGGAGCAACTTACATGATTCACAACACTACATAACGGGTTCTCACTCCGCGTGTGTCTCGCGCTGGATGACGGTCGCGCTGAGCGGTGCAGGTACAGAGGAAAAGTAGAAGAAGAGAAGAGGATGACACCATTTGCTAAGCGGGGATGTTTTCATTTTCATCCTTAAAATATACATTTTAAACCACAAACTACGGAGTGTGTTTATGACATTGTTTAACGAATTTAGACGAATTTTATTTTTGAATAACAACATTTCTTACTCTAAGTTTTTGGGGTGCTGAGCTCATTTTTAGGGGTGCTGAAGCACCCCTAAAAAGGTGCTAGCCTCGCCCATGCATCACATCATTTACTTCTGCGTTCATAGAGAGAGGTGAATGTAATACTGACTAAGGCTTATGGGAAATGTACCCAACTATAAAAGTCTTATGGGGAATGTAGTGTAATGATAGTTGGAGTGTTGATGAGAGTGCCATCTGGTGGAGCACGAGGGCACTTCGGTTGACAGACTTTACAGTTGGCCAATGTAAACTATTAATGCTCCATTACCAATGCACATACAAACTTGAAATCCACTCCAACTTACCTGATGAAGCATGTATAATACTTTTAAGTGTGACCATGAGTCTGAAGGCATAAAGCACATTTGTTCTTGTTATAAGGACATTATTTTAAATTGAGTCAGGGTAAAACAGGCAGTTTGCCATATAAAAAAACTTTTTTTCTTTCGATAGCAGCTGACTGTTCAACTACCCTGAAAGAACACATACATCTGGCTTACGTCTATTTGACGTCTGCATTTAAATCTTTAAGACAAATAGTTTGCTCATTTGCAATACTACTTGGTGAAGTCTGCTGTCAGACGTCATATAGACATCTAGAAGATGAACAACAGCTCTTTCTAAGATGTTTAGCAGATGTTTTTACGCAGCAGATGTTTCCAGATCTACAGATCTTTAGTAGACGTATTGCAGATGTCTTGCAGATGTTATGTGTAGTTCATTTTTGTTGAGGTTTTTTTTGTGTACATTTTGGTATTTGAGTTTGAAGCCTTTTATTTTGATAGCCAATCAAAGTGATTATATAATGTGCTTCACATTACCGCGATTCAGAGATATGTTTGTGCACTGTCCGTGAGGAATGCAGACTGCAGTGTGGATTGTGATATGGTTAATTTTGATATTGTGCTTCTCACTGAAAGGGTTATAAGTCAAGTCAGCTTTATTTATATAGCGCTTTTTACAATTTTCATTGTTACAAAGCAGCTGTACAAGAAAACATTGACTATAAGTAAAACATAAAAGGTTATGGAAGTCAAAACACAGGTCAAATATCGGACACACAATAAATTCCTATATGCAGTGTTAATTAAATAAGACTATCAAATTCTAGCAGCCCCCCCGGCCAGGCAAACAGTGCAAAACAGTATGCAAACGGTGGCAAAGAACCCAAAACTCCATTGGAGGAGAAAAAAAACCTCAGAGGGAGACCAGGCCCTTACCAGGGGATTCCAGTTCCCCTCTGGCAAAAACTGCTGCCTCTGCACAAGCTCGACAGTGCTTGCACAACAAGGCAAAATAAAAAAAGTTAGATTTAAAATTATCAATAATAATCTAATAGCGACTGAAGTTTTGTAGAGTCGCCACGTCCTTCGTCCAGCATTTGTCAGGTCTGGGAATGGATTGCGCCCTGCCCGCTCCGGTAACCTTGGACTGCATCCTGCCCGCTCCGGTAACCTTGGACTGAATCCTGCCCGCTCTGGTAACCTTGGAACAATGAGACAAGACTGGCTGAGAGTAGAGTACTGTTCTGCACTCTTTGATGCAACAAATGCATCAGTTGTTATTGGAAGTGTCCCCGGTTCCGGTTGATCTAACTAGTGCACTTGATTTTGAGATTCTAGGTATTACCAACTGACCTGACAGCTGAGAGCGTAGTGCACGTGATGGACTATAATACGTTAGAAGTTCTCTCAAGTAGTGAGGAGCTAAACCATGCAAGGCTTTATAGGTAATAATCAAGATTTTAAAGTTTATGCGATGCTTTATAGGTAACCAGTGCAAGGTTGACAGAACCGGTCTTATATGCTCATACTTTTTTGTACGCGTAAGAACTAGAGCTGCTGCATTTTGGACCAGTTGGAGTTTTTGTAATAGGCCTGCAGGGCAACCACCTAATAGTGCATTACATTAATCTAGTCTTGATGTCATAAAGGCATGTATAAGCTTCTCTGCATCTGATGGTGACAGCATATGACGTAGTTTAGATATATTTTTAAGATGGAAAAACGCAATTTTACAGGTGTTGGCGACCTGGTTCTCAAATGACAGAGTACTATCGAATATAAAGCCAAGATTCTTAGCTGAAGATGAGGGTTTTATGGAACATCCATCAATAGTTAAGCAGTATTCTTGGTTGTTACGTAGGGCGGTTTTCAGTCCGATAAGTAACACTTCAGTTTTGTCCGAGTTCATTAATAAAAAATTGCTACTCATCCACTTTTTTATATCGACTATGCATTCCACTATTCGATGGAATTGCTGTGTTTCATGAGGCTTCGAGGAAATATAAAGTTGCGTATCATCAGCATAACAGTGAAAGCTTACTCCGTGTCGCTTTATTATATCTCCTGGAGGTAGCATGTATAATGCGAAGAGCATAGGCCCTCAGACTGAGCCCTGTGGTACACCGTACTGGACTTTCGATTTGCGTGATACCTCATTGTTTATTGCTACATATTGAAAACGGTCGCATAAATAAGATCTAAGCCATTTCAAAGCTATTTCCTTAATACAGACATCATTTTCGAGTCTATGTAGGAGCATGCTTTGGTCAATGGTGTCGAATGCAGCACTAAGATCTAGCAGCACCAATAAGGAGATACAATCTCGTTTTTTGACAAGGGGCCTTATATCAGCCACCTTATATGCTTAAGGCAAATGTCCTAATGTAGAGGATCTATAATTTCTAGGAGCATCTCTTTCAGTAGATTTGTAGGTATAGGGTCTAACATGCATGAAGTTGATTTAGTTGATGTAATGATTTTAGAGAGTTCATCGTGATCTATAGTAGAAAATAAACGTAATTTCTCCTTAGAGGAGCTGTAGTTAGTCGTTTGTTCAGCTCGATTCACTTTTGGTTGCATAGTTATAATTTTTTCTCTAATATCTTGGATTTTATTTGTGAAATAGTTCATAAAATCATCACTGCTATGCTGGTATACAGAATCAGAAGTCGCTGACGATTTATTTTTGGTTAATTTAGCCACTGTATCAAATAAAAACCTAGGGTTATGCTGGTTTTCTTCTATTAGTGATGAAAGGTATGCAGATCTAGATGTTTTTAGGGCTTTCCTGTTTTTTTTTTAATACTATCCTTCCAGGCAGTACGAAATACCTCTAATTTAGTTTTCTTAAAGTTGCGCTCCATTTTTCTTGCCGCTTTCTTTAGAGCCTGAGTGAGTTCATTATTCCACGGTGTCGGTCTGTCATTTTTAATCTTCTTTAAGCGCAGAGGAGCAACTATGTCTAGCGTTTCCGAGAAGGTGGCATTAATATTTTCAATGGTAAAGTCAAGATCTTCAACGTTATTACTCATGCTAGAGATTTGAGACAATTCAGGCAAATTATCAAAAAACGCACCTTTTGTAGTCGAAGTTATTGTTCTACAATATTTGTAACTTGGAGTTTGATTTGCCACCATTGGGTAGTGAAGCAAGCATGATACCAGATAATGATCCGAAATGTCTTCGCTTTGCTGAAGGATTTTTACGTCGCCCACGTTTATACCGTAAGACAATATTAAATCTAAAGTATGATTACGAAGGTGAGTAGGTCCCGACACATGTTGACTAACGCCCATGGAGTTAAGAGTGTCTTTAAAAGCCATTCCTAAAGCATCTGTATCATTATCTACATGAATGTTACAGTCACCAACAACAAGGACTCTGTCTGCAGCCAGTACTAGTTCTGATAAGAACCCACCAAATTCTTTAATAAAATCTGTGTGGTGCCCTGGAGGCCTATATACAATACACAGAATAAATTTTAAAGATGTTTTGTCCTTAGTATTAGGTATTGATGCATCAAGTACCATGACTTCAAAAGAAATGTATTTAGGATTAGACTTCTGAGAAATGCTAAAAGAGTTACGGTAAAGTGCAGCAACACCTCCCCCTCTGCCTTTTAGGCGAGGCTCGTGTTAATATAAGGTAAATTAATTGTTTGTGTCTTATGATCAACAAATGCGAAGTACCTTAGCATTGTGTTCGCAATGACCCAATCTTTATGTGAGGATAGTAAGAATGTAAGGACCATAGAAAACTATTCGGATGCGAGCAACGTTAGCGTGCACAGCTCGGTTCCGGTTGAAGATCCCCTGCAGCTGCGAAACTTTGTGACTGTGAGACTGCGTATTCGCAGGCAAAACATCACTCAACAAGTTTGCCCCACTCAGTGACGCACTGACCGAGAAACCTGCTGAAAGTGCCCTATCTATTGGTGACTCTATTGTTCGGAACGTTAACATAGAGGCAACGGCCACCATAGTCACAGAATTATATCGTTTTTATAAATAGCTGGAAAAGATTTAAGGGCAGACCTTACCTGTTGAAAAGTGATGGTCTCCACCCCTCTTGGGCTGGTGCTTTTCTCCTGTCAAGAAATATGGCACATAGTCTTAATGCTAAAACTTGACTCACCGCAGGTCAGGAAGCAGACAGAATGGCATAACAAATAGTTTGCTTGCCGTCTCACGTCGCAGAATACACAAAATGCGCAACATGCGATAATCCCTTCTCCCAAAAATTATAAAATAGAGACGGTGCTGCCCCCGGATTGGCAAACATCCTAAGTATAATTCCTTTGAAGTCACAGTACTTCATGTATCAACACCTAATTAAACATCTTTAAAATGTATTTTGGCTATTGTGTATAGGCCTCCAGGGCACCACACAGATTTTATTAAAGAATTTGGTGGGTTCTTATCAGAACTAGTACTGGTCGCAGACAGAGTCCTTGATGTTGGTGACTGTAACATCCATGTAGATAACAGATGCTTTAGGAATGGCTTTTAAAGACACTCTTAACTCCATGGGCGTTAGTCAACATGTGTCAGGACGTACTCACCTTCGTAATCATACTTTAGACTTAATATTGTCTTGCGGTATAAACGTGGACGACATAAAAATCCTTCAGCAGAGCGAAGACATTTTGGATCATTATCTGGTATCATGCTTGCTTCACTACCCAATGGTGGCAAATCAAACTCCAAGTTACAAATATTGTAGAACAATAACTTAACTACAAAATGTGCGTTTCTTGATAATTTGCCTGAATTGTCTCAAATCTCTAGCATGAGTAATAACGTTGAAGATCTTGACTTTACCATTGAAAATATTAATGCCACCTTCTTGGAAACGCTAGACATAGTTGCTCCTCTGCGCTTAAAGAAGATTAAAAATGACAAACCGACACCGTGGAATAATGAACACACTCAGGCTCTAAAGAAAGCGACACGAAAAATGGAGCGCAAATTTAAGAAAACTAAATTAGAGGTATTTCGTACTGCCTGGAAGGATAGTATTAAAAAATACAGGAAAGCCCTAAAAACGTCTAGATCCGCCTACCTTTCATCATTAATAGAAGAGAACCAGCATAACCCTAGGTTTTTATTTGATACAGTGGCTAAATTAACCAAAAATAAATTGTCAGCGACTTCTGATTCTGTATGCCAGCATAGCAGTGATGATTTTATGAACTATTTCACAAATAAAATCCAAGATATTCGAGAAAAAATTATAACTATGCATCCAGAAGTGAATCCCGCTGAACAAACGACTAACTACAGCGCCTCTAACGAGAAATTAAGTTTATTTTCTACTCTAGATCACCATGAACTATCTAAAATCATTAGATCATCTAAATCGACTGCATGCATGCTAGAACCTATACCTACAAATCTACTGAAAGAGATGCTCCCAGAAATTATAGATCCTCTACTTAGCATTATTAACTCATCTCTGACATTAGGACATGTGCCTAAAGCATATAAGGTGGCTGTTATAAGGCCCCTTATCAAAAAAACCCATCTGGACCCTGGAGAACTAGTTAACTACAGACCTATTTCGAATCTACCTTTCTTATCTAAAGTTCTGGAAAAAGTAGTCTCAACTCAAATATGTTCCTTCCTCCAAAGGAATGAGATTAATGAAGATTTCCAGTCTGGATTTAGAGCACATCACCGTACAGAGACTGCTCTGATTAGAGTTACAAATGATCTGCTTATGGCATCTGACCAAGGTTGTATCTCCTTATTGGTGCTGCTAGATCTAAGTGCTGCATTCAACACCATTGACCACAGCATGCTCCTACATAGACTCGAAAATGATGTCGGTATTTAGTAAATAGCTTTGAAATGGCTTAGATCTTATTCATGCGACCGTTTTCAATATGTAGCAATAAACAATGAGGTATCACGCAAATCGCAAGTCCAGTATGGTGTACCACAGGGCTCAGTCTTGGGGCCTATGCTCTTCGCATTATACATGCTACCTCTAGGAGATATAATAAAGCGACACAGAGTAAGCTTTCACTGTTATGCTGATGATCTCTGACTGACTTGAACAGGCCAATGAAAATTGGCGAATGAAATTTGCATGCCGGTCCCCGCCCCGGATATCCGGGTATAATAATTCGCATCCTGATGCTGATGACTTTGTGGTTCTACTACAACTGTTGCTGTCACAGGTGGCTGTGTTCTTTCGGGAATCAGCCACCACCTCGAATGCTTCCCGTCCCGCGGCAGCAGTGGCATCAGCCCTGTCGTCCGCCTCGGCAAGCAACGAGGGTGATAGGGGATCACCGTGAGGCTCAATCCGTCAGCCCCTAGCTCGCAGACCATTTACGCCCCGCCTCGCTCGTCTGACCGTCCCGGAAAAGGCGGTACACGGGGTTGTGACGACGATGAGATGTCGCTTCAGCATCAGTGCCCGCAGACAGCTGCCACCTGGAGAGATCGACCAAGGCTCCCTTCCAAGGCGTGTAAGTTTTTGGCATTGCTGGTGTCGAAGGCTTACAACGCTGCGGGTCAAGCTGCCTCGGCCCTTCACACTATGGCCATCCTGCAGGTCCACCAGGCCAAGGCATTGAAGGAGTTGCACGAGGGAAGCACCGACCCAGGACTTATGCAGGAACTCCGCACTGCCACTGACCTCGCTCTCTGGGCAACGAAGGTGATGGCGCGGGCTCTGGGTCGGACGATGTCCACACTAGTGGTCCAGGAGAGACACCTTTGGTTGAACCTTGCGCAGATGCGGGACGCTGAGAAGGTTCGCTTTCTCGACGCTCCCATCGCGCAGGGTGGGCTGTTTGGTGACACGGTCGAGGACTTCTCCCAGCAGTTCTCGACTGTGAAGAAGCAGACGGAGGCGAACACGAACACGAACACGAACACGAACACGAACACGAACACGAACACGAACACGAACACGAACACGAACACGAACACGAACACGAACAATGACAAGACATCCGTGTTGCGCATAAACATTAGACAATGCAACCGACACTGAACAGAGGGAAACTGAGACTATATAAAGGGAGACACTAATGAGGAGTGATTACATGGGGAGCGTGGTGACAGGTGATTGGAATGAAACCATAACGAGAGTGATTAAACAGACCAGGTGATGGGAATAAAATCCTAACTAAGGTGAAACACAAAGCAGACGATGGGAATGAAACCCTTATGAAATTACAGGAGATAGGAGGTTGGGGCTGAGAGACATAACAGGAAGACACGTGGCGTCATGTAACAACATAAAGCCACGTGTCTCCACACATAATACAACAGAAACCTGAAAGACGTGGCAATGTCATGACTCTGCCCAGGGAGCTAGAAAGCTCGAGACAGGAAGGACAGAGTCCTAACAATTATGTAGCCATGTTTTATGTTACCCCCTCGTGGGTCTTTGTTTTTTCATTATTATTAGTCTTCTGTTAAAGAAGACTTTACCCACTGTCTGCACCTGGGTCCTCTGTCCATGTCTCACCACCTGTGATCATGACAGGTAACACAAGAGATTGATTGCTCCTCTGTAGTTGGAGAACAGCATTGTCCATCCCTGAGCTCTTCTAATAAGTCTATTGATGAAACATTTCCACCATCTCAAAACGATCTATTGCAGGACAGTATAAATCTGAACAGGCTATCAACTCCAGAGCCTTTGTATTTAATGTAAAGGTAAAGGAAATACGGTCAATGTTTTTAAAACCCAGGCTGTTTCGGGTATGGATAAGCAATACTATTCGTTCGCCCACTGCTTTTGCCTACTATATAGCAAGTGTGTGATTTTTGAATGCAGCCCACTTCCATTGTTTTCTACTGGCCAGCTAATAAAACAGAAGTTTCAAGACAAAAATTAAGTACTTCCACACCGTTTAAAAAGAAGTTGGATAGAGAGAGGTGCAAGAGATAAGACACTTATCTGAATGTAATACTGACTAAGGCATATGGGAAATGTACAAACTACCAAAGGCTTATGGGGAATGTAGTGTAATGAAAGTTGGGGTGTTGATGAGACTGCCATCTGGTGGAGCACGAGGGCACTTGAGCTCACAGAATTTGCAGTTTGCCAATGTAAACCATTGAAGCTCCATTATTAATGACGACACAGTCATAAACAAATAAAAACTTGAACTTCACTCCAACTTACCTAAAGAAGCATGTGTAATATTTTTCTGAACCATACAAGTGTGAACATGAGTCTGCAGGCACAAAGCACATTTGTTCTTTTTATGGGAACATTATTTTATGTTGAGTCAGGGTAGGCAGTTTGCCATATAAAAAAGCTGTTTCTTCTTTGGAGATAAGCTGACAGTTCAACTCCCCTGATAGCACACATACATCAGGCTTACATCTATTTGACGTCTGCATTTAAATCTGCAAGACATCTACAATACATTGTTTGCTCTTCTACAATACTACTCACACACGTACAGCAGACATATTTACATTACATATTTGACTGCCAAACAATGCCCTTATAAATATACAAATAGGCCTTTTGTGAAAATATGGTCATCACTTTCTTTTAAGGGTTATAATCATCAAAATGACAGATTTTATACTTCTGTAAATAATGTGTTTTTGAGAGGTCTCTATCATAATTTTAAAGGAGAATGCGTGGTCCATGGTAAACCCTAGAGTGTGGGGATCTGTTTATGCGTGCGTGCGTGCGTTCGTGCGTGTTCGCGTGTGTGAGTGTGCATGTGTTTCTGTACATGTGTGTGTGTTTGTGTATAATACTTCCTTCATAAATCAGTCTGCTAAACAAAGTCTGGATAGTAATCAGGATTTGTGAACTTGCACAAGAGTGTGGTTAAACTATACAAAGACAAGGATATGGGGATGACTAATTCATTACTCAGTTCATTTAGTGTAGGCAACTTTACAATTGTTATACACACCTGCGAGCTGAAGTCTTAAATTCTGTACCTGTACATCACTCATGTAGTGCTGAAAGGTGTGTCATGCTTCATACTGTTACAGCTCCCACCCAAAATGTTGATCATGTCCCTGCGTGCACATTTCCAGAACCATCAGAAATCAACAACAAGAGAACAGCTAAGTCAGTCAATTTTGATCTGGACAAACTTAATTCAGTGGGGCTCCCACAGTCCACTATAGTCTACTTTTTAAAGCTTATTACTGGAAAGATTAGCATGTTCTCATCAAACACACACACAAATCTGGCCTTATTCTGATAGAGAGTTAAAAGTTTATACACAAAGAAACACAAATATTAAGTCATGTATCCCATTAAAAATCTAAATAAATAAATATTTTGAACATGGAGCTATTTTCTGAATGAAATAAATGTATATAGAAACTTTACACTGATAACTTCCAAATGTAAGCCCGCTGTGGTATTAATTTTCCAAAACAGCAAAAAGTCAGTGACTTCTAGACTAAACTGAGTTCGAGCTGTATGAAAATTGATCGTCTCCGCCCCGTGGAGTTATACCGAGCCCAAAGCATCGAGTTGCAAAATTTTTTCCCATAGCAGTCACTGACTAGGAAGGTATGTTCTTTTTTTTGGACTGAGTGGGAGGATTCAGGATGTTAGCCAAGATGTGACAGAAGCGATGGGACGCTGAGAACGTCAAGCAACAATCACAGCACGACGGGACGAGAAAAGTTTTTCTAGTTTAAAGAAAAGCAAGGAAATGGCGACACAGGTATTTTCTTTGAGTTATTTCTCAGATTACTTGTGGAAATTCGCATCCTATACTGTTTTCGTTTATGAGTCATTTAAGTAAACTGCGTTGCGTTGTCGGGTTGTTCTCTTGAAGTTTTACATTCGGTAACACATCGTTGAAATTCGCGGTATCCATTACTAGTTCATGTTGCTGTCGTTTTGAAACAGTTTTAATGATGTCTGTTCTGGCTTTGTTCTTCTCTATCTCTATATTTTGTCTATTTCTGTGTCTGACATTACGCACAACGTATTCTTACTCCGTCGTCCCATTAATGTGTTTATTTTAAGTTTAATTCAGGCCATACGAGTGGAAAACCAGACCGTAATAAAATGTTCGCCATGCAAACGAAACAGCGGTATTGTCGGTTTGCCAAAACCTGCCGTTTAAAAGGGCGTCTATTGCAGCGCACTAGATTTTGAGAGCCATTGTGTAGAAATAGAAAGCACGGGAAATCAATCAACGATTCGCATACCCTTCGACAGGGGCCACAAGACGAAGATTGTCTTGGGAGGGCTAGGGAATATAAATATGGAAAGTATGATCCTATGTCCCAACCTCAACGCAGTATAGTTTTTGTCAGAAACGTCCGTGTAATAAAATCATCTAGCTAGATTTTTTAAATAAAATTGTCAAACATCACCATACAGTCGACATGTTTTACATCTAAGCAGTGTAATCCTGCATACGTTTAGTCTTAAAACTGGGCGTTGTAAGCACTCAGCTTTGGCAAAATAATGTGCAGAGGGCGGACTCTGACGGGCTGACATACCGGTATTTCTGGTGGTAGCTCTGATAATAGTGTCAAACAAGCAGTCTTCACAGTTAACTGTAGTGTTTAAGAGAGAGCTGGAAGGGTTCAAAATGTTTAAGTGGATAAATATTGACAAAACATAATTATATATGATTGTGTTTAGGCCACCTCAGAGTTACTTTTGTAATTAGACGAGCTCATCATTTTAATAAGTTTTTAAACATTGGTATTCATTCCTTGCAAGCTTGATTGAAAATGACCAGGTGCTTATTAAACATACTCTATGTAATAACCCACAAATACAGAACAGTAACATATCTTAGAAAGCATAGAAACCCAGAGACTATGGGCCCTATTTAACGTTCTAAGCACATAATCTAAAGAGCCCGGCATAAGTGCAAGGGCGTGTCTGAATAAATTTTTGCTACTTCAACAATGGGAAAAATTGTTGGCGCGCCTGGCACATAATCTAGAAGGGTTATCCCTATTCTCTTAATGAGCAATGTGTGTGTTTTAGGAAAAACTTGAACTAAACCAATCAGAGTCTCATCTCCCATTCCCTTTAAAAAACAAGTTGTGCTTGCACCATGGCAGATTCGCTATTTACATGGCGGAATTTGCAAGAGCAAAGACTTGAATGCCTCTCCAGAGAGCAAACGTGTCTGCTCGTGCACAAGGTTAATATGTGCACAAGCTGGATTTCTTATCCTATGTTCACAATAATAATATTTTACATTGTAATCCTTTTATTTTTAACAATGTTTGTGTGCTGCTGCGCATCCCTCTGTTTGTAATAAGCAGAGTTTATGTGCATTGTACATCTGCCTATAGGCGCATATTACTAACGCACTTTTTAAATAACCAAAATAATATTGCGCCCTTGACTTTAGACCAGGTTTCAGTTGTTCAGTGCAGTCTATTTCAGTTGCCTCAAAAAAGCAACACACCTGAACATGCATATGGGAACATAAATGGCCGCAAATGCATTTGCTATTTAAACAACATGGCACATGACATGGAAATGATAACTGCGTCGGGCTAAAACTTGCAAAAAACACTTGTTGCACCTGAAATCGCATTGCACTGGGTGTATGTTAGGGCCCCTTGACTTTGCTTGAAATGATAAAATATTTGATTTTTTTAGTTAATATCAGATGATATGCAATACAATTATTCATATACATCTTCGGTTTCTTTGTATTGTCTTCCCACAAAAATCTTACTCAGCAATGCCAACATATAAGTATATTTGTCTGCCTTTCTTAACCCTCTAGTATTCTGACCTGGAGAAGGCCATTAACACTTTGGTCACAAACTTCCATGCTGCTTCTTCAGATAACCAGCCTACACTGAAGACAGATGAATTTAAAAACCTCTTGTCCTCCCAGATGCCAACCTTAGTCAAGGTAAAATACATGTTGCCTTATTTCCCAGCATACGAATAACTCAAAACTGTTTTATGCCCTGTAAGTGTTTACTTGTATTTTAATATTTGTTGTAGTTCATTGTAAGGGTTCAGTTGGATTCAAAGGGAATGTTTCCCAGATGTTATGCTTTGAAACGGTGGTCCGGTCTTATTACGCAGATCAGTCGAGCTCAGGTTAAGATAGAAAAAGCACTGGGTGTGGCTCTATTGAGAGAGCAAAATGGTGTTGTTGTTAAGCTGTTATGCTGACACTGTTACAGTCAGTATCAGATCATGTTATGGCAGGCCTTCTACTACAGCTTGAGGGAGAATCCTCTGACAAGGTTTTTCTATTTGAGTACATGCAATAAGTTATATGGTACAGCAACATGTGAGTACTCCATTAAACCTGTTCCATAACGCTTATATCAATCTGCTCACCATTCAGCAGAAGAGAAAAATAGACTTCAGCTAAAATCAAAACTAGACTAGACTGAATATTTCTTGACAAAAAATTCATAACAATTTCCATCTTGGTAACTATTACAAATCGTGTAGTAATTATTTTAAATGTTTGTAGTTGACCAATTTATTATTCAAATAATACAACTATTATTTAATATATCACCGCCTGATTTCTAAAACCTTGTATCTCCATACTTCATGTAAAAAAACATTTTTTTTTTCATCATTATTATTAGTTACCCTTTATGTCACAGGGTTTTGCAAACATCTAACCAATAAAGGGGTGGTTTTCCGTAGTCTAGACTTGTCCTAGACTAAAATAATTGGTAGAGCTGTCTAATCTGTTTAATTTAGAGTTTGCTCTGACATATCTTAAAATACATCAGGGCATTGTTTTTGTCTCGAAATGCCCACAAGTAATGTTTTTTTTGTAAGGCATGTTTGTAATGTACTTAACACATTTAATGTAACTAAGGACTAGTCCCGCAAACCAGGAAACCTCCCCAAAAAGTGTTCAAAAATCGACTTTTACAACACAGTATTTAATCATTTTTAAAGTACATTGTTTTTTGCATTTTTGAAAAACAGCAAGTTTTCGTAGGGATAGCGACAATATACATAATAATATATTTTAAATGTGTTTACTTTATATTTTCACCAATTTGTATTCCATTTGTTTTTAGACACAAATGTCAAATGGCCACATTAGGGAGACAGACTATTAGTAATACAAAATAAAGGTTTACTGGTTATGTGCTAAGGACCTCTCTCTCTCTCTCTTTGACTCTAGTCTGATCATTTTGGAGATGTGCTGAAGCAGATGGGTGTGAAAGAAGGAGAAGGCGTCAGCTTCAAAAACTTCTGGAGCCTAATACAGAATTTGGCCACCACCCAGCATGGTCTTCTCAGCAATGAGAAAATGTCTAAATGCACTTGCCTATTATTATGAGCTGCTGACTCCAACTGCAGCTGGCACCATGACCCAGTTTGCATCTCTGCATTTACGCAAAACAAATCTATTAATAAAACACTAACCATTCCAATTAAATGATTCCAACGTAAATACACTTTGTACATCAGAATGTCTTTACACAAGATGTTTTTGCAGAGCATACAGCTAGCATCTCTCTTCTATCTGTGTCATTTAAATATCAAATAAATCATAGTGTGCAGACTGGAATGGAATTTGTTTACCACAGAAGTACATTTAACTTTTTTTATGCTTTGCATTATTCTTTAAAAGTAACATAATTCTCTGTACTTTTCTGTTATGACAACATTTGAAACGTATTACTATAGAAGTCCAAAGCATGTATCTCGACGCAGATATGAAGTGTTATTATTGTGTAATAAAATTATCATCAGATTTCTTGTTTGGTTTTGATCATCTTGATTTGTTATATCTGACTTAGGAAATGTGCTGAGTAAGACTGCATGTTACCACTTCTTACCAAATAATAAAAAGAAACATTTCCTTTAATACTGCATTTTTCTTTGTGTTCTCTGTATGTTTCAAAACAGCACGTGTCCACAATTTTCAGTCTTTTTCAAGTTTTTTTCTGCTATTCTTAAGAGACATTAAACAAAGAAGATAGATCTACACAAGAAGTGCTGGATAAGTATGCATGATGTCACAACAATTTTTTTTTCTGCCAAAGTAACCACACAATTTTCTTTTAATCTTAAAGTTTTTCTCATTGTCGTACCACTTTTGCATTTGTAATTCATTCTGCATTTTAATATACATTTAATGGGCTTTTGCCATCTTTTGTTTCATGAACACAGATCATTCCTGCCAAACCTATCAAAGTAAAGTCACAGAGCCTACACGGCAACATTGAGGAGCAGTAGCGGCTCCTGACAAAAAATTTAGGTGGGGCAGATCTTGGCTCGTATCATAGGCTATATGACTAACCTAAGATAAATTGCGATTTATGAATGGAATTATGGCGGACTTTAAGTGTCTGCGTAAATCAGCCTAATGGTGCTCTAATGATTTATTTCAGAATATTGATTTAGAATATTAGATAGAAACTTTGTAACTATGTTATAACTTACCTAACAAGTACAAAAAAACTATATACATTATTTATTGATTGATTGTTATATTGAAAATTAATTACAAACAAAAAGGCATATTCCTGTTTACAAAAACTTCACAAAGTGAACACTTAACTAAACAATTTATACTTTGTAATTTAATGCTGGTTTATTTATACAAGAATTTATCTTGTCGTTGTTTCATGATTGGAAATGTTTTGATGACTGCTTTATTAAAATCTCATGTGTGAAACGTTTTTCGATTGAAAGCATTGCCAGTGCTTTGAACTGTTTTTGGGACATAGTGTTTCTCAGAAATGTTTTAATTCTTTTAAGGGTGGAGAAGCATCTCTCAGACTCTGCAGTTGCCTTTGGCGTTGTGATTAGGACACATAGTTTCAATGTTTCTGTGGATACATCATTCATTCAGCTCAGCGGTAAGAGCATTGCGTCAATAACGCAAGGTTGTGGGTTCGATCCCAGGGGATTGTAGATACCTACACTGTAAAAAAAAAACACATAAAAAAACGAGCAAATGCATGGCAGCACAGGGTGCCAAACGTTTGCCATTTATGAAAATAACGATAAAACCCCATGAACTGAAGTAACATGTTTACACAGCAACATGAAAAAAGAACATTGACCATACAGTGCTATAAAATGTTTAAACCGTAATCTGAGATAACATATTTTGTCTGTATAATTGCAAATACATGCATAGACCATGAAATGTAATGGCATTATTTGACTGTAAGTTCACGCAACATGTTTAAACCCTTATTAAATAAAACATGTTTTAACTGTAAATTTAAAAACATGGTGTAGCAATTGTTTAACTTAACATGATTTGAATTTACATATCAATGACATGTTGACACAATTACTTCATAAAGCATTGTTTGACTGTAAATTGAAAGAACATGTGTTGACCTTTATTTGAAAGAACATGTTTTGACCGTTATTTGAAAAAATGACCTGTGATGGACCATAATTTTGAAAGGCATATACAGCATTTTGATTTTGATTATGCTTACAGATAGTTTTATATGTAGTTCATGATATGTATGTTATATGTCACACAAAAAGTCATTAGAGAAAATCATTTGTATTTTTCCCTCTTTATTTTCTTCTGTTACAGTAATTTCCATGATAAATAACAACAAATATTAAAAACTTTAAACAGTGCTACAGTACCATCATCTGAACATTGCTTAGGCCTATATGCTTAAAATACAACATTGACAATTCAAATTAATTTCATCATTGCGTCTTCCACAAACTACACTTCGGACAGAACAATGGTCTGTTGGCCATGTTGATGCCTTTAAAAAATAAGAGAGAAAATGGTTATTTATATCTATATTCATTATCATGTCTGATCATGTTACTCTTTTTAGGTGTTCTTGCATTTCTTACATAAAAAAATTATAGTTTTTTACTTTGTTCATTAAATATGTAATGCACTTACAAATTTTATGATGGTCCACGACACCTTACTTCTTCAGACAGTTTAGTGATGTGACCTCACCCACTGACAAGGACAAGGGTGCACTGAAACAGCAGAAACAACGTAAATACAGTAACACTTGTTGATTACAATTTTATATTTTATATTACATGCCAGCATATTTACCCAGTATGATTACCTCACAATGTCGCAGGAAATCTCCCCTTTTGCTTTCTATTGTAGACATTTTTTGGTGTGCGTTTCTGCACTGTTTTGACCTTTCTTGTTAAGTCCTGCCTTCACGCACGCCATTGGTCAAACTGCTTCTCAATCATTGCCCTCGGCCCAACGGCATCAGCCAAGTGGCAAAGCAGCAGCAGCCTGTTTAGTGCAGGTTGCAGATCATGGCTCCAAAACAGCGTAAAAATGCCTCAAGGAAAAATCCCTCTGTTTTTGTTTCGGTCGGGAAACGTGCTCATTGACATGGCAAATAAGATAAAACACGAAGTTGGGTTCGCTGGAATATTTACAGGCGTCAGATTGTTTTTTCTAAAATCGTAGGTGACTTTGTTAAGTAGGTTTGTGTGTAAACGTGGCCGTTTAGGCAACATATTCTGCTGTATGAATGCAATATAACAGAATGATCAACAAAACAATCATGGACCTCGATGTCGAGTGGTGAATGTCAAGTGTTTAAAAAAAATCTGTTGACGTATCATCCATGTAATCGAAAAGTTAATTGGCAACAGGTGAATACAATTACGATGGCTAATCACATACGGTTTTAAATCTTATTCTTAATGTTTGATGCAAGTTGATAAATTGGTTTCAGAATTGTGTTGTTCTTTTAGAACGTTGCTTTCACAATCATTTAAGAACACATGGACAAAAGATTTCATCTTATCAGGTGTGTTACCTTTAACCATATGGATGATGTATTTGTGCAAATTTTGTGATTGCTCTCTGAAGACAGTTAAGGGATATGTTAATCATCAAATCTTACACAGACATGAAGCAAATGCTCAATTTCCATGTTGCTTCCCAGAATGCAAATGTAAATTCTCAAAATACAATGCTCTCAAAGCTCATGTTTATCGCCATCACAAAAGACCACATACTCATTTTGATGATTTGACGGGCACATTTGTTTGCAACAATACAGACTGTCAACAACAATTGACAGACATGAAAAATGTCCTTTCTCATCTCAGGTCACATTTAGCCAAGGGAGAGGTGGTGTGTTGTCCTTTTGAAAAATGTGACAAAAATTTCAGTTTAAGATCAAGTTTCACTGCCCATGTTTCACGAAAGCACAGGACTTCTACATTTGCACAATTACGGATTATGGATACTGTATCTGAGCAACCTTCTTCAGCATTTTTTGATGTTACCGAGGATGAGGTTGATGAAAGTGAATTCACAGACTCACTGACGAAATGTAACGCAAAGTCATTGTACATGAAAAATCTCTGCCTGTTTTATATGCAGCTACAAGCCAAATACCTGGTGCCATCGTCAACCATTCAGATGATTGCGGAGGAATTCAGTGGTTTAAATTATATCTGTCGTCAGTACACACAGAAGATGTTCAGGGAAATACTCAAGTCAAAAACGGCCCTCTCACAATGTGATATTGAATCTGTGGTGCAGACTTTGCAAGGCCAAGATTTACATTCAGCTTGTAATTCATTACTTTCCACAGAATACCAAAGAAGACAGTATTTTCAGAACAATTTTTCTTACGTGCATCCACAAAGTATGTATCTTGGTCGTGATGAGAACCGAAAACAACGTTATGCACAGTATATTCCATTGAAGAACACTTTAAAAACCATGTTAATAGATCCAGTGGTGTGGGAGCAGTGTGCCAAACATCAGCATGTACACTCCTCTGTGTTCTCTGACATCTGTGATGGCTCTGTATTCAAATCCAATGACTTGTTTAAGCAGCCTGAGATTACAATCCAACTTATTTTGTACCAGGATGCCTTTGAGATTGTGAATCCCCTTGGGTCAGCTAAAAAAAGACATAAAATGATTGGAGTGTATTTTACACTTGGCAACTTTGAGCCATTTTACAGATCATGCATTGATAACATTCAGTTATCACTTTTGTGTTATGAGAGAGACTTTAACTATTTTGGTCAAACCAAGATTTTTGCTAAATTGTTGGCAGATGTCAAAGAACTTGAAGAGCATGGATTTGTGACATCTTCAGGTGACATAGTACGTGCAACAATAGTGGCTATTATCGGTGATAATTTGGGGTCCCACTGCATCGGTGGTTACACGCAGAACTTCAGTACTGCCAAGCATTGCTGTAGGTATTGCTTGGTATCTCGCAGTGAACTTCAGATTGTGTGTGTAGACTTTCCCAATCGCACAGTTGAGTCCTATAAGGCGGCAGTGGAAACTCTAAGGACGACTGAAGAAAATGTTGTAAATGGGTTGAAGTTTGACTCCATTTTCAACTCTCTCAAATATTTTCATGTTGCTCAGCCTGGCCTTCCCCCATGCCTTGGCCATGACTTGTTTGAAGGCGTTGTAGCTATTGATCTTGCCATTTTCTTGGAATACTTTGTAAAAAGGAAGTGGTTTTCATATACACAGCTGAACAGGAGACTTGCACAATTTAAATTTCTGGATTCTGATGCTGATTCTGCCCCCTCCCAGATATGTGAAAAAGGCAGGAAGTTAGGTGGTCAAGCAGCTGAGAACTGGTGTCTCCTCAGATTTCTTCCTGTCATAATTGGAGACAGAGTAGAGTCACAAGACCCTGTATGGCAACTGACTGTTAAGTTGAAAGAACTGGTTGAGCTAGTGTGTGCTCCCAAGATTACCACTGCACAGATTGCATATCTCAATGTCTTAATACCAGAATATCTGGAAACAAGAAAGGAGCTGTTTCCTGGTGAAAATTTTAAACCAAAACATCATTACATGCTTCACTATACGTCACTTATTTTAAGTCTTGGACCTTTAATTCGTTTATGGTCATTGAGATTTGAAAGCAAACATTCCTACTTCAAAAGAAGTGTGAGAAGAACACAGAACTTCAAAAATGTATGCAAGACATTGTCACACAACCATCAACTTCTTCAAGCATATCTTCACTCACGGTCATTTTTTCCCCCAAAGCTTAAAAGTGTTGACTTGGCCACATACTCTCCTCATTTGTACAGTAATGATGTGTGCAAAGCTGTTGAGACACGCTTGCTCAATGAACCAGACTTTGTTTCAACACGGGTAGAATACAAGGGTACCCTGTACAGGAAAGGAAACTTAATTTGCCTTAAATTTGAAGAGGACTATTCTATTTTACAGTTTGGGCAGATTGAGCTGATTTTCGTGAAAGATGATGAGGTGACTTTCCTTGTGACTCCCCGCCCCTCAGTGTATTTGCATGATTATGGACTTTTTGAGATTTTGTCTGCGACAAAAGAATTAATTTGTGTAAATGCTGAGAAATGTCTGGATTATTATCCCTTAAATGAGTACAGTTTTATGGGACTGAAGGTCATTACTCTGAAGCACAGCGTTGTTCATCTGTAAAAAGGATAAACATTCCTCTCCCAACAGAAATGGATGCATTGTTGACTTTTATTGAGAATATGTTCCCAAACCCTATAACTTCAAAGCTAGCCATAGAGGGTTTGAACAGCCTAGGTGTGGAGACCGTAGATGACCTACAGTTTTTGAAAGATGATGATCTAGGTGGCTTTCTGAGACCAATTGAAGCAAGAAAACTCATAGCCCAAATCCCAAGTAAGTTTTCAAATCAATGTTTGTTTTTACATTTACACTAGTTAACATTTGAAGCGGATCAAAAAGTTAATTACGTTCACAAGAACAGGTATTTGTTTTAACACAACTATTATGAAAGGTTTGATCCACTTTAAATGTTGACTTGTGTACATGCATACAATTAGAGGAACTGGAAAAACAACACCCCAGTCTCTTTCATTCTGTACTTTGTTAGCTGTACTCTTGTATTACAGTATGTCAATGTGTTTCTTGTTTCTGCAGTATGGTTTTAATGCAGTTTTTTGTTTATGCCATGTAGATATTGCTTCCACTCTGCAAAACACTGTCAATGATTTGTCTGCTGAATACACTTCTGATGCATCAGGTTCACCTGCTCCTGGATGCTCAATTTCACCATCCAGCTCTTCAAGTGGAAGACGTGAGTAAAACGCTGATACAACATTAAACAATCCAAAAATTTGGCAATTTTGCCAAAAAATAACTGGTGCATGAAAGGTGTTCATCCTGTAACCAACGGACATTGGTTTATCTTCTAGGTGACAGTAGCTGTGAAACTCCGTTTAATGACCATGACTGGCATTATAGTTTTGATGTTCCATGGCAAAAAATGCCAGCAAGTTTTATGGAAAAGTTGCAAAATGGCGAAAGGCCAAGTTGCTCTGAGAGAAGACAGTTGGTCCGCATTGTTGCTTCTGAGATCCTCGAAGTCAGCAAATGTCCAGCAAAAAAACATGTATCAGAAATAGCCCGACAAATGGTGATTGCATACCCAAAGTCTTTCAGAGATGAGATTAATTCCCAGGTTGTAGGAAGTGGATATGATTCTCTCCTCAAACAACTGGTGTGTATAATTGACAATTTTAAAAGAGCAAAAGCTATTAGTACACCACTTTGTGGTACTCTAGAAGTATCAACAAAGAAACGAAAATTGTTATATGGTTGTATAAATTCTGATCCACAACTGCTAGTTGGAGAAACATCCGAATTGCAGCAGGAAAAGAAAGAGAAGTTGCTAGCAATGTTTCAAAATAATGAAAGGGATGTAAAGACAATCTATGACTTAATGACATCTACTTACTCCTCTCAAAGAAACAACATCCAATCTGGAAAGGAAACCAAGGATTTACTTGATGAGTGGCCATATCTTTTTCAGCCAGCAGGAATGAAAGCACACTTTAAAGAGCTCACTGGCATTGACATAAACAACAGCTTTGAAGAATCTGCTTCCAGTAAGTTCAGAAGAATATTAGACTACTTTCAATTTCAGTGCACAGAAAGAGCAAGCAGAGCAGGGAGAATCCTCACAAAGTATAGAGCTGGAGGGGATCATGTTTGTGGGGCAGTGATGTTGCTGCTAACCCATTTCAAAAATGACCAAGACCACTTTCTTGTGATGGTAGAAGAAACCTCTGTTCCAAGTGATATATGCTTAGAACAGCTTCCAGCAACACCATGTATAGTAGTGTGTGGTGGGTATTATTTACTATGATCTTGCAACACAATAATTCCTGGTTTCGGGTGACCTCACATTCTGTTAAATATTATGTCTTACTGATTGTGTGTTTGTTCAAAGGAGAGAACCCACTGACAGCCAGTGTGTACATGGTAGCAGTAGACCAGATGATTGTAAATGACCATCTCTTGAGTTTTACAGAAGCCCTGTATCTGATGTTCTCTCTTTACTATTTATTGAACATCAGTTACCCTGTAGAACTGGGAGCCACACTAGAATTCTTGCAAAGGTAATTCATAGACTGCATTCCTTTGGTTAAGAAGCATACAACAATTATGTAAGGATATTGTTTGTGTTGTGTTTTAAAGGAGCATTTTTAGGATAAATCCTCATAAAGGTACCAAGGTGGAAAAGAGAGAGAAAAAGAGAGCGTACTCTGTCAACCCCAGAGTATTGAGTCTGACGTCAAAAATTGCTGCATTTGACTGGGGAGAGTGACAGGTATAGAAGCTCTGTTGTCTTGTATAGTAGTGTAAGACTTCATCTTCTGTGTTTATCATTCATTGACGATAAGTGCACCAAAGGACAATCATTTTTATAATTAACTCCAGTAATTGTCTGTGGCCAAAACTGAGAGTATTTGGGAAAGGCTTGTTGCTGTTTCTCCTCTTCTTTTGGTTTGGGTTTTAATCATAACTGTTTGTGTCCCCACAGAAGTAGTCTTTCAGAAGATTGACATTTCGCTGAAGAACAGGACAGACCGACTTTTAGTACTTCAGTGCATATTTTCGTTCCTTAAATAATTTTGATTACTTTGTGATGTGATTTAATTTAAATGTATTTATTTATTTGATTTGGACAGTGCATAATGAAGAAACATGGAATACATGCATGTAAACATGCCGGATTGTAGCCGAAGGCTAATTTGCATCCGTATAGTCCCACGGGCTGAAATCACACTGGTCACAAAACGTTACATAATAAAATGTACATCTACATTGTTCATCAATAAATTGGCTAAAGCCCCATATACAATATTCACAATTCAACTTCAAAATTATAAGAATCCAGGCCCGGTGTTTTTGTTTCTTTTAAATTGAACACACTTGTTTTCTGAAACATGACTTTTTTTCCCATTGTTTGATCTTGAAGGTTTGCGATATAATAAAAAGCTGAAGTTGTTTACAGCAATCTCTGGCTACCATAATTTATTGTATAACATTTTACAAAAATGTGTGTTTCAAGAGTATTTTTAATTAGTTTTTTAGCATTACTTCTGTCACATAGTATACAAAGATGTCCCTGTACATTTGGTTTAAATAAATAAATTCACTAGAATAAATTCACTAGAAAAAGATTATGGCATGAAAACATGTAAGCCCAGATTTGCTAACTATTTGTGGCAGTGCACACTTTCTGAATGTTTCAGGGTTTTCAGAAGACATGGTAGAAGGGCATGTGCAGTGATTATTGCATCTTTATTGGAAATGCATTTGTAGGAAATTTCCTTAATGAAAGCGTCCCTTAACCCTTTTTGTGCCTGACCTGGCAGTAATGGTTGCTAATTGCACTTATTTTTTATTTGGTCATTATGGAAGGGAGCTGCTGCAGTTCTGTTCTTGCACATTGTTAGTTTACTCGTAGAAAACATTTAAATTCATCCTGAAGTCAATTGTATTTTCTCTCCAAAAAACAATATTAGCACATTTTAAGTTAGGATGCTTGTATTTACCTTTAATGTGATGAAAATGAATATCTGTCACAGAAGAATGCATGTAATCACTGGCTTATAGATTTGGCTTTTTTGTGATAAAAAAGCCATTTATTTGCAATGAAAATTTAGAAAATGTTTGAAAAGTGGAAATAAAGTGCTTTATTAAGAGAAGAGTGTTTATTAAAAATGAATAAGGGGTCGGTGTAGAAGGGCTTTTATTCTCACAACAAAGAAGCATCCAATTAACAATTTTAATAAATATAATCATTTGCACTCTATGATAATTATTGGATCCTGTTAATCTACAAAAATACTAAGGTGCAACTATCTGCCAATATAGCTAGCATCTAATTAGAATTTACACTTACTGCAAATTTTATACTTATATTTATTAAATGAAAATTATTTACACCTAATAGCATTACGTAAAAATGCTGATATTGTCACTTGGTGAGAATAAAAATATATCTGTATTTTTCTTAGTGTAAATAGCATCTACAGCTGGTTATTTCGGATTTTGATATGGAAATCATGACAATTAGCTTACCTTAACATTAAATGGTTTTCCAGAAGTGGTGTAACAAGTGGGTTGGACAGGAGTGTGTGTTTGGATGAGGATACCAATAAGTGAAATGCATAATCAAAATGTAACCTCTTTAACCCATCCCAGTGAGTGGTGAACACACACCCCGAGAGCAGTGTGAGGAGCAATTAGGGTAGGGTGAATTGCTCAAGGGCACCACAGTAGCAACACGCCGGCCATGAGACTCGAACCAGCAACTCTTGGATTACAAGGCCGACTCTCTAACCACTAAGCTACAACTGCCCCGCTGTAATAAAATGCTCTAACAGCCACAAGAGAAAACTGATGCCTTTCGCCACTAACCACAGCGGCAAAAAACTAAAACATTTTATTTTATAAACAACACAGTCCAGCGCCAGATCGCCTCTTTAACAAACGAACGATATGTATGACATGTAATATACGATTTGTTTATTACTATGTTGTGGCCTAATGGTTAGAGTGTTGGGCTTGTTATCAGAAGGTTGCTGGTTTGAATCTCAGTGCCAGCAGGTCATGACTGAAGTGCCCTTGAGCAAGACACCTTACCCCTGATTGCTCTGCAGTAATGTGCCACTGTAAAAAAACTACTTGTAAGTCGCTTTGGATAAAAGCGTCTGCCAAATGAATAAATGTCTAATTAATATTTACACTATCGCAACATTTACATGATATTAATAGAATATATAGCTATTTGTTTTTAGTGTAAATCACAACTGTTGCTTTTTGCACTTAGTGCATAGTCACTGCCTAATTCAACTGGAAAGGCTATATTTGGTGTTAATGTTTGCATTTTTAGTGGAATTTCACCGTTCTGATAAAAATGTGATATGACTGTGAAATTCTACTGGTTTTCTCTGTAAAACTATTTTTTTTCACTTCTGACCAAAAAAATATACGGGAATGTTTTTTAAGGACATGTCAGGATAACAATAGACAACAATTACTGTTATTTAAAGGAAAATGTAATTTTTTTGCAGTAACATATTTAAATAGTTAAAAAACAGGGAAAATGTACATTAGATGTCAAAGTTAGCATTTTTATGGAATTTCACAGTTCTGATCAAAATGTCATAATACTGTTAAATTCTACTGTTCTTTTTCTGTAAAAATAAATTTATTTTTTACAGTGTATGTAAAATGTATAGGATAATGCTATGTAAGTCGCTTTGATAAAAGCGTCTGCTAAATGTAAATGTCAATGTACTTTTCTTCTCTCCTTTATTTTAAACATTTATCTCCTCTTATTTGTTTGTATGTTTATGGTAAAAGAGACAATTATGTATGATTGTAACTCTTCTCAATCTGTGTCTTCAATAACATGTATTTGACAAAATTATGTGAGTCACCGTGGGTGTGATTTTTTTTATACATTACCAAACCCCATGCAAGTCTGCCAGCAATTCTGCACATTATCAATGCTTTTAGGAGGTTTTAAGGCTTTAAAATTAACTTTAATAAAGGTGAACTAATGCCCATTGGACTGAAAGATCTGTCGTCGATACAAACCTCACCATTTAAAGTTTCATTGGAAAAATTCACTTATCTCCCCACATGTCCCCCCACTTTCAATTGGATTAACACTATTAGTGTTACTGACGCTGGTTTATTTACAATATTATAATGTGCAGTTTTAGCACGATATTAGTAATCATGGTGATTCTACTGATTACTGACACTGGTTTACTTCCAATTTTATAATATAATGAGCAGTGTATCAACAGGATTTGTCAGGGCTGGAAATATACCAGATATTTACCATTTACGTAAGGGATAATCCACAGCTATCCATGTTGGAATTCGCGGAGACACCCTTCCTCTGCTTCGCGTTGGGTGGTTCTTGGCCTCCACATTGTGCATTAAAATCCTTTAATGCTCGGCTAGCCATGGCTTATCCTGTTTATACTGTACCATAGTAATTTGCCAAGTTTAAGCTACAATTGATGTTAAAAAATTTTGATCAAAGAGGTGAAAATGACTGTTCCCATTCAGTCGGGACTCAGTACAACACTTTACTATGGGATATCGCGCTCTTGCTCCATCTGCTACAGACACCTTTATTCAAGCCTGAAAGGCATTTCTTAACTGCATACCTGGTGCCCGTGAGAAATAGTGGTATCGCAGGCACTCCCACTCTCCTGACAGGTCCTTGCCGCTTTTCCTTTAAGCAACTGGGAAGGGTTTACAGGGCTCTATGCTGCAGACTTATCAAGCTATCTGCCTTGGAGAGCTGAGTGAGGCCATGTCGGCAGGGATGACGTGTGATACGCTTGTGGGAGAAGTGCATTCCACGGCCGATTACATTCTTTGAAGAAAGAGGTGCAGTTATATGACATATCCAGCTGTTTCTCTCGCCGAGTAGTAGCACAGATTTGGGATCGGTTCGGCAAGACCGAGGTGGATCTTTTTGTGTCTGCAGAGAACACACACTGCTCATTGATTTTTTTCAATCACAAACAGGAGCGCCGGTTGTAAGGTTGTAATGCACAACTTAAAGCCAATCAGAATCAAACAGACTATGGTATAATAGAAATTATATTGCAATAATATCATATCATGCAAATAGAATGTATATAGAGTATTGAAGTTAAATACACTAGTTAAATGTAAGATGTTAATGTTTATTGAGAATAAATTCCAGAGAGTCTCCCAGTACGCAACCCAAACTTCACTGTTATGAATCACAGAGGAGAACCCAAGCGCAGGTAGACACAGGGGATGACGGGGTTAACAAGAGTTTTAATAATAAAACAGGAACAAAACAAACACCCTCGATGGGGAAAACACTAACTAAACTAAATTCAAAAACAGAAAACAAATACTTCCCACATGGGGCAAAAACAAACTACTAGAAAAACAAACTACTAGAAATACAAACAAGGAACTTGAACTAAACATACACGATACGGGAACTAGGAACTTGAACTATACACAATAGCAGGGAACATGTACAGGAAGTACAAGTACAAGTACAAGTGTAACAAACAAGCACAAGACAATAGACATGAGGGCATCTTATAGGAAAACGAACAAAGGAGATAACAATGGGCAGGTGTGGGTAATGAGACACAGGAGGAAAGCAATACTAGGAACGAGAGGGGCGGGGCCAATGACGAGACTGGAGAGAACACATATTATGTCCTGATTGACCATAATATGTTTCTCTCCACATAAAACACGTGGGTCTGTCATGATTCTGCCCCTAGACCAGAAAACCAAGTCAAGATTAGGCAGAATCATGACACTTCACTATATTGTGTATATATATATATATATATATATATATATATATATATATATATAATGTACGTATATATTGTATGTATAAAAGTGGAGTAAAAAACCTTGGGAGAAAACAGGCTCAGGGGGAGTTCTCCTCTGGGAAGTTAACGTAAAGCTGTTGCAAGTACAGAGAGGATAAATGCAGTATTTAAGCTGTGAGGTGCTGCGGAAGTAAGTAGCTGAGCTGATAAGTGGCAAGATAACTTGTGGGGTTAGGAAAGGATTCTCAAGTCTGTCCCAAATTATTCTCAGAAATTCTGTTTCTGAAGCATCTTACTGAACATCAGGCTAGATATGGAGCTGGGACTGACAGGCTCTCTTGTCGTCAGGAACCTGACGACAGGTTATAAAAGACCAAAAAAATTGATTTTACCATAGATGCCACTCATAAAAAGTGTACGAAAGTAACACTTTATCTGTAACTTTAAGATCATCAAAATTGACCTCTGCTATACTCACCTGTCTGGGTGGGATTATATAGGCAGGATCAAGGCATGGATGAGTGTCTTTTATGACCATGTTCACCAATACCTCATCAACCATTTGCTTGCGAGAAACTATAATGAAAGATGTTCAAAATAATATGGATATATTCATTTAAATTATGATAATGCATTCATAATTATAAATAAAAATCATGAAGCAACATTTACATTTACATTTATTCATTTGGCAGACGGTTTTATCCAAAGCGACTTACAAGTAGCCCTACTTTGTCAAGTAAACTTTATTTATATAGTGCTTTTTACAATTTTCATTGTTACAAAGAGCTGTACGTGAAACATATTGACTATAAGCAAAATATATGAGGTTAAACAAGTAACAACAAAAAAAGGTGAAAACACAGTGGAGAGACACACACACACACACACACACACCGATTCAATCACACCCACACTCAAAACTGCACAAGCTCGACAGTGCTTGCATTACAAGACAAAATAAAAATAAAGTTAAATTATCATATTTATCATCGTTCTTATAGATTAAATAAAGATTATCATAAAAAATCTAATAGCAGTTGAAATTTTGTAGTGAAGACGTGTCAAGTCGCCGCATCCTTCTTTATCCAGCTCTATCATCTCAGCTCTTTTCACGTCGCTGCTTCCCATTCCCTGCTCTACCATCAGGTCTGGTTATGAACTGCATCCTGCCGCTGTGGTAAACTTGGAACAATGAGACAAGACTGGCTGAGAGTAGAGTACTGATCTGCACCCTTTAATGCAACAAGTACATCAGTTGTTATTAGAAGTGTTCCTGGTTGATCTAACTAATGCAGCCCATACTGTCAGAGGATTTACTGTATATTATGGTAGTGTAGTGTATGCAAGATTAAAAAGGTGCATCTTTAATCTAGATTTAAACTGACAGAGTGTGTCTGCCTCCCGGAGAGTGAGGGAAGACTGTTCCAAAGTTTAGGCGCTAGATAGGAAATGGATCTACCACCTGAACTTGATTTAGAAATTCTAGGTATTACCACCTGACCGGACGTCTGAGAGCGTAGTGCACATGAAGGACTGTAATACACGAGAAGTTCACTCTAGTAGTGAGGAGCTAAACCATGCAGGGCCTTATAGGTAATAAGCAACATTTTTTTAAGTTAATGCAATGGTTTATAGGTAACCAGTGCAAGGTTGACAGAACCTTGTTAATATGCTCATACCTTTCTGTACGTGTAAAAACTCGAGCTGCCGCATTTTAAACAAGTTTTTGTAATAAGCCTGTACGGCAACCACATAATAGTCCATTACAGAAATCGTCTTGATGTCTTGAATGCATTAATTAACTTAACTCTGCATCTGATAGTGACACCATATGACGTAGTTTAGGTATATTTTTAAGATGGAAAAACTACATTTTACAGGTGCTGGCTCTCAAATGACAGATTACTATGGAATAAAACACCAAGATTCTATGCTGACGTCGAGGGTTTTATGGAACATCCGTCAGTATCTAACCAGTATTCTTGGTTGTTACGTATGGCAGTTTTCTGTCCAATAAGTAACACTTCTGTTTTGTCCGAGTTCAGTAATAAAAATTGTTACTCATCCAGTTTCTTATATCGACTAGGCAGTCGTGGCCTAATGGCTAGAGAGTCGGATTTGTGACCAAAAGGCTGCCGGTTAGATTGGTTGAGGCGGATGGACACATCATGGGCTGTCAGATGATCTTGCAACAATGCAACACACACCCAGGTCTGATCAACCTGCCTCCCTTGGCTGAGGGTGGATTGTGATAAAGGGCCCAAGCCAGGGTTCGAATTACAAAGTCGCTTTCGGGGGAGCCCTATTTTCCGATCCTCCCTGACCCTGACCGACTCAAACGCTTTTGGTGTATGTTCGGGCATTTAAAACAATAGGTTTACAGTAAACCTAACGTTTACTTGGTAAACCGTTTACTTCAAAACGCAAGCGTCAGTCTGTGTTGTTAGTGTTAGGGCAAACAGCTCTGTCCACAGTTCTGAATCAACCGCGCTTAGGCCCACATCATGCAAATCATGATAAAAACAGAATAACTCACATAACAATTATAAAAACAATTATTAAATCAATATTAAATAGGATTAGGGCCAATCCTCACAAACGCACAGATCAAGTAAGTAATTCCATGATTCTTACCTTAAATCAGAAGTGACCACAGAGGCCTGGTCCGCTGCAGGTCGCAGCGGTGGTTTCTGGCGCCAAAGTCTCGCTATGCTCGGTGCTGGTGCTGTCACTAGCAGCAACTTTTAGCGGCGGCGGCGGTAACACCGGCAAGCTAGTTGTAGCTGGTGCGCTGTCATCACTCCTCTTGGTTTGTTTTGTAAATCCAAATTGACTGAGGTTTGGCTGCTTTCTTTTTGACATTCTTATTAGTATCCACAGAGTGTTCCAAAAAACGAAAGTATGTTTTGAACTTGAAGTTAAGCTAACATTCAAATACCAACTCAGTGAGAAGTTCAAGTGGTGAAGTAAATGTAGTAATTTCAGTGCAGCGCCGCCACGCATGGATGCTCACAGCAGGAGACACAGCATTGCATTTATTAGTGGAGACAGATGTTCGGAAATAGTAATGTAATGAGCGAATAAACACACAACATTGACACATTTTTAATATCATCATTTATTTCAGGAACCTTAATGTACAGAAAATCAAAATCTATATGCGACATGTTATGACCTGGAGAACTTTCTGCATAATACGATATTGTTGCCTGTGTTTTTCTTTGTCCATGGTTCATGTGTGCAGACACGTCACTACTCCAGATGGGCGTGGTCTCTTCTAATCACTTGGAGATGGTCATTGGTCCGACGCCAGGTGCCATGTGGTTATTAGGACAGCCCCAAACACTCATCGTGGCCTTGGGTTCCTTGTGTGCCATTGAACTCTTGTGCCTTGTGTAGATGGTTCAGCTGAGGGATGTTGTTTGATGTTACTGGATGAAGTTTTGTAATTCTTGAGAATGAGTAGTGTTAGACTTTGTGTTATATTTAAGTATACTCTCACACTGTACATATCTTTTTACATTTGTTCATCAAGTTGGGGAGGTAGGGGGGGTAAGGCGCCATTTTGATTTACATACCGGTTTTTACTTTGTTTATCCTCAGGGAGTCAGGGAAGATACTCTGTTTTGTTTTCTTATTGTTTATCCTCACAGGTTATTTAGCACTCTAAAATAAGACTGTTTTGTTTATGTTGGCCTTGTCTGCCCCCCCCCCAGAGATTCCCATATGTTAATAAACTTGGTTTATTGAGTTACTTGTTTTTACGAGTGTGGTTTTCTTTGCCTGTTGCGGCCGACCCCTAGAGGTTGTAACAGACACACAAAATGGACAGTATTTTAGAGCTCCCCCTAAATGTCTCAAAGTGGGCTTTCAGGGGAGCCCAGGTCCTTTTCAGGGGAGCCGAGCTCCCATTAGCTTCCCCCATAATTTGAACCCTGGCCCAAGCACACAATGAGGATGGCGATGTGTCGCATTGATTGGGAACCATACAAAGGGCATTATCAGCAGCACCTCACCAAAAGGCATCTTTCCCCTAGGATAATGGATATGATGAAAGTGGGATCACAACTCATAATTACTGTATTTCTAGAATCATTAATTCCCATCAACACAGAGGATGCCTACCCGACGAACCTTGTGAAACCTCAGACCTTTTTTCCGAAATCTAAAGTCACGCATAAGGCGTGGGAAATGTCCTATTGGGCAATTCAACTGTGGGACTACACCACTGTTTCGAAGCTTCATGAAGCCCTTTTCGAAAGTGCCCATCACTATTCGACAAGTGTGTGGAAATGAATGGCAGAAATACTGGGATTTATGTTAGGAAGGAAGGCATTTCTACAAAATTCAAAGTTGCATAAAACGTAGTAAAATTAGTCATAATAATAGGAAGATTACCCTAACCGCAAGATTAACAATGTGTCACACTAATCTTAACGCTAACATGTCATGGGCAAACACACCTCCAGTTTATGTAATGTGTCAGGAAAGAGAAACTGTAGAGCTGTAGAGTTTTGATTAGGTGTAGGAAATATGAGCAGGAAAGAATTAGTCAAGATATATGCAAGCCTTGGGTTTTACACATTCAGCTTAAAGACACGAGTATCGAGTAAAGTGGTAACAGCATTAATAACATTCCTGAGAAATAGTGGTCTGAAAAACAGAATATAGAAACCTTCTTCGTCACACTCCAGCGCAGTGGGTGGCGGTGTGCAACCTTTACCGTTGGTTTGCAACCCACCAATAAATCCACAGATGAAGAAGAACTCGCAAAGAAGGCGGGGTTTAATCTTGAGGACATAGTGTCGCTACCCGATCCGTCCCGGAAACACGATTTGTTCCGCGCATGCGTGAAACTGACGTCACTTCCTGTTATCGCCGACGTTTTACGACAGTTTTCTCGACCTGGGAACAGCTCGGTTACGTCGTGCAGCCAAACCCCTTTCATTTATTCAATGATAACTCCTGAACTGTTTTTTTTTTTTTTTTTTTTTTATTGAACAAATATTCATGTACAAACATTATGGCAATGATAACAGTTCTTACCCATAAACGTACAAAACGGGTGCAGGTGCAGGTGCATAACATACACACAAACAAGAAAAAACGTTAAATAATAATACAAGTAATAAAATAATAAATAAATTAAAAAAAAAAAAAATATATATATATATATATATATATATAAGGGGCTAGGGTTTTTCCTTTAAATCAAATTCTTCTATTTTAGACAAAAGACTAATTGCATTATTCTTCTTAATTACTGTAAGGGCTTTTGTAAATGAAAGAAATTCACCATGAAAGGCATAGAATCTTGGTATCACCTTTAGGTATTTAGCTTTATGCACAAAAAATTTCCCAAGCATGAGGATATTGTTAACCAGGAAGTCATTGTCATTTGCCATTAAACGTCCATATATAATGTCCTTTGGTGTGAAGTCTTCGAGGTGGGGTATCTTTGGATGAAGCCAGTCGTATATGTCAGACCATAAGGCCTCTACATACATACAATGAAAAAACAAATGCTCTGAGGTTTCAATATCATCACAGAATAAACATTTATTGGAATCAAAACCAAATCGAATTCGTAAAAATTCACTCGATGGATATATCCCATTTAGAATTTTGAAATGAACTTCTTTAACTTTGGGGGGCAAAGGAAATCTTAAATATTTGGTTCGAAGTCTGGGAATGGTATCTTTTGAAAAAAAATTTGAAATTGAGTTTCTATAAACTAATACAGGAAAAGAAATGTTGTTAAATTTATTTCTAATCGTTTGGTTTGAAAGTTGGCATCCTTTAAAATCACGGCCTTCAACTACAAGTGCGGGGAGATGTGGGATTATAGCGACAGAATACGAGAGAGTTTCTTTAATTAGACATATAACAGATTTTGGGATGGCTTTAATAATAGACTCAAATTTGGCCCGATTGCAAATGAGATTATATTTAACACAGAAACTTTCATATGGTATAATTCCACTATTACTGTCAATTAAATGGGACACTGACCAAATACCTTTCTCCATCCAATTCTTGTCAAATAGTGATTTGTTCCTGACCGTAATATATCTATTGTTCCATAATGGTGAATTGTGTGGTGTAAAATTATGATTATATAAAATTTTCCAATATAACAAAACCTGTTGATGAAACTTGGATAGTTTAATTGGAAGACGCTGAACGGTGAAATCACAATTAAGTAAAAATTCTATTCCTCCTAATTTCTTAAACAATTCTCTGGGAATGTGAAACCAACAATTATTGTGGTTCAAGAAGGATTTCAACCACTTAATTTTCAGCGTCCCATTTATAGAATCAAAATCAATTGCTTGTAGCCCTCCATCTTTATAATCTTTTGTTATCTCAACTCTTCTTATGTAATGGGTTTTTTTTCTCCAGATGAAACCAAAATTAATCTGGTTGATTTTTTTAATGGCTCTATTCGAAATAGCTATTGTGTATGCAGGATAGATTAACCTTGAAATGCCCTCCATTTTAGTCAAAAAAACTCTACCTAGTAAGCTTATATCACGCAACAACCAAGAGTTAAGTTTAATTTGACATTTATCTAAAACTTTCCACACATTCATATCCTCTAATTCACCAGAATCTTTTGAAATAAGCATTCCTAAGTACTTAACTTTAGACTTTATAGGGATGTTATAAGCCTCAGTTAAAAGACATTGATGAATTGGCATTAATTCACATTTATTCAAATTCATTTTCAAACCGGAAGCTTTAGAGAAGGTGTGAATTATTTGTAAAATTTTGGGGACCTCAGTTAGCTGTTTCATGAAAATGGTAGTATCATCAGCAAACTGGCTAATGATAACTGGCTGGCCAAGTATCTCTAAAGGGGCTATGCTTGAGTTCTTAATAAAGATAGAAAGCATTTCTGTAGTTATAATAAACAGAAAAGGGGAAATAGGGCAGCCCTGTTTTATGCCACGATTGATTGGGAATCTTGGTGATGTACCTCCCGATAAAGAAACCGAACTATTCGAATTTTCATAAAGGGATTTTATAATATTTCTAAATTTATCACCAAAACCAAACAAATTTAAACAGTCAAAAATAAATTGGTGTTCAATTGAATCAAATGCCTTGTAGAAGTCAATGAAAAGAATAAAGCCACCATCTTCTATTAGATGTCCGTAATCTAAAAGATCAAGCACTAAACGAATATTATTATGTATGGATCTTCCCTTCATAAAACCGGATTGGGAATCACTTATGATTTTATGTAAAAATAATTTTAATCTGTTAGCATATATGAGGGTTACAATTTTATAATCCGTGTTTAATAATGTGATTGGTCTAAAATTATCTAAAATTTTTGGGTCTTTATCAGGTTTAGGGATTAAGGTTATGACACCTTGTTTCATAGAGAGGGGGAAAGTCATACATTCAGTTGCTTCTTTTAACATAAGCAAAAAAGGTTCTTTAAGAAAAATCCAGAAATGTTTATAGAAATTGGCTGTGAGGCCATCACACCCTGGAGATTTGTCTGAAGCCAAGCTATTTACTACTTTATCCAACTCATCGGAAGTAATATCAGCATCACACAGCGCTACATCCTCATCATCTATCTGGGGAACAAGATCTTTAATATGATTGAAAAACAATATTTCATCGTCCAGGGAAAATGATGAGGAATATAGATTGCTGTAGAAAGAGACAACTTCCTCAGTGATTGAAGCTTGATCAGTAATTACCTTGCCTTGGAGCGATAAGGCTTTAATTGAAAGTTTTTCTTGCCTTCTTTTTTCTAAACGACAGAAGTAAGAGGTACTTCTTTCCCCCTCCTCAATCCATTTGGCTCTGGACCTGATAAAGGCTCCTTCCGCTTTACGAAGATAAATTCCATCAAGCTTGTTTAGAAGATTTTGAAGTTTCTGTTTATCATTCTCAGTAGGTGAAGTTTTACTATAATACATATTTATATCTTTAATAATGTTCATTTCAGTTAATCTGTTACTTTTATTGACTGTTTTTCCAAAATTAACTGAATATTCTCTAATTTTAAATTTAAGAAATTCCCATTTGGAAATATAGGATACAATCGAACTATCAGACATCACATTAGAGACTGTGGCTTTAATACCCTCATTAAACGATTGGCTTTTTAATAAACTAGAATTGAATTTCCAATACCCTTTATTCCGTTGGCTAACACCGGGAGGGTTAAAGCTCAATTTAATGACAGCGTGATCTGTGAGGGGAGCTGCTGACATACAACAGTCGCTGAAGAAGTCTATAGCGGAGACTGAAATTAACCAAAAATCTATTCTCGACTTTACTACATTGTTTGGTTTGAACCATGAATATTGCTTAACGTTAGGATATTTAAATCTCCAGAGATCCAATAGATTGTGAGTGCGACAAAGACCATTTAAAACAGGGTTGTTAGAACTGAGACTACATCTGGAGGGATATCTATCAAGCCATTCATCACTAACCATGTTAAAGTCACCACCCATAATTATGACAGCAGTTGGATAAATGAGTTTAAGGTTTACAATTACATTAGAAATATCTGAAATCAACTGTCTGTTTTGAATTAAATTATTAAACCCATAAACATTAATCAAAATAATGTATTGATCATCCATTTCTAGAACACAAACAAGCCAGTGGCCATTGTTGCTAAATCTAGATGTCAATATTTTACCAGGTGAGTTACAGAACAAAATGGCCACACCTGCTGATCTATTAGACCCATGGTCAAAGATAATTTTTTCACCCCATTGGTTTACCCAAAACTTTTCATCCTCTGGTCTTGAATGAGTTTCTTGTAAGAAAATAAAGTGTGCTTTTTCACCCTTACAAAACAAAAATATTGATTTCCTCTTAGTGTTCTCTCTTAAGCCCCTAGCATTGAGTGAAATACATGAAAAAAAATATTCATAAACAAACTAACAACCGTCAGTAAATATTAAAGTCCAACAGACTAAACTTTTAAAGAGAAGTGAGAAAAAGCTCAAATAGGCAATGTCCCTTCAGTAAGAGTTGAATGTAGATGAAACCATACTGCCTTTCCAAACCTATATCGTTACCTTGTGTGCTCCTAAGTGACTCTCTGTCCGTTAATATAACCCGCACCACCTCTGAAGAACGCACGCTTTCCAGCATCTCTTGCTTCTTTAATTTTTGGCCACAGTGCAGCTCGGGTCTCCCTGTCGGCTTTGCAGAGGTCTTCGATAAAGCTGATACGAAGTTCTTTGCAAATCGCGTGATCCTTGGTCATTCTCCACAGCGCATCCCGATGCAATCTCTGAGTGAACTGAATTATGACGTGTCTTGATATGTTCCCCTCACGTCTCCCTATTCGATGAACTGAGTCCAGAATCTGGTTAATGCTCGAGGACCATGAAGGTGAGATTTTGACCAGTAACTCAGCTACCGCCACCCGTATGTCTTCGCCATCCTTTTCTTTTAATCCACGAATTCTGAGATTCCACCGCCGTTTGTATCGTTCTAACTCAAGGACACGTTCCATTAGATCTGCGTTGTCTTTCTTTACAGCCGTTACATCTCGAACTGTCGATTGCAGCTGCATTTTGCAATCTTTAATTTCTGCCGCGTTGAACTCGACAGCCTTAGCTATGCTAGACAACATGATGGAGTTCTGTTTCAGCTGGGAGCCCAGTGTATCCACCTTATCAGTTAGTTGCTTTATTGCATCCAGGACCGCATTCATACCTTCATTTCCTTCTGACCCCGTAATCTGCCTTTTAGCTGTTGGTGAGTTCTTTTCCGGTGAGAACGGATCTTTTCTTTTAGTTTTTTCGGTGGAAACAACTTCCATCCTAACGGCATACTCGTGGTCGTCAGTTGCGTCGATGCTGCTGGATAAATTACCCAGATTCTTTTCCTTCAACGACATGGTGCACAAACTGATTCGATGATTTAAAATATACTGTTGTTTGTAATTTTAAAAAGGAGCACAATGTGGCAATATGGATAGCAAAATATTGTTAATATCTGGGACAGGCCTAGAGAGCTCAGATCTTACAAAGCACCCGGTCCGCCATCTTGCCGGAACTCCCCATAACTCCTGAACTACAAGCACTTATTATAGAACATGTAAGTTTTGTTTACAGAAAATTTTCCAACAAATTCTTAAGAGACTGTTTAATACAACATTGTTTTCCTGGTCCAGTATTGAGAAATTATATTTTTCGTCATTATGAGAAGAACGATGTGTGTAAAATTAGGACTGTGTTTCATTCATTTCCCATTAATCCTAAATGTAAAGAGGTGCATTTTAAAATTCTGAATCATATATATCCAACAAAAGAATTTTTAAGAGTAAGATTTAACGTTGGTAATTCAAATGTATGCCAAATATGCAAGGTAGAGATAGAAACGGTTGAACACTTATTTTATCAGTGCAATGTGGTAACCATATTCTGGAACGATGCGTTGAGCTGGTTGCAACAAAGATTCCCTGTAAGGCTGATATTGTCGTGGGAACTTATTAAGTTTGGACTATTAATTAAGGATAAAAAGTTATTTTTTGTAATTAATAATGTGTTGCTTTTATTGAAATTTTATATACACAAATGTAAATTTTTCAAAATTCCTCCACGGTTAGTGGCTGTCAAGGAGGAATTCAGAGTATATTTAATGACCGTGAAAAAGTTGAAAAGCCCTAAAGCAGTGTATTTGTACTCAGTGTTGGAAGATCTTGGTTTTATAATTTGAATAACTTCCTACTCCACTACTTTGTTTAATTTATTGTTTGTTTATTTATTTATGTATTTTTTTTCACTGTCTTCATTGTATTTATGAATGATATGAATATTATGTTCTAATATTTGTATGTAAGCTAAGGTTGGTTGTGAATGTTAAACTATGATTGTCTTTTTTTGTTAATGTTCTACAATGTTAATAAATAAAAAACAAAAAAAAACCTTTCATTATGTGTGACAGCGGTATGGATTCATTTGCTTTTCACGAAAGACTTCAAAAATTTATCTAAAAAGGAGAAATTCCTGACTGTCCTACCGGGCATCTTCGAATTAAGTAGCGTTAAGCAATTTTATATTTAACAAAAAGGAGAACTGACCATCTAGAAAACTATAAAAACCTTCACAGAGATGCAAATTTTTCCATTAAAATACTACAATGAACTATTAGCTTTTACTATTAAAACCATTACAAATGTCATTCCTTGCAGTGTGATTTGGGCATGATTCCTGTAGGATTGAATTGTGTTATTGGTTATAAAATCAATTTATATAAAAAATTGGTTAAATTGATGTCATGTTTTTATTGACCTTTATCGATATCAGATAGTCAGATAATATGAATTTTGACTGCAACTTTCATGCTTTTTTTTCTTATTTAAACAGGCGACAGACTCTTCTACGCCGGCCCAACTAAACAGTACAGTGCTATAATAGCCCTGGACCTGGCAATCACTGTGGCATCAGAGGCAGTTGCAACAGTTGTTTTTTAAACTAACTGTGGATGCACTTTTCCTTTTCCAGTTTTTCCTCAACAGTCCAGTGGGGATTCTTGCGGTGTCTACATGCAAGTCTTTCAATGTAATTTGTGTTTCACAGTATGTAATTTGTGTTTCACAGTTTTGCTTAGAGGGATATGATAGATTCTACAGATATAATTTCAGTATCTTGGCTGTATTAAGTAAGCTAAAGCTATTAAATAGAGTTCATATACGTTTACATATATTTCAAAGGCATGGACAGAGGTTTGCATACTGGACTGAAGAAGCATCCCAACTCCTTCAGGGGATCGTTGAGCCTGTGTTTAGGGTGTCGAAATTCACCACCACCAAACTGTCACCCAGCAGAAGAGTAGTGGATGACAAGGACATTGATAAGGTAAATTATTATACAGAAGTGGTTATACATTAAACATTTGCATGCATGCTGAATAAATAGTTTAAATGTTGTGTCATTTTAGTATGCAAGAAATAATTTAGTCAACCAATTAGAATGTAACATAAACTTCACTTACTTCAATAGGTGCAGGACCCAACTATTGTGCAAGACCTAAATACAGCATGGGACTGGGTACAGAATCACAGACACTTATTCCGTGGGGAGGTGACGGAGCCGGCCTTTTTGCAGATGAACAGGGGTGTTTGAGAAAATGCCATCAAGAACCTCCTGGGGGGTCAATTCTCTGAGGCGAAGGATGACTTTTTGTTTATATTTTACTACCAAGAAGACATGGAAACATTTTTGTCATATTGTGTTGTTGATGAACAAGGCCTAAAGGTCAATGCTATGTTCAACAATGAGAAATGTAGTGTGTGAGTGTGTGTATGTGCGAGTGAGTGTGAGTGATTGAGAGAGAGAGAGTGTGTGAGTGAGAGAGAGTGTGTGAGAGAGAGAGAGAGTGTGTGTGTGTGTGTGTGTGTGTGTGCGTGCGTGCGTGCATGCGTGCGTGTGTGAATGAGTGAGAGAGTGAGTGAGTGAGTGAGTGAGAGAGAGAGAGAGGGTGTGTGTGAGTGAGGAATAGAACACATGTATGAATAAATTGAATCAATGCATATATAACTTTATTCTGTGTGTTTCTTAAATGCAGACATGTGTTAAACAATCTAGAACAGTTAAGTAGAACCCTCTTTAGAAAATTAATTGAAAGAAACACATCTGTATTTTCCAAAGTCTGTCTAGAGAATTTAAACAATTCAGTTTAATTTGACCATTTATTTAATTCAACAAAGTGAATTTATGGCACATATTAACCAAATTTGAACTGATATGGATTTAGTAGTTATTTTTTATAACCACCATAAAACAAACAGGCATTATAATAATGCAGCAACAATTTAACAAGCCAGGAAATATCTCAAAGCAGCTTAAGAAACACATTAAGAAAAAATAAACGTATAGGCCTACAGATATAATAAATACACTTATTAATAAATGTAATACAAAATTTATAAAAACGCAGTGGGCGTATCGGGTGGCGAGTGTAAAGCATAATAATAATTATATTATAAATAATACCCGAAACTGCCGTAAAGTGTTTCGATTGATTTCAGACCGGAAGTGACGTCCGTTTCGCGCATGCGCCGTACAAATCGTGTTTCCGGGACGGATCGGGTAGCGACACATAGGTTAGGAAGAGGAGGACGGCCATCTTCGTGAGGTCGCATGCCGTTGTGGTGAGTTTAAAGAACGAATCGCTAATAATAATTAATGTTATTTGGCGGTGCGGTGTCTTTTTTATTCAAAAGACTGATTTTATATGAGTATAAATGCACATAAGACATCTATTTAGGGGTTGTTATCTAACTTTACACTCCTGCACGAACACGTCAGACACGATATAAGCTCTGCTTGAGTTACAGTCATATTCATACGGTCGATCAATATAAATGATCCATTGAATTCGGTTGTTAAGTGTTGACGTAAGGAATACATTTTTCTGGCCTAGGCATATATTCAAATCAAGCGGGGCTACAGCTTAAACAGCTGTTTATGAGCACTGTTTACTAATATTTCATATTTAAGCGAAACGTGTATCAACAAGCGGATGGACAGAAGCTTTCGTATGGTCATTTAACATAAATGTCAAGTCTGGAAGACCGTTCAGCCCAAATTTAACCTTAATAAATAACAGATAACGTGTACTATCTTGATATACAAACAAAATGGGTTTAATATTATGGTACTCCGTCGTATATTTATATTAAATTAAAAATGTCATTATGTTTATCCATTATATTTTACATGTAAGTTTAAAGTGTCTTTTGTGTGAATACCTCCTATAAAAAGGACACAAAAATATGTGGACACCTCTATTGTGACATGCCATTTTTTTTTATATAAATCTTTGCCCACAGATGCCCAGACACTGTTCTGCTGTAGGTTGTAAGTCACGGGACACAAAAGGTCTTCGAAAAACAGGAATCACTTTTCACAGGTGTGTCCGTGAAAGACTTTTTAAAATATGCTTTTCAATAGACTTTCAACAGGATACCAATGGAACCAATAAATTGTAATTTCGATCCTTTACAATAGGTTATGATTTCAAGTGATAATGGTTCTTTTCAAATTTTGAGATTTGTGGTTTATGCTGCCTTCACATGCTCTCAGAATTATTAATTTCTAGGTAGAATTGGACATGATCTTCCTATGGCAAACACAACATCAGAGGTCGTTCATGTACAATTTTTACCTAGGTTGCCTAGATGCTTTTATCTAGTGCACAGAGAAAGCTGTACATTTTAGGGGTAGGTACTTGGTAGGTATACTCAGCCTGTTGAGTCACAGGAAAGCTTCTTGGTTCATTTGACCAATGCATTATTTTTTCCAGGTTGCCAAAGAAGGGAAACCCTCGTCGTACAAGTTGGATTATCAATTCCCGTCGAAAAGGTCCTTGTGGGAAAGGACAGTGGGACCCCCAGAGTAATTTCATCTACTTCTGCTCCAATCATTTTACCCCTGACAGCTTTGAACTCTCTGGTGTCAGGTCTGTAGTTAATTCGTTTCTAATATCCTTGCCATTTCCACTTTAAAGAGAAGCAATGGTGAAAACAAATGATTTCCCCGATCATAAAGTTTGGTATAATTGCTTGGATGAAATTATTCTAAAACATTAAAGTATGTTAAAGGGTAACTCCCCCAAAGAGTACAAGTTCTGTTATGAATTACCTGCCATTAAGTCTCTCCACAACCTCCAACACAACAACTTCTCTACTGCTGGTTTGTCACTGACAAAATGTGCAATTTAACATGAAATTACAATTAAGATCTTTGTCATTTTGACAGCAAATTTTTATTTAGTTTTAGTCATAGTCTTTTGACTAGTCTATCCCCATCATTTTAGTTTTAGTCTAGTTTTAGTCAACGAAATTTACATTATATTTAGTCTCCTAAAATCTAACTGGTTTAACTAATTTAATTAGTGTAATTAAATGTTCTATACAAAGATTTAACTGTTTTGTCATAATTTAATATACTAATTAAATTAAACCAGGTCATTACCTTTATTTTTTAGAAAAGTTTAGTAACTGCTGAATATGCATTGTTGCAACAAAGAAAATATTAGACCATTAACGACATGTACCAGTTCATTCAGTCTCATTTTGACTCAATTGACTGATGTATTCATTCAGTACATTCGACCAATGAAACGCTCTGACAGAGGATACATTAACATTGGCATATATAAAAACAAATAAAAAAAGAGTCAATAAATAAAATAAAGTTTGGGGGTGACTCGCCAGCAGTCAGGCTTCAAGTTAGCTGCGTTTACCGGCGATTGTGAAGGAAAATAAAACCCTTTGTAAAGCACGTGGAGACACAGATTGTGTCTTGTGTTCCTCCTCCTCCCAGAGACTTCTCTCTAGTACTGCATATGTGAGATAAGCATGTGACGCGCTGGCGCAGAGTAGGTATCGCGTCTTCACCGCTTAACGAATAGAATATCCCCATCTTTCTATCAGTTTAAAATTTTTAACAAAATAAATGTATTAATTTTAATGTCATTGATTTAGCTTGTAGCTCAATTCATGATGTGATAAACACGAGGAAGCAATTTTGACTTGCCCCGGCCGGGGAAAAATGTAATAACAGTAGATATTAGGAAAGGTAAGGGGCATTGATCTGGAAGTGTAAAAGTACAGTAGAGAAAGTAAATTTTGAGAGTAATTATGTGCTAATTCCAGCAAAAGTGTCTGGATAAGAATTTAGGACATAGTTGCAGCCTGTTGATAGCCAACATGGATTTTGCACCGTTTGTACTAGTGTTGTAACAATACAGGAATTTGTAATTTCACATTTACATTGTCATTTAGTAGACGTTTTTATCCAAAGCGACTTACAAAGAGATCAGGGAGCAATAACCGATATGTCATACAGGAGCAGTAATACAATAGGTGCAAATACAAAGTTACTAGTTTCAACAAAAGCTAGCCACTACCTTGTTGAGAGAAAGAGAGAGGCTTTTTTCATTTGTCTGTCAAGTATTCACAGTAGAGATGGGTTTTAAGTCGTTTTTTGAAAGTTGTGAGAGATGTGGTTGACCGGACCGAGTTAGGAAGAATGTTCCACCAGAAAGGAAAGTGATTTACCTTGTCTTATGAGTGAAGGAGGGTGTAAAGGTATGCCGATGCAGATCCAGTGAGATAGGATCTAACCTTTCCAATGTTAAACTTCTATATGATGCCTTAAAAATATCAATATTCGATACCGTTTTCGATACCACAGGAAGAAATTGCCATAATATTAAGGCCCTAAAGTTTTTCTTTTAATTGAACAAGACTAGACAATGAAGTATATTATTTCTATACTATTTAGTCAAAGTTGTAAATTTCTGTGTTCTACCATTTTTATCTTTATGCTAAAACATTTTATGTTTGCTAAAACATTTTATGTTACTTTACTTTAAATACTTAAGTATCAAAAGTACTTTTTGTATTAAATCTACTTAAGTACAATATTGATTTGTTACTTTAAGACTTTTACTCAAGTCATATTCAAAAGGTTACTTTCACTTCTACCAAAGTACATGTCTGGCAAGATATTTGTACTTGTGCTCAAGTATTGCTTTTAGGTACTTTATACATCACTGGACCTATGATTTGCATTTATATTAGCTGATCTGTGACCTAAAATCCATGATCCAAACTGTGAGTTTTGTGATCCGTTGCACATCATTATTAGAAGCTTACTGTTGTGACTAAGGGGAAGCAAAGGCAATCATTTTGGAGACTGATCTGTTTATGCATTTGTTAAATAATTTATTTATGTTTATTTATGACCAAAAAACAGATTGTAGCATTAAACAGGATGAATACATGTTCTCTTGCTTTTTAGTGGCTATCGCAGGCTTAAGGATGATGCAATTCCCACTGTTTTCGAAATTCAGAATCAGAAACGAGGCACAGCTAGATGTGCTACAAAGAGAAGAGGCAGACCCCGAAACGTGGACGAACAGATCAGGTACCTTGCATTAAGCTCCAATTTAAAGGCTGTTACCTTTCTAAAAAAATTACCTAAAGTTTACGCTGTTTTAATTTTTGAGGATATAAAATCCTTGATCTTAGAAAACAGTTAAGTGTTTCTGTCCTTTTTTATTTCTCTACTGTGGATATGTTTGTTTTACCTAATGAGTAATATAATAAATGTTTTCAACAATTCACTTTAGTGTCAAGAACTCCTCCAATAATGAGGACTCAGAAAGCGATGAGATATACAACGGTGGAAGAGTGACGCAGACGGCAGCATATGATAAGGGTGTTAAGAGCTCTGAACAAGTTAAAAAGGAGGAAAATCGAGGGCAACCTCCTCCCCAACCATCATCGGAGGCTGTTAACACTGCTGTAGATGATCAGCTGGCTGTTCCCTCTTCTCCTCAACCTTCCCCACGTCCACCTTCTCCATCCTGCTACATGAGGCGTCTCCCTCCACCACCTGGCTTCTATCTGCCAAAAGAACACAACTATGCTCAGTTGTGCCCTTTACTTTGGCGTAAACGCTATGATAAAGCCATTGACAGCTTAGAAAAAACACAGCACCTTCTTAGTGCGGCCCGGCGCCGGGAGAATCGGTTACGCAATGCCCTTTTGCGTCTAAGAGAGAACCGGCTTAAAAGTAACCTTATTCGTGTGCGACATGGAGCAAAAGGAAAGGAGGACAAAGGAGGAAGGTTTTCAAGCTGGGTTGCTCAAAAAGCAGATCTTTTGACTGAGGGTTGGAAAGGCCAGGCACTGGCAAGGTCAAAGGTCACGGTGGAAGATGAGGAAGGATTTTGTTTTTATTGTGGAAGAGACAGTGAGGGAAACAAAGTAACTGGCCATAAAGACGCAACAGTTGGACCTGATGATGTTCAAGGGATCCAGGTAAGGCGCAGGCCTAAAGGAATAAAGGAAATCGTAAAAAAAGTAAATGTTCCTAAAACACTCAAAGATCGAGGGTCAGTGAACACAATCACTGATGTGCCACCCATTGACCAACAGAGCTACTATGTTTATTACTGTGAGAGTGTTGAGAAGGAGGACACGATGCAGGTGGTCACCGTAGAATTGCAACCACACCAGCTTAACACAGAGAATGAAGCTTTTATTGACATGCAGAATAATGCCGAAACCATCCAACAACAACTTGCTGTGCTGCAACCACAGACTGAAGAAATACACCCACAGACGCATACTGTACATGGACCTGTAAAATACTCATCCACACTGCATGATGCTTCAGCACCATTCCAGCTTCAGGTTCTGCAGTCACATCAGGGACTGCTTTTTCCAGAGATTGATACAAAAGAAAAGAGCGAAATAGAAATGGATAATGGAGGAGGACAGCACTATTACTGGGTACAGGAAAGGACAGATGATCATGTCATATTGATGTCAGTGCCTGCGGAAACAAGAAAACAGAGCAAAAGTGAAAATGTTGAGAGTGTGATTGAGGCTGTGCAACATCAGTCAGTATTGGAGAGGTTTCACTTGAGGGGGACCGAGGATCCACTACATGTAAAATGCGATTCCACTCCATTGAAAACTACAGGGTGGGGTAACAGTCAAGTCACTCGTCAGTCAAACATGAGGCATACAGGAGTGGGTGGAGATGTAAGGGAGAGACTAAAGGAACATCTTGAGGGGTTTGAGCTGCAGCTTAGCAGCGAGTTTATTGATTGAATTGCTCTATATATTGCTGCTATAATCTTGCCCGTGGTTATATTTCCAAACAATTTGCAACCTGTACCTACAGAAAGGCTCTTTGCAGAAGAGTTGAGCAATCTGTTTAGATCAGCATCATTGGAAACCATAATTTAATAAAACACTACTACAATGTTTATGTTGAAAATTAAAATGTTCACTTTGACAATAAACATGGAGTATGGACAGTTTCATCAATATTAGACAGCAGTATTATGAGGATTGGCCCTTAAAAGCATTGTTTTTAAGCTTTGTTCACTTAAAACTCAAGCCAATGTTAACTACTTGCATAGATCAATTTAAATGTGCATTGTCAAAGGAAGGCCCAGTTCTTTATTCCTCTTAAGGTGTTAACCATTAAAAAATTTAAATCCTGGGGAGTTTGATCCTTACATTTGTAATTGGCTTGCCTGTAATCCCAAAACTCTATTTTCTATAAAGCTTGTAAAATGATGTGCATAGTCAGTACAAAAAAACTGGTTGGATGTAGAGACCACATTTACGGTGGTCCATATTGAACTATCATTATTCCTCAACAACACAATTTCCCTTTGTTATAACAAAGTACTTGGTTTAGATTGTGTGATTAATTTATTGGACTTTATGTGGATCTCTCTTTTTAATTAGAATCTATTTTGCATGAGCATCCATATGTATCCGAAAGTATTGAATACTAATTAAAGCTTTAACAATGTACATACATATACACAAGATATAAACATAATACTCAAAAACCTAGAATAATTATGTTGATACAAAAAATACCTGCGTATTCAGTGTTCATTGATCTTAATCTAATAAAAATCAAGTGGTGTGTTGACCCCAACAATGACAGTGAGAGTATTACCACAATGTGGATACACAGAAAAACAGTTTTCTGTATTCACCACAGAATTTGTATTGTGTGTGTCAATATTTTACATACATTTACAGATATTCTTTAAATACGTTCATTTGTCAATTTCTTTTTTTTTTATGTCGTTTGCTTGTGTAAGTACAGAGCACGAGCTTTCGTCAGTTCGAGCAGAAAATGGATGAGATGTGTAAACATTCGGATTGAATTCATACACACTGGGGCGCCGCCAGGAATTTTGGGCCCCATGAAGAAAAATCTATTGGGCCCCCTCTGTGCAGCTGTTGGCACCACATCTCTAGGCCCTTACTGTCCAATCAAAAGCTTTAAATAACTCCAATCAAAGGCTTGCAACTGTCTTGCTTCTTGTAGTGCAATACTAGTACTAGCAAAATATTTACTCCTGGTGATCTGTAAATGTAAGTCTACATACAGTATGCAGCTCACTATTTGATGCAAGATTAAAAGCCACCATAAAAATGTCCATTCTTAATGTATTTTTATTGTAAAAATATTGACAGATTTAAAAAAAGAAAAAACCTAAATATATATTAACTTTTAATAAAAATAAATTAACATCATCATCTCAAAACAATGAAAACAGCTTTTTTTTACTTAACTGCACATATATGCCAACAACAAAATAAAGTTGACGTGTAAAACGGAATTTCCACATCAGGGTTATTATAGTGCTACAAAACAGATAAAGTGATCACTAAATCAATAGGTGGAATATGGTCATAACAAAACTAACAGTACCAGTGACATCAAATTAAAAGGTAAGTTAACATGGTACAAATAAGAACAATGGAAATATATACCAATAAATGACACTAACACTACAGAACATTGACCCAAATTACCTATAGTTCTGTGTTATCATCACTTGATTACATACATTAGATATGATAGATTTGTGTGTGTGTGTGTGTGCAAGCTTCTCAAATACACTGCCCTTCATGGTGGGAATAATAAGGTCTGTATCTATAGATGTCATTTAATGGCCAAAATTCAGTCTAAATGAACGCATCAAACTGGATTATTTTAATATTGTCTGTAACCTACATGCAGTTTGAGGTGAGCTACTCATTGTTTTTTAGATTAGATAGATTAGATTCAACTTTATTGTCATTACACATATACAAGTACAGTGTAACGAAATGTAATTTAGGTCTAACCAGAAGTGCATAGCAAGTGCAGGATATACAGTTAGAATAAATACAGAATACAATATGAGAGAATATAATACAGTGGGCATGGACTATAAAAATATTTTGCAGTAGGAATGTTCTATGAAAATATGACAGTAGGTATATACTATGAACAATATATACAGATGACTATATACTATCAACATTAATGTTCAGGTGGCTATGAACAGATGATAATTTAGACTCATTTAGGCTATTGTTTCTAAATGCATCTAATACAGACAAGAGGTTATTTTTTATGTCATAATGGTCATTATGTGAGAAAAACAATTTTGTTTCATTTCTGTCATTAATAAATATTCCACTTTCTTTTTTGTTATGGTTAAGTCATTAACAGTGTTGCTCACCTTTTTCACTGGGACAGGGAGGGGTGCAGTTATGGGGAGACTGGGGTGCTGCTGACTCATCTGTTGTTAAGTCTGTTATGATGGCCATGGAGTCATGGACAATTATTTCATATGAATATCTTGCTAAACGTTTCCCTGCACTGATTAAATGTTTATGAAATGTAGGCTGACACTAGCCTGCAGCTAGCTAGCTTATTTCACTATGGACAACAGGTTAATACCACTCAGACTGAATGCTACACACCTTTCTTGGTGAAAAACTGGGTTACAGATTGACACCCTTTCTTTTGTCTTTGCTCTCTCAATTTTGTTTCTTTTCATTTTTTTGAAAACCAGATTTTTTTACTGCGCAACATAGTTGTCTCTGTTTCTGACACGACGCGACTTTCTGCAACTAAACACGTCACTGATGACGAGTGCGCTGATGCAGGACCGAACCATTTCATGCAGACACAGGGGGGTGGTCGGTCAATATGGATGTTTACTTTTTGGTCAATTGGGGATATTTAACTTTTATTGCCAAAATACGTTAAATAAAAGACATCCTTCATTTTATTATTATTTTAAATACACTAAATGATGATGATTTATATAGTGTATAATATAATTAAAAATTAATTCGTTTTTACCTATTTGTTTGGGCCCCTGTCAGTCAGGGGCCCTTGGAATTGTCCTAACTTTTCCCCCCTATACGGCGCCCATGCATACACAAGTTGAATTCAAGTACATCGCCAAAAATATAATTACTCCACCGTCGGAAATTGTCAATGTGGCCACACGAGGTCACTGTTTCATAATACATTAAACTCTGAAAAACATTGTCTTCGTTAAATGTATTTTCTAGATAACAGTTTACATGCAAAGTTCTTGACTATTATTGTCATGAAACAAATGTTTGCCATACCAGAACAATGAAGATCTATTGCTCTGTATTGTGTTGGTAATTAAAGTTAGTAATCAGTTGCAAAAGACAAATTTGCATAATTTGCAATTCATAGCTATTTGACAAAAACATGTCGAGGCAAGACTCACGAGGACGAGACCCCCGAGACATCGGTCAACTGCGTAATAATAAAACTAAACTAGAACCGTAAGTTAAATGGTTTAAACACTTACTTTACACTTACTTAAAACTATTAAAATGTATAAATGAATAGTTGACACAAAATAAACTGTGAATTAAAATTACGCTAACAGACGCACTTGGCTATGATTGGTCAGCGAAGAGAAGGCACCGCCCACATACTGAAGATATTAAACCTGTTGTCAAGCACGCATCAAACTCTACCGTGCGCCTCTACCCTCTTGTCGACTTACTAATGGTTGTACAAGTGAAATCACGCATTTGCTACAGCAGCAAAAGCATGGAAGGCAATCAACAAAAAGTGGAGGCTAATATTTTATTGCTTGGAGCTGAGAACGTTGGAAAGTCTGGTAAGTCTTTTTATGTCTTTTATTCTTCTATAAAATTACATCATAGAATTGGTTTCAGTCGGAAGTAGATGAGTTACTCGTTTTTTTTCAACAGCTCTAACCGTGCGCTTCCTGACGAGGCGGTTTATTGGAGAATATGGAGATATAGGTACTTGGATTACAAATCATCACAGTTTGCTGCCTCTCATTGCGGGTTGCCTCTCTGAACGCTTTCTTGTCATCTATTATAGAATCAATTTACAGCCACGTTGACCAGATTGACGGGCGTGATATTTGTTTCAACATCTGGGACTCGCCTTGCCAGCAGGTAATAAGGTTTTCAATTTTGCTGAAAGAGAAAACAATATAAACCACCACAAAAAATTTATTGAATGTATTGGTTAAAATAGGGATTTTATTGGAGATCAAGGTGTCTCTGCTTCCTGTGCATGACCAATGTAATATACATTGCCAATATATGCTGTAATCTATCCGAAATATGGAAAATGATTAGGATCTGCAAATTGCAATCTCCTTATTGTTTGTATTTTGGGCTCTGGTGTTATCGGTTGGATGAACCAGTAACACCATTTAATTATACGGAATAATGCCCAAAACTCACTGTAAGGAATCCTGTACTGATTTGAATGGAAAACAGTTAATTGATCAAGGAAACCTTCAGAAAGAATCACAACATAAGGATGATAGCTTTGCTTTTAAGTAATGCATAAATCTTTCATTTCAGAATGTTGAAGAATCAGGGCACATAAGTGACAGACAGCTGCAGTGGGCAGACGGCTATATTCTTGTGTACAGCATCTGTGACCGCGCCAGCTTCAATGTGGTGCAGGAACAAGTGCAGTGCATACGACACGCTAAGCAAAAACTGGCCAGCACAGCCCCGATCATCATTGTAGGGAATAAGAGAGATCTCCAGCATCTGCGAACCGTGTCTAGCGAAGAGGGCCGACTGTTGGCACTCTCAGCGGACTGTGGGTTTTTTGAAGTCTCAGCTGCTGAAACCTACCACAGTGTGCTGATGGTGTTTCACGAACTGTTAGAACTGATCCGAGAGGCAAGAGCGTTCAGGAAGGGCAACGCAGGGTTCAAAGGCATCGTGAGGAGCATGTCAGCTGTGTTTGGAAGAAAGCGGACTGATTAGTTTTATATTCCCCCTTAAAGCGGTGGATAATTCAGGGGAAAACCCTCTAAGAATCCATATTGGAAGGAAAAGAAATATTATTGATCTGGTTGGGATTTTTGCAAGTTGACAATTTTAGCTGTTGTTGTGGTATCAAAATCTGATCAGAAGCAGAATCTCAAATTCTGTTTCCGCTGGATGTTTTCTTGTTTTAAAATGGAAAGATATTAACAAATTTGAACAGAAGGCACATTATTAGCACCCATAAATCATTTTTAAATCAATAATTTCAACCTTAGTTTTTTCTTAGTGCAAGAACACATGCTTATTAAAGTTCTAAGGACTTTCAAAACGAGACTTGCATTCAGACTGTGCAGTACATTCAGACTGTGCAGTACATTCTCTCTTGTACTTGTCTTGTTTTATAGTAGCAAGTAAGTGCAATTGTTGGCTTGTTCCTTTCTAGCCCTTTGTCTTTGCAACTATTGAAGACTAAAATGTTGCTTCCAGCACATGATAAATGTTATTGATACACTGGAGTGTTCAATATTTTTCTTTTTTTTTAAATAGCTTTTTCATATACAGCCCACATAGGTCATATGTAATGCTAGAAATTCAAGACCTTTGTCTACAAAAATGGATTTACAGTATGTGCTGTAGTGAATTATGGCATTTTAAAAAGGTTGTCCAATTTCCCCCTGTTATGCATACACTGAGAATAATGTGTTTTTAAAGTCTTAGCTGTGTTTCATTGGATACATTGATGATACTTCCTGTTCATGATTGCCAAACACAGACTGTAGTATACAATGTTAGTTTAAAAGCCTATGCTAATATTGTTTTATAATAAAACATAAAATGCTTTTAAATGTGTTGCATTTTATTGTAACAGTTCATTTACTCCTTTGAGTGTATGAAACATTATTATAAAACAGTATATCTTAATTATTATGATCTGCAATTTGCATGTGTCTCAGAATTGGGCTCTGCTCTGTAAGCAAACAGATCTTGCATTAGTCACTTGCATTGTGACAAAGTTTATGATGACCTCTATAGCAACGATAAATTGTTTTAAAACTTAATGCATTCACGTCATAATCTTGCATGCTTAAAAAATCATATTCAGAATCAATCATTCGGACAAACATCCAACCAACACATTTTTAAACAACAAGCTAATTTTTAAATGACTATTGAACTTAAATTCTTTGCACCCTTTTGAAGTAAAAGGATCAGTCCCATTAAGTAATTTGCTATTTAGTTAACCAAGCAATATAACAACCTTGTGTAAATGAAGTAGTAACAAATTTGCCACTCTGATGTCATTAAGCCCTATTTGTCCAGACCCCTGAGCATCACATGTTCATTAATACACATGTCAACAAGCTCAGAGCGGATAATATCACGTTTATGGGTAGTTTATGTTTGTTAGATGGATAAATGACTTTTCTATTTATACAAATATAAATTACTGAGCACATATAGCTTGCTAACAACATTGTGATCCATATTGTATTGACATAAATCTGTAAATGTCAGTTACACCGCATGTTGGCAATACCACATTCGTAAATCTTTACAAATCCTTGAACTTTTACAACTTCCAATTTCGTAGGCTTTGAAGGCATAAAGGGTTGTTTTCAAACTCATTGCTACAAGGATGCAGTGACAAAAAGTTAAAATCAATACTTTTGTAGTTCAGACAGAGGGAGTCGCTCACAGTGCCTCCCTCCTGCCAGGATGCTTTGCGGGGGAGCCGGCTGAGATCACGGAAGTTGTTGCTATGCACATTACAAATACCCTCCTCAGTGTGATATGATATTCATTGACGCAGATATGCCTCCATCCACAGAATTTCTGTGACACACCAGTCTGGATTCTACCTACAACTTGTTTACTCTAACATTCACACACAAGCCTAAGCATAAATATTCCCAATGATCCACAAAGTTATCCTCATGCTTTAACAACAGAAGCAAAACATTCTGGCCATTCTGAGAATCATGTTTATCTATATAGATTATTGTTGAAAATTATTTTATATAGTTATTTTACCAACACAAAGCCCAACCAACAGGGCTGTTACCACTATAAGGAGACCACCACAGTGGAATGCTCTCAACCACCATAAAGATTCTTTGGTCTATGCCCTGTTTTTAATTGGACAGTTATTCCAAGAATTCTTTCATAATTTACTCACTTTCAAGTCATTCAAAACTTGAATTACCTTTTTTCTTCTGCAAGATATTTTGATGCTTAACTTTGATCTTATGATCACAAAATATATTCTGTTGTGAGTCATATACAGGTTTTTAATGAAATGTGTGTAAATCAATTATGACTTGCTCATAAAATTATATAATGATAAAGACCTCCTCCGCATTCCTACGCAATGTTGATGATATCTTATTACAACACCTTAATATGTTCATCTAAGAGATCATTCTAATGCTGGATTCACACGGTACGCGGCAGTCCATCTGTCCAGTTATTTTCAAGAGGTGGTGAGCTCATACAGGCTGGCGAGGCAGAACCAGGACAAACGGCTTCTGGTTCAGGGGAACAAAGCGGAGCAGAGAGGCAAATCCTCTCGGAGCGCAATGACTTTCCCCTGGAACAGTTCCGGTATGAGTCCCTAAAATTTGCTTTCGAACAGGTCAGTTATGTGGACGTTCAGCCTCTCCAACCCTTATTTTGCGATCATAAAAGACTGGTTGTATCGAGTTACCCAAGATGCTCAGACAAAGGAAGTCTCATGGACCATATCCTCCGACCTCATAGGGCATATGCCAACACTTGAAGGCGGTCTTACGGGCTCTGAGGGTGGCCGGGCTCACAGCCAACCTAAAGAAGTGTGCGGTTGGGCGGGTGGAGGTCAGGTAGCCGGGAAGTGGTGGTTCTACATTGAATTGCACCCCGGGCGAGACCACCTTTGAGAAGCACCTAAATAGCTTAGGTTATGTTCGTCTTTGAAACTAACTACAGATTTGGAAATGCTGTTTGCTAATAACAGGGCCTAACATTAACCCAACTGATGGAAATGAATAATAATAACTTTATAATCACTTGTAACAGTTTTGTTGCAAAGCACAATATTATGGTGAAATTAGATCTCGTGTTTGTTGACTTAAAACCAAATTTGTTGTGTAAGCATAGCAAGCATCATAGCAAAAAGGCTAACAAACGTAAGAGTTATTAAACCTACAATTAACATTAGCCCTTCAGATGACAACTTGGATACAGTAATCATACCACAGAGAGAACATCATAGTTGCAAACCTTTATTTTTTGCTCGTTTCTCCTCTTCTTCTTTTCGAAATTGTGCACCTGATGGCTTTGACCTTTTCCTGTCCATCTCTGTTTATTTGACAATCGACAATCAACAGATTTCCCGTCCCCTACCCCCCAACACTGTCACTCACGTCACAAAACGAGTCATGACCAGAAAGACTAAACCAATTCACCTTGGTAAGGTGACACATCATTTTGTATGACTGACGTGTCAGACAGGGGGCTGGGTGCCGTACTGGCCCAGGAGGTGGGGGAGGAGGAGCAGCCGGTGCTTTCCCTAAGTCGCAAGCTCTCGAAGAGAGAGACTAAGTACAGCACCATAGAAAAAGAGTGTTTGGCCAAAAGATGGGCCGTTCTCACCCTTCGGAACTACCTCCTGAGCGGGGAATTCACCCTCTGTTCGGACCTCTGCAGTGGCTCCACCGCATGAAGGATACCATCGCCCGGATCACCCGTTGGTATCTGGCCTTTTAAGTTCCAGGTGGTCTACATTTCGGGTGCACAGATGGCTGTGGCCGACTTCCTCTCCAGGAATGGGGGGGGGGGGGCTGCAGGCCGCTGTCTGCAGCAGGAGAGAGAGCCGGGAGACGAGTGGTGAGAGAGTGGGGCACCTGTAGACAATCAACACCTGGACCTCGAGACTTCACAGCGGCACCAAAGCCAACTGTGGTTGGACGTGGGACTATTTTTGTTGGGTTGTTTTGAGGATTAAAAGCCTGTGTTCGTCCAAGCCAACCTCGTCCTCTTCCTTCCTTTTATTGAACCTTGTTACACTCGTTTTGTCACTCATTGTCCTTTTGTTGATTTTCCTTACTACCTTTAATATAAAGAGTCCCTTCAGGCAATTAGTCTGGTAACTCAGCGTATGGTGGAAGTGTTTGAGGTAAATCAGGGCCAAGAGGGATTTTGAGAACAGACAGAGTCTGAACACTGTGTGCATATGAGATCCTGCACGTAAATTATAACTTTTGAAACTATTTGAAAGCAAATGCACCACAGAATGGGCCTCACTGATTTTGTGCAATGAACTAAAATAAATTCAAGTAAGTGCTTTCATGAGCTTTCACACATTATTTAGATCAAGGTAATGTGTACATGTAATCACAATATTGCCAAAATCCCATTATAATCACATTATGATGGTGCCTGTAAACTTAGTCACTGACTTAAATGTGCTTAGATGTGCTGTGTTTATTGCCAGGTCGGACACAAAAAAGGCTAGAATAGCAGAAGTGACGTTTTTGGTACTCATTAATTTTTAATTAATTTTTTTTCCACAACATGTAAAAATAATGTATGTATTTTGGTACCTAACAACAACATTGTTTGTAACTTGAGTGCATTTGGTTGTATATTTGGTAAAACAAACTCTGTACATAACTTTGTTTTGAGCCACTAGTGAGATTCCTACATTTATAGAGCTTTGGCCCACTCATATTTTGCAAACTGCTCCAGTTTTCTCACATTCAAATTGTCCCGACAGTCTTTCTGTGGACTCATTGCTGGTCGGTCTGTCTTTGGACTTTTTGCTTCTCACTTCATAGATATGTGGTGATTTTTTTTCAACCATTCCAAGGTGTTATTTATTCTTACGGCCAGTCTCCTGCTGGTACCTCTGCAGGTTCTTGTCAAAACTGCAATAAAAGGCGGGGCCTCAATTACAAAATGCAGTATAGAAATTTTCGTACTTAATGTACTTAGGTAAGGGCTTATGACTTTGTAGTGGAAAATTATACTAAAATCTATGCAACTAATTAACACTGCTAATAATATGAAAAGAAATAACAATAAAAAAATTGCATGTTAACATAGAAATAATGTATATATTTCATAACTTAAGCTAAATATGAATTTTATAAAGAATAAAAGTTATTTAGAAACAACAAATAACAGGTTTTCGACAGTTTTTCAACAATTACAGTATTTCCTTGTTCAATGCCATAATATGTGGTACAGATTCTTAAACAATCTGAAGTCTGAATCTTGAAAAGTCTGAATGGTGGTTTTCATATAGAAAGTCTTTGTATCAGAGACATAGTAAATCACAGCTGTGTTAAAGTTGATTCAGACATAAAACATGCCCTCCTGAATGTTGAATGGACCCCAAGCAGAGTAAGCTAATGATTAAACTCCATGATAAATCCTCTGGAATGTGTGGGTCAACAACCGAATACAGCACAATAACAAGAGTCAAATGCAGATCAGAATCATGTTATTCTATTCTAAATTGTGTGCAACATGACAATCACGTATTTAATTTCAGATTTTCAAAATATAACAATAATCTAAATATAACAATATAATTCATTAAATAAAAAAATGTCGTCTACACATAAATATAATTTATTAAATGAAAAAATAAATAAATGCACATTTCTGCATATAGAAAAATTCAACATCAATAATGCTACAATGACCTATCACAAGGTCAAACAAGATGTCCTCATAAACATCAGTGGACTTGTTGCATGAAGCGAGGTGACAGAGACAGTTAAAAAGATGGAAGATGATCCCCTAAGTATGTGTGCCTTTTCCTCCAGTAAAAAAACAATAAATGTTTAGAACCAAATATAGTTACAACCATATTGGCCGCAAAATACAACATCGTAATTGCTGATAAAATTTAAATACAAAAGATTTAAATAAAAGAGATGGTTTGAATCAGGCGTTCTGCAGTAGGAAGATATCTAAAACATTCTCGAAGGGGGTCCGAGGACCATGGTTGGGAACCACTTGTATAGGTTACCATGGCAATGAACACTTAAAAGCCAAGCCATCAAGCCAAGTAGGGGGTTTAAAATATTTAGCATGAGTTTGATAAAGGGATTAATAAGCAACCAAGATAAGACTCTTAGTCAAGGTTTAACTGAACAGGTTCCTGATGAGAATAACTTCTTTAAACTAATAAATTAAAAATCCTCCATATTATTAACTTAAGTCTTTCCAATGAAACCAAAGTACACAGGAAAAATAACTTCCCTTCTGAGTTGTTCTGATATCTTAAAAGTACAGGAAACATTAACTGAAGTTTTTAACTAAGGAAAAAGACATTCAAAATGATGATACATAAATGTGGTCGTATTATTTAACCCTAAGAACAAATTATTAGAGATTGCTCTTAACTACTCGATTTGATGAAGTTCTTCATATTTAAACATTTAGAAACACACACTTCACTTTTTTCACAATGACAAAGCTGTAACATTTTATTTTGGGCTGTGACCTCCACAGGGTCTGCTAAACTGAGAAGTTTATTGTATTACACATAAAAACACACCCCAGGCCTAGGTGTGTGTGCTGAGGTACTCTAAGCAGGTGGGTTTTAAGATGGTATTTGAGACAGGCATTCCTGGCATTCCTCAGGGCACCTCAGCCCCCTCCATCCAGAATTTCCTTCTTTTTATCCCATATGCTGCAGAGAGTGACGCAGCACAAAACAGAGCTGGCTTCTCACTAGACCGTGCACCTGCATGATGGCTCGCCCAATGATGCACCTGTGCTGCTGATGTTTAAATTAAACTCACGTGCCAGATATCATCCTGCTGTGCGTTTTTAATTTGACAAAGAGTTCCTGTAGCAGCTCAGCCGGTAGGAACAGTAGGCCAATATTGACCCTGTGGAGAGGTTGACAAGTGCAGCTAATCAGTCAAGTCAAGTCAAGTCAGCTTTATTTATATAGCGCTTTTTACAATTTTCATTGTTACAAAGCAGCTGTACAAGAAAAAATGACTATAAGTAAAACATAAAAGGTTATGGAATTCAAAACACAGGTCAAATATCAGACATACAATAAATTCCTATATGCAGTGTTAATTAAATAAGACTACCAAATTCTAGCAGCCCCCCCGGCCAGGCAAAACAGTGCAAAACAGTATGCAAACGGTGGCGAGGAACCCAAAACTCCATTGGAGGAGAAAAAAAACCTCGGAGGGAAACCAGGCCTAACCAGGGGATTCCAGTTCCCCTCTGGCAAAAACTGCAGCCTCTGCACAAGCTCAACAGTGCTTGCACAACAAGGCGAAAATAAAAAAAAAATTAGATTTAAAATTATCATTAATAATCTAAACAGTCATATGCTTCATTGATTCAACGTATCGTCCATGCACTGAAGGCAGCCAAGTGTTGAAGTACTCCAACAATGTCCAACATGTCATACCAGTAGTCTTACATATTTGTATACGATAGCGGCACAATGAAAACGAGATAGAAACTATAACTGTAATTTATGGTGAGAATAAAAAGTGCGTGAGGGATGATCTCATCACTAAACAGTGGTATAAGGTCAACCACAGAGGTGACAAAATTGAGAAGCAGTGAATGCAAGATCATTTTGTGTTCCAATCCAATTACATCATTGTTTTTTTCAGCATGCCCAACACGTGCAAGATGTCCAGACATGCCTCGTAAGACCAGAGCAATGCTCTAATTCTTTAGCATCGTACTAAGCGGGTACACACCAAACCATTACCAATAACTGCAGACGAAAAAGAAGGCTGATAAGTTAGAAATATTTGTGCACTTGAGAATGAGTTCTTGACTTCGTTGTTTGCTTTCTCGTGCACTTGTTCACTAAGGTAAACAGCCAATCAGAATGATCTGAAACCCAGACAAGCTCTGCCGCCAATTCGACATGCTGAATCAGCAAAAAGAAAATGCTAATGGAGACTATTTAACCAGACAACGTTTAAAACCAGACATTGGCTTGGTGTGAACTGACCCTTATAGTACGTCCTTGCTCAGGTAACGCACCCCTGGATGTTATTGAACTTTTATTCTAGGTGTGTTATCAAAACACAGTCCCCCACAAACAGTAGTAGAAAGCTGGGAACAATGCATTTTGGTTTTGGCTCTTCATTTATTTCTATTTTATTCAAGTAATCTTGTTATTTTTACTCAAACAACATACACATCTCTGCTACAAACGGTCACTTAAAATGTGTTTTTTCATACCTATTGTTCACCTACTGAAACTGACAAAAGGGCAAATTCTACAACTTACCCCATGTGTTAGTTGTAGCACTTGCTAGAAGTGACCGTGATTTACCGTAATCCTAGGTCCATCTTGAAGTGCCCGAGTGAAAAAGGTCATTGTTTCCTATAGTATATATATGCTATGTGCGCCGGATGTTACTGAACTGGCTGAGACAAAACGCGGAAGCAATTGTGGATAGAGTCTATTGAGCATAATGAGTCCAGCAAAGGGTTATGGGAAATGTAGTGTGAAATAATAGATGTAAAGAGTGCTCTCTGGTGGAGAACAAAGTCACTCCAGCTGACGGTTGTAACATGGTAACGTTGGGCCCCCCCAAAGTAGCAGCTTTCAGATGCTCCCAAAAGAGTCCAGAGGGGAGTTGGTATGGAACTGGAACCAGTGTAGAGCAAGAAACCAGGGCAGGGCAAGAAAGGAGAGCAGCAGGGCATGATTGCTGGAGGCTCTGGCGTGGCAACCATTATAGCTAGAGGCTCTAGTGTAGTGGCCACATGTTGGCCATGATGGTTGGAGGATCCAGAAAGTCAGCAATAATGGTTGGAGGCTCTGGCTTGTAGCCTACTATTTTTCAGTAGCAGGTGGGTATAGACACAATCATTGCGGGTGTGGGCGGGAGCAGAACACACGCGTTGTGGGAGAGGTAATGGTCCAAAATAGTGGACGAGTCCGGGAATAAAAAACCATCCCGCACAGCGCTCTAACACTTGTGAAACAGAAAACCAGGAAAGTAGGAAAAAAGAAAGTGCTTTGAATTGCAGTTGACACTAAAAAAGAAATGGTTGTAAACAAGTGCACTCCAGCTGACAGGTGAAACACCAACAGCTGGGTTTGTACATTTTGACCACAAAACTGGGTTGAAAATAACCTAGCAATTATTAGAGTCTATGAACATTCATAAGTGGCAGTTCAGAACTTTGGACTCTTTGTCGGCATCTCAGTTTGAAACCTAAAAATGCAGTTATATGCAGAGGTATTTTCTTTACATCGATTGTGCTTTGGTACTGCTGTTCTGCGCAGCTGAATCCCAACACTGTGCTCAGACATAAATTTCCATAACGTATCAAGTATTCTTACACCCTTATTGCACAGTTCACCCAGAAAAGAATGCCCCTACGCTAACCAGCGAAAGTAAGATGCCCATCAATGTGCTTCGTTTGTGTTACGGAAGTTCGGCTATGTTTGTTTGTACACAGCATTTCGTGGATGAATGATATATGAATGGATATGATAAAACGCTAAAGTATGGATATATCGCTGGATTTGCAGATCGTTTGAAACTGATCGATGGAGTGGTCTCAGCACTAAAAGATGCCGGACATGAACCGGCCGCGGTAAGTTTGCAATCATCATTCATTGTGGTATGCTGTGTAAGATTGGGATGCAAATTCCATGGGGGATTCCATAGCATCAGAACCCGCACCAGTAGACTATGCAACAGCTTCTTTCCCCAAATAGTCAGACTCTTAAACTCTTGATTCCCTCCATCTTTTCATCAGCACTATACTTAATCCCCCACTGACATCCACAATCACACCATTACATGTATATGTACATTAATAAAAATAAGAACTCTACCAGCGACATCCAATGTATAAACTGTTTTTCTGCATATACTAGAAATACTTACCAATCATTGTGCATTACGCACATTATGTGTATATTTTATGTTGCATGGGTGTATATGGTTAAGTGACAATAAAAGGGATTTGATATTGAGTTTGTTGGATGAAGCTCTGTTTCTCAAGATGTGGTGCCCTTTTGTTTTGGACACCTTGGCACCAGTCTTACAAACAGTACAAATATTTCCCCATTTGAGGCCAACAGGAAACTAAACTTGACTCTGTCTACATGTGTAGTATACTGGTCTTATTGTAGGCTATAAGCTTCTATTTTCCATTGAAGGCAAATGAAGGGGATGAGCTCTCATAAATGACAAAAAGCTAGTTATTCGTACATAGTTGTTTTATACATACACGTCAATATCGGCTATATTGTGTACATACCACATTGTTAGGGGAGCATCTGTCAAATCCAAAAATGCAAATGTATATGAATTTGCATCCACATAACAGTTACAGTCTAATTTGAGTAAAAACCTGGAGTAATGCATCTTATCATAAGAGTAATGTGCAAAAGCAATTATTTTGACAGCTTTCAGTCCCTCTTTACTGTACAAAAGCTAGTTTAGCAGAAAACATTTACATTCAGGCATTTAGCAGGTGCTTTTATTCAAAGCGACTACCAAGAGTTGGGAAACAATTAAGCGATACAGTATATATCGAGACAAAAACACAAGAAGTGCTTATAGCAAGTCACCAGTTCTCACAATGCTGGAACACCACCTGTTGAGGAGAGGGTTTTTTTTTAATAGAAGAACAGTCAACATGTTCTTGTAAAGTATTCATGGAAAAGATATGGGCACAACCAAAGGGTAGATATTTCCCAGTCCCTTCAGTTTCTTAGACCGAAAATGACCTACATAGCTGGACCACCCTCAGCTGAGCACTTCTGTAAAAAGTAATTACATATTCTCATTAGAGTCACCAGCCTTCTGACCTGCATCTCTTGGCTGGTTTTCATAGTTTTCATTACCTCTCCCAGGTGTCCAATGGAGGCCTTACTTGTTTTATATAAGTGGAGCTCTGCAAAGCGAGACAATAATGGCTTTTTCTGTGTCCCTGTGTAACGTGGAGAATAGCAGACAACAGCACAGTCTCAGATTGCAAGAGATCTTTGATTTGTGCTTTACTGCTTGTGTGTATTACTCAGATCCAAATGGCCCAGTACAGACCTCTTCGCTGTTGGTCTTACAGGGCTTTCTGCCCAGCCATTCCACAGTATCTGTTCATTCGGGGGTGGTGAGGCTGAACGCGGTGGAGCAGTTTGTCACACAGACAAAACAACAAGTATGGCAGAAGGGGCGAAACAGAGAATGAGAGGAATTGCATGTTTCTTAGTGAAATGATTGCAACCTAATGCAATTGTACATCAATAGTGAAATAAAACAAAACCAACAAAAAACACTTTTAAGTGCTTTCAAGTCCGGCACAACGCTTTCAAATGCCAGTCAAAGGAAAAAGATGGTGTAGTTATGAAGCCTACTAGCAGGGGCAAGATTGTTTCATATATGCTCGTCTGCTAGCTACCCTGCTTCAAAACCTACCTAACCAGCATATGCTGTACAGGGATATTGTGAATAGCCGATGTAAACAGTGTGCGAGTTTCAGCTCAGTGGCACCACTGGAAACATCAGTCGTTGTGTCACTGGCAGTCAGTCTGTTATCTCCATTCTCTTGCTTTATCTCCGAGTTCTTTTTGTGAGCCACAGTGAGCCACAGACCTCACGTATACAGTGCTAGAACAGTGGACCACTCACCCAAACAAATGTCCTGCCTTCAAGATTAAAGGCAGGACGTAGGCTGGATCCTCAAAACACCAAAGTATCCCTTCCAATTAAGCCTATTGTATTGGAACTGCAGGAAGCATGTTAAAAACAGTAACATTTTCTGTAGTACATGTTAACAGCGAGTACAAAAGCTGGTGCAGGAATACTTATGTCAGGGCTCTCAAGTTTTGTCAAAAGTTTGGAGTGATATCACATCTGTTAGGAGAGGAGCCATTCAGCACCCCCAACCAATACTCTCAAGCTTTTCTAGGAGTTACATTTGACTATTGTTATAATTGACCAGCACAAATACAGATTATACCAATTGGTAAATCTGATAAAATGTGCATCTCTTTTTTATTTTACTCATATCGTTGTCCAAGTTAAAAAAAAAATTAAGCCTAAATACACCTGTGCCTAATAGCATCGAGACTTTGCACGTTAGTAAGTAACTAACACTGTATCATCAAAATGGTAAAGTAATTTACAAGAATGTTAGAAAGCAATGTGAAAGACTGACAGGATGACAAGACACATGAAAACTGTAATAAAAATCGAGGTTATCACAAAAATGTTTTTTGAACTTTTTCCTAAATACATGTACAAATATTACTGTTGTATAGAGACAGAGCGACGAGTCATAATCTAAAACAACACCCACCGGGGGGGAAATCCAACCTTTGACTTTGTATTGGGGTTTAGCTGCCTCCTTGTCATTTCTGACTTTTAACCAAAAACAGAACAATTTCTAAAAGCTGCTAAGGTGTGCGTACAGTAAACAAACTAACAAAATAGAACCATGTTATATAAGCTGTTGATGCAAAAAACGAGCGTAGGTGGGGAAACGTAATCGGCAACAGGACACATTCATTATTTTTAACCATGTCAAAGGATTAAATAAATGCAAAATAATGAACTAATGGAAAAATATTGTTAGTAGTTCACAGAACGAAACAAAATTATAATTTTACCTAAACACACACATATAAAAAGTAGGCCTATATAGAAACTAAACCATACTCTTATTGTACCACAGTGATAATGTCAGTAGAGAATATAGAATACTCTCTATTTTCGCTCTTTTCTCCACCACTCACAGGATTATGGGATATCAAAAACATATTGTTATAAATGTATCTTTTCAAACATGATATTTTGTAAAGATGAAAATGTCTGTCTTGAACGCCTTCCTATCTTCAGATATTCCACATCACAGAAAAGAGGGGGGTTTTAAAATAATTTTAGTTATTTTGAAAATAGAGTTAGGGGCCTGTCACTTTAATTTAAAAATACTTTCAATTCTGCATTTATTTGTGACATTAACTTTCACTCTAGCATAAAACGGATCAGATTTTGCGCAAACTCAAATAGATGCTTCCCACAGCGGGCAGGACGCAGTTCATGCCCTGATGGTAGAGCGGAGAATGGGAAGCGGTGCCCTGATTCTTCAAAAGATTACATTTACATTTATTCATTTTGGCAGACGCTTTTATCCAAAGCGACTTACAAGTAGTTTTTTACAGTTGCACATTACTGCAGAACAATCAGGGGTAAGGTGCCTTGCTCAAGGGCACTTCAGTCATGACCTGCTGGCACTGAGATTTGAACCTGCAACCTTCTGATCACAAGCCCAACGCTCTAACCTCTAGGCTAGTAAAAATCATTATCATTTGAACACCGAAACAAAACATTTATAAAAGGTCATATGCCTTCCCCTCATCTTTAACTTGAGGTATAAATTGACAGTATGAAGAAAAACAAGATTAGAGAAGCGTAAAATTTAAAACATTGTTTATTTCAAAAATTTTATTTACATATTCAACATTCAGTAACCCCAGTGATGCATAGCATTGACATTCAGTAAATCGCAATGTAGTTCTTAAATACAGTTACATATTGATGGCTTAATTATTTTTACCTGCATCGAGCATTAGTGATGCTGCTTTAATTCATAGAACACCACTATTCTGAAAATGACACCCTTGGGGTAACCTGAAACAGTTTCAGATGAAGCCAGATTAGCATTTTCATACATAAATTCCTTAGTCTTGTAAAACAAATACCTTTTTGTTTTAATCAGAAAACACCATCTCTTGTGTTTAGTTTGTTCTACACATACAGAAGATTATGTGCTGCCAAACGTGCAATTAAACTGGAATATAGCCATTTCTTCTTTTCACTATCTAAAGAAAACTCAAGTCAGCTTCCTGTTAGATCTACACCAATAGAATATGTAGTTCTAGACATGTTGCTCAGGGCTTCAGTTTGAGCCATGGGTGTACTATAGTCAGAATGGACAGGATGGAGGAAGTGAGGCCACATGCCCCCACAAAGCCCGGCCCGGTGGGGTACAGACCCAGCCGGTCCAGCGGAATGAACACGTCACACAGGTTTTTCAGGAGGTCCAGAAGCAGAGGAGGGTTGTTGCGCAGGACCGTGAGCATCAGGCGAAGCTGCATGTTGAGTCTGGCAGAGAGCAGCGAGAGGAGGGGAGGTGGAGACAGGTCTGAGGAAGGAGAGGGGGTGAGATGCAACTCTCCGTCTTCTGGGGTGGGAGTGCGGGGGGAAGAACTGGAGCTAAAGCTTTTAGCTGAACTGCTACGGGACTCTCTCTCCATCAGCAGGTGGATTTCATAGGCATCTCTGGTTAGGCTGAGGATAAGTGCAAACAAATAGTACCTGTTCACAAGAAGTTGGAGAAAAAATGGGTTATTTATTTGTGACAGACACAGAACAGGCATGAAAGAGGGTGAAACCGATGTTTAAAAGTTACACCAAGACTAAATGAGTATTAAAAGTCAGAAAGAATTTTGAACTCTTACTAAATTATATTAACACATACATATTCTACAAATAATAAAAATCAACCTTCAAGGGGAAAATTAAAATTCTGTCATCATTTACTCACTCTCAGATTGTTCCAAGCCTGTATACATGTGTTTTTTCTGCTGAATACAAAGGAAGATATTTGGTAGAACTAATAATTTAATCAGATTTTGAACAATTCAAGGGTGAGTAAATTACAGAGTTTTCAGTTTTGGGTGAAAAAATACAATAATTGTCCTTATGATAATATCTAATGCGTACTGTATTTTATTTATGCTCTGAATTGCATTGAAGCTTGGTTGTTTTGTAAGTAGACATTGTAGCCAAGAAAATAATCTAGTTCAGTTTATTGATTTTTTTGCTAAACAGTTGAAGTTTAGTGTTTATCACCATCATTTCTATATAATGAAGCTCTAACTCACCTAAACGACCTCTGACTCCATTTGTTTTGGTCCAGGTCAGGCAGCAGCCCTGTTTTACCAGCCCATAGCACATTATCACAGGCGAAATACATCGCTTTGTTTAAATGTGCCACCGTAATGCAAAGACGCAATACACAGTCTGAAAGATGCATAGTGCGTTTAGCTGCCTCCAGAGCTTCTGCAGAGTTTCCCAACCGCATTACTGAGTCCAAACACACAAAGACACTATATCCATTAAAGTGAGGGATATAATTAGCATTACTTTTTTGAGTATTTGGTCCCTTTGGACAACTTACGTTTTCTGGTTAGACTCATGTGAGATTCCAGCTGTTTAATGGTGCTCAGGAGTTCAGCACTTGCGCCTCCTTTCTGCAGCGTGTGTCCCAGCAGTGTGCACGCATACTGAGCAGCCCTGGTTAAACACAAACACCAATCTATTGAAAAACATCAGTAGTTCAACCAAAATGTAGGATAGTTCAACCAAAATGTAAAATTAGCCAATTTAGTTTCCACCATCAAGCTTTTCCACGATTTATAATGGTAGCAAATGATGCTCAGGACTTTATAAACTATTTTATTTAGCTTCCGCAAATGCCCTACGCACATTCCCAAGAGTGGATTTCAGGCATACGTTTGAGGTGTAGTGACGAATGCAGAAGCATCTCGCTCCTTTCATGGTTTTTCCTTTACTGTAAAAAACTCATGGAGTGCTTTTTAGTTTTTTTATTTCTGAACGGAGAGAAGAATTTATACAGGCATCGGGTTTAGTCAATAACACAGTTCCGTAAAGGATACACCCGTGTATACTTTGCTCCAGAAGGCCTTTAGTAAGCCCCTGGATTACTTCTATTAAGATGGATGTGCGTCGAAATCGTTAGCATCATAAAGCTTGGAAGAGACGGGCCATGTTTTAATCTCACTACAAATGTGTTCATCTGATAAAGGAGTCATATATAGCTAGGATGGCTTGAGAGAGAGAACATGATGTATTTCCTTTTTGGTTGAACTAACACTTTAAAGTAAACAAATTATGCTAAAGCTTTTATAAACAATCCTTAGCTTTGTGACTCGTTTTTACTGCACTTGTGCTTTTTGTTGTCCTTATGTTGTTCCAATTGCTTCTAATGTTTAGCTCATTTGTAAAACGCTTGGGATAAAACCATCTGCTAAATGACAATGTAAATATTGTTACCGTATTGACCTGTTGAATGGTAAATGGATCCATTCCTTGTTCAATAAAAATAATTGAACAAAGCTACAATAACACGGAGTATACCTTAATGCATGCGTTTTTTAAAGTTTACCTTTTATGCATGAATTATGACAATATCAGCCAGGATTCTTTATCCGATAAGCCATTCCATGTCAACTAAACCAGAGGTCCCTGGCTCAATTTAATTACTTATATGTTTACCAAGATATATTGGCAAGACCAACATCAGTAGTGATGAAAGCCAACATATTAAATGACACTGATGAATAGTAAAGAGTAAAATGACACTTTTCTCCTGGAATTTGGAGTCATGTTAGAGGGGATAAAATGATTTTTAGACAGTATTGCAGTTTTACACAGAGATCAGTACAGATCTACTAGTAAAATCTGTTGACTTGAACAAACCTTGTTGCATTATATGGCAATGTCAAAAGAAAATGTGCATGCTGTAACAACTCAAGAAATGTTACAGATAATTTAATGTCATTTTAGATTCTTGTGTTTGTCCAACTGTTCTTTTGGGAACTACAATTTTAAGAGTCCAGTCCTATGGATACGAGGATCTAAACTATGCCTCCACATGTGGCCTAAACTGTTCAACTGTATGTGACTAAAGTGTCCAACACTTTTTCCTTGTCTTCAAAAAGTTAACGCTAAACATTAGTATGCCCTCCCTTTATAAGAAAAGTTTCTGTAATGTAATCTGAAGAAGAGAGAGAAAACCTTTCATGTTTTAAAAAGCATTGTGTAAGCTTCGACAATATGTATTATTTTATATAATATTTACACGCCACTCAATAAATATCATGGATTTGGACATAACCTACCAAAACAAAAAATCATGACATTTGTTCCACGTTACGATGTTCAATAATAAATAATACCATGTACTTCAAGCTTTAAAAAAAGAACAAGGAAAAGTGTCTCCACTTTGTTGTGAACGTGTACCTGAACACGCGTTCTTTGGCTTGACTCTGCGCGCTGAATCTCACCCACGACTCCATCACACAGTACAGCAAGATCACTGGGCCTGTGTGTCCTTCGCCAGTCTATTCACCGCTTCTGACACCTTCAGATAGAAAACTGGCAGGCTGACAAATACGGTCCCGTAATCTGTCAGTAAATATGTGCACTTAATTGCAGTCGGACGTTACAATTATTGTGCATGTTGTACTGTTTGTAGCTGTTATTGTGCTTCTATCGCACTATGGTCGCCCATCAACGGCAACTGACGAGGGACAATCTGTTCGCGTTGCTTAAATCATATCTGCATCATGCACTTGTCCTTCAATGAAAGCGAAATAGGTGTCTGACAAATGTGTTTGGAATAAACAAATGTCAAACACCCGGGAAAATAAAGAGTACGTTTATTAAGTAAGATTAATTCCTTATAGCGACAATAATATCTCTTATGCCTTCATTTTTGGCTTCTCGAATAAAAATAGCCACAAGGGGTCGCGATTAAATGAAATGTATATAGCACAATAAAAATCTGATCATGAGATTGATTTGTAAGTGAATTTTATTTGTGAATATTTTATGACAATAAATAGGGAAACGGTCAAACATTAAATCAAAAAATCACACGCACGCACGCGCAGGCACACGCTAAACACACTCCATTCCATGTTTATAAACATACTTACTATAGTAAGTGCACAGCATGTGTAAAAAGTCTATAAACCCATATGCTACATTAAAGATGTACAGGTCTGTCTGTCAATTAATAGAGAATGACTATATATAAAATACCCTGTTGAAAAACGATTTTGTTTAAATCATAATCAAGTGCTGACAATTAACCTGAATATAGATCAGCAATGCTTTCGTCATAATTATATAGTGTATTTCGCAACTACTTGATAAAAAAGATCGCAAAAGACATTCTTGTTGGGTACATTTTACAGTACATGTCAAAAACATGTCCAGCTGTTATTTAAAAGTTTATTTTCCGCATCGTGGCAATTATAATAATTATGTTGCAATGTCTCATTACTGTCATATAAAATGATGACCTTAATGTATCGATGATTTTGCTTGTACTGTATACTGAAATCCTGTGAAGTAACTGAGAATGAAAATCATTCTAAGGAATAATACATTTTGCCCACAGCATAAAATATCTGATCACTTGGTAAAGAAGGAAAACCTTTTCTACTTGTATGATAATAATGTCACAGTGAAAATAATTTGAATAGTCTTAAGAATAACATTTTGTAATACATTTTAATAAGGTGAGATGTCAACCCAAACATTGTTTTGTGAGATTCCACCTCATTCTGATACTAAAACTACTTCCGTGTGTCAAAAGAATACAGCCAGGTTAAAGGAATCATTTACAGTACTCATTACACCAGCAAATAAAGTTAAGATTTAAATTTTTGCTTATTTACATGCCTACAATGCATCTATTCACACATCTTGTTTCCACTTTACAACATGCTTTAAAAAACTTTCAGTTAAGGCTTACTGGCCTTAATGTTCACCAAAATGTTTGCTTCGCACATCTGTGACCTTGTGCATGACATGCCCATCTCTCTTCACTTCAGTCTTTCCATATTCTTTATGACAATTTTGTCATATTAAAATTGTCATATTCATTATTTTCCCTGCCTTTTCATCAGTTATAATGTGACATTCTATCTGACATTCATTCACACAATATACTGCTGTCAAGTTTAATATTTGCTTTCCAAAGTGATAAAGTTAAATTAGCCTACATCCATATGACGATTTTGATGTATGAGATTTGTAGTCTATCTGACATCTAAAATGTGTTTCATTGAAGAAAATCAAATATAAATGATTACAGCGGTAGATGGAACTAGTACAGCTTCAGGTAAGACAGCCATTATGTTAAAGGACACAATATCATGTCACGCTTTTCTCTGTGGCTCAGTGCTTAGACTGTTGTGTCTTGTGGAAGGGGGCTTTAAGGCGACTCCAGAGGGAATGATTACGTCGACTTTTCCTCACACTCCCCTGCACCATCTCTACTTCATGCTGACGGATCTGGCGGACTAGTGCGGCAAACACCTCGTCAATGTAATAACGGAACGCTGCTGAGGTCTCAAAAAACGGGCACTGGAACTCTCTTGCCAGCTGTCTGCCCTCCTCCACTGACACCTGAAAGACAAATATGTTTTAGGGTTTAACAGCATTGCATTGGAAGGTGAGCCTTACAGCCAAGCACAAACATTTCTGGTGATAGCGTTTAAGTACAGGCCAATCAGAGGCATTCAAAGCCACAGTATGTAACATTTTTGCAGTAAAATATCCAAAAATCATGTTAGTCGATACGCTTTCCCCTTCAGTCGGTCTCTCGACGTTGTGAGAGACTGACTGGGGTTTGATCTTGAGAACCTACCTTCTCCGAGATAATTAATTATAAAACGCCAATGGGCTTTGCGAATGGCACGCGCACGCCAGTCTCCGCCCCGTGCATACGGGTATAAAGGAAGATGGCGGCGGTCATTCACTTATCCTTTGTTCTTCAGAACCTGTGTGTAGCTACATGCTACACGCGATACTCGACTTCGAGACTGATTTTTACCTGCTGGATTTACGACGCGGAGCAGCGGACTTCTCCTTTTGGTGGACTTCCCCTGGGCGTTTCGGCAGAAGGCTACAGACCTTAAGAGGTAAGTCCCTCCGGCTACGAGCATGTCTCGCATGTCTCGTATGTCTCGGATGCGACAGACTCATCCCGGAGTCTGACGGCCATGATACCTGCGTCACTTGCTTGGGGCTCAAGCATGCTGAGGCAGGTTTCACTGATTCGGCATGTCCCGTGTGTGCGGACATGGCAATCAGGGTGTCGCGGTCACGGTTGGCTACGTTCTTTTCGAGCGCTGCCACCACCCCGTCTGCTTCCCATGCGTCTTCAGCCGCTGTTTCGGCGCGGTTGATCGCTTTGGCGAGCGGCGGGGGCGATTCGGGGACTCCTATGGATGTTGCTCCGTCAGCTGCATGCTCGCGGACCATCCATACCCCTGCACGCTCACCTGGTTCGTCCCCTACGAGCGGCAGACGGCCGTCTCATAGTGGAAAGACTTCATTTAGGGATGATGACTCCATTTCTGTCGCTGCATCGGACAGCTGCCTGCTGGCATCTGATGCGAAAGACTCCTCTGATCTCCTGTCGTCAGGCAGTCGAGTGCCGGAGGAGACTGACGCTGAGATGTTGGCTATGCTCTCTCGGGCAGCCGAGTGTGGCTCCACCCTCCCGGAAACGCTCGCGGCTGGATGCATGGTTTCTGGGATCGGGGCGTGGCCAAAAACCGCGCCCCGCCCCGGTGCCATTCTTCCCGGAGGTGCATGAAGAGCTCTCCAAGTCCTGGAATGCGCCCTTTTCAGCGCGAATCAGGCAGGAGGGTTCGGCGGCTGTGGCTTCCCTGGATGGAGGAGGGACTAGAGGCTACGTTGACGTTCCCCGGGTGGAGTGTGCAGTCTCGGGCCACTTGTGCCCGCAGACAGCTGCCACTTGGAGGGGTCGACCTAGACTCCCGTCCAGAGCATGTAAGCTCTCTTCGACACTCGTGTCGAGGGCTTACAGTGCTGCTGGACAAGCCGCTTCTGCTCTCCATGCTATGGCGGTCCTCCAGGTCTTTTAGGCGAAAGTCCTGAAGGATTTGGACGGTGGGAAGCCCGACCCAACTCGCATGAGTGAGTTGCGCACTGCCACAGACCTCGAGCTTCGGGCAACGAATGTCCACAATGGTGGTCCAGGAAAGGCATCTGTGGCTTAACCTTGCGCAGATGAGCGACGCCCAGAAGGCGAGCCCCATCTCGCAAGCCGGGCTGTTTGGTGAAACCGTGGAGGACATAGCGCAGCAGTTCTCGGCGGTTCAGAAGCAGACCGAGGCGATCAAACAGATCCTGCCGCGCCGCGACGTGGCTACCAGCAGGTCGTCACGTTCTCGGCCGCAGTCTGCTTCCCAACAGCCCCGCCCTCCCGCGGTGGCAACTCCGGTTCCAGGACCCTCCCATAGGACGACCCACCAGAGACGTCGAGCCCCGCGGAAGAAGGCATCTGTTCCCCGTCAGCAGTCCGCCTTTTCAGGGCCCGGCACCCACATACCACAGGTTTTTTCCAAACTAGTGGAGGCTGCTTTAGCTCCTCTCAGGGAGCAAGGCGTGCGAGTGCTAAACTATCTCGACGACTGGCTTGTCTTGGCACACTCGCGAGATGTGTTGTGCACGCACAGGGACCTTGTGCTTCGGCACCTAGACCGTCTAGGCCTCCGGGTCAACCAGGAGAAGAGCAAGCTCTCCCCCGCGCAGAGCACCTCTTACCTAGGCATGGAACTAGACTCTGTCCGTATGACAGCACGTCTCACCAACGAGCGTGCACAGTCAGTGCTGCGCTGTCTGATGTTGTTCAGTCAGAATCCCTCGACGCCGCTGAAGAACTTTCAGAGGCTCCTGGGGCACATGGCGTCCTCGACGGGGGTAATCCCCCTCGGGGTGGTGAACATGCGGCCGCTTCAGCACTGGCTACAAAGTCGGGTTCCCTGGACGGCGTGGCACGCCGGCACCAGGCGGATTACGGTAACGCCTCAGTGCCTTCGCACTCTCTTACCCTGGTCAGACTTGACCTTTCTCCAAGCGGGGGTTCCACTCGGACAGGTTTCGAGGCGTGTCGTGGTAACGACAGACGCCTCCCTGCAAGGGTGGGGTGCGGTGTGCAACGGGCACGCAGTATCGGGTCACTGGACGGGTCCCCGACTGCGGTGGCATATCAACTGCCTAGAGTTGCTAGCAGTCCATCTGGCACTGAGGAGGCTCCAGCCCCTCGTGCAGGACAAACACGTGCTAGTCCGGTCGGACAGCACGACTGCCGTGGCGTACCTCAATCACCAGGGCGGCATACACTCACGGCAGTTGTCGCAACTCGCCCGACGCCTCCTCCTCTGGAGTCAGCAGGTGACCAAGTCCCTGCGGGCCACGTTTCTCCCGGGCTACCTGAACCAGACAGCCGATGCGCTCTCTCGCCAAGGCACTCCCCGCGGAGAGTGGCGGCTCCATCCCCGCGCAGTCCAGCTCTTATGGGAGCGGTTCGGTCAAGCACAGGTGGACCTGTTTGCCTGCCCGTACTCCACCCATTGCCCGCTCTGGTACTCCCTGACCGAGGGTCCCCTCGGCACGGATGCCCTAGCACACAGCTGGCCGCGGGACAAGCGGCAGTATGCCTTCCCCCTAGTAAGCCTCCTTGCACAGGTCCTGTGCAAGGTCAGGGAAGAGGGGCATCAGGTTCTGGTAGTGGCGCCATACTGGCCCAACCAGACCTGGCTCTCGGATCTGGTAGATCTGACGACAGCCCCCCCCTGGCCCATTCCCCTGACGAAGGACCTGTTGTCGCAGGGGAAGGGCACGGTTTGGCACCCCAACCCAGGCCTCTGGAATCTCCATGCCTGGCCCCTGGACGGGACGAAGAGACCTTAAGGGGCTTGTCGGTAGCAGTCCGGGAGACTGTCCTGCCACTAGGCGGTTGTACGCTTATAAGTGGCGCCTCTTTTCGTCCTGGTGTTCTCCCAGGGAGGAGAACCCACGGAATTGCCCGATCGGGTCGGTGCTGGCCTTTTTACAGCAGAGACTTGAGAGTAATCTCTCCCCTTCCACTCTGAGAGTGTATGTTACAGCAGAGACTTGAGAGTAATCTCTCCCCTTCCACTCTGAGAGTGTATGTTGCTTCTATTGCCGCACATCACGATCTCGTGGAGGGTAAGTCTCTCGGTCAGCACGACTTGGTCACCAGGTTCCTCAAGGGCGCGAGAAGGGTGAATCCACCTCGACCGCGCTCTGTACCATCTTGGGACCTTAACGTGGTCCTACAGGGCCTTGGTACGGCCCTGTTTGAGCCCCTCGGAGTTGCCAGTCTCCCTCATCTGTCGATGAAAGCTGCACTCCTGACGGCGCTCGCCTCCATCAAGAGGGTGGGGGACCTACAGGCATTTTCCGTGTCCCAAGGGTGCCTAGAGTTTTGGCCCGGCGATTCTCACGTTGTCTTGAGACCCCGGCCTGGTTACGTGCCCAAGGTTCCCACCACTCCCTTCCGGGACCAGGTGGTGAACCTGCAGGTGCTCCCCTCAGGGGAGGAAGACCCAACCTCTAGTGTGTTGTGTCCAGTACGCGCGCTGCGCCTCTATCTGGACCGCACACGGAGCCTAAGAAGCTCCGAGCAGCTCTTTGTCTGTTACGGAGGACAGCACCCGGGGGGGGGCTGTCTCCAAACAGAGATTGGCGCACTGGATTGTGGATGCCATCACGCTGGCATACCATTCCCAAAATCGCCCGTGCCCGCTTGCAGTGAGGGCCCACTCCACTCGGAGTGTGGCCTCCTCGTGGGCACTGGCACAAGGCGCCTCTCTGGCAGACATCTGCAGTGCTGCGGGTTGGGCTACGCCCAGTCCCTTCGCAAGGTTTTACAATCTTCGCGTGGAACCAGTTGCAGCCCATGTCCTCAACGCCCCCGGCGAATAGGACGGAGTCCTGGTTTGGGCATTCGCCTGCGAAAGCGCCTTCTCCCCTCACCAGGTGAGACTAGTGCGCTATTTTAGCCTCCCGACTTTCCTCTCTCGGGTGAAGTATAGGCCTTCCATCCATCACTAAGCATGGCACTTGGTAACAGACTGAGCGGAGCCGTCTGTTAGAACCAGGTCCATTATAGGTAGAGTCATCCCTGCTCAGGCAGACCCCTATATTAGGACTAGTGCCCCATACGTAGTGACTCCCCTCTGGGTCGTCCCGTGTGTTGAATTCCTCACTCAGGATTTCCCGATTGGTGAATCTGTGACCTCCCCACCTGGATTGTCCCCCTATTCGGGCTAACACCTTTCCGCATGTTGTTCTCCCCGCCGGGGAGACCATGTTAATGTCTCCACATGTAACCTCCCCTACGGGTAGGATGTGGCCTCCGTAACACACTCTTCTAAGAGGAGAGCAGTGTTTCCCCAGTGTTCGGCTCTGGACAGCTCCTCGCTACTAGAGGCGTACGCCACTGTCCGTGAGGCCTTCAGTAGAGGCTTCTCAGTATGACCAATACTATGTAGCTGGAAGATTACGTCTCGCGGTAGCACTCTTGTGACTCGCTAGCCCAGTCAGGGTCGCTCCGCTAGAGGTCGTGATATCGGTGCAAGCGCTGTGGCGTTTAAGATTGATCCCCAGTCAGTCTCTCACAACGTCAAGAGACCGACTGAAGGGGAACGTCTCGGTTACGTCCATATCCTCCGTTCCCTGATGGAGGGAACGAGACGTTGTGACTTCATGCCACAACGCTGCACCGAATCACTGCAGTGAACGGGAGTGCCCTCTCAGGTTCCTCAGTACAAAGGGTAAGTGAATGACCGCCGCCATCTTCCTTTATACCCGTATGCACGGGGCGGAGACTGGCGTGCGCGTGCCATTCGCCAAGCCCATTGGCGTTTTATAATTAATTATCTCGGAGAAGGTAGGTTCTCAAGATCAAACCCCAGTCAGTCTCTCCCTCCATCAGGGAACGGAGGTTACAGACGTAACCGAGACGTTCTCCAATTCAAAGTGTTACAGACCCTTACATCTCCCTATAATAACACAATCTCTGGCGTTACCCTCGGTTACCCTTTTACTGGCGATGAAACCATGACAACACAGTCTCGTGGACAAATGTGAAAGTATTAGTTTGTGTAATCTATCAAGCAACTATTTTGTATCACGCAGTCGTTATGGAACACAATTATTACAAGTATAACTAGTTAACTCCCGTTAACGTAGGAATCAACCAAATGTCCCAAGAAGAGTGATATCATATTGGATCAATAATAATGTTTTTAGATGCCACTAAGAGTATCATTTTGAAAGCTTGTTTTACTAATGCATAAAGCTGCAAAAATAATAATTAGAACAAATAATCAATAGAACAAAGACAATAGAACCCATTAAGAACAAGACGTTTTTAACAATTATATTATAAAGGGCAATAATAATACATAGCAATTATTTTTGTTTTAATTTTGCATAAAATAAAACTACTGAAAAATAAAATGATAAAATTAAAAGATGTTCACAGTTAAATATGTGTCCAGCCCAAGTGAATTCAAATATAAAATTCCAAAAGCCATGAACGGAATATTTGTATTTACACTTGCATGAATATTAACAGGTTAGGATTTTACCTGTCTTAGATGGGCCAGGTCAGACTTGTTTCCTACCAGTACAACTGGCGTGTCGACTGTGCGTCGCACCCGGTAAATCAGCTGCTTAAACTGCCGAGCCTCTTGGAAACTGCGACGGTCTGTGATGGAGTAAGAGATGATGAAACCTTCACCTGCTCGCATGTACTGATCGCGCATTGCTGTGAACTCTGCCTGGTTCAAAACAAACATATCAGTCAAATTTTTTTATCACTTTGTTCTTAACTCATAAAGTTGTTTTTCTTTCATGGGATACAAAAAAAGATGTTAAAACAGCCTAAAATACCCTCACAAATGCTATAAGTTTAGCCTGTAAGACAATAACTAGCGACCAAAATAAAAGCTCTTTTGAACTGGGCCAGTATGCAGCCACCTTGAAAGCATCTAAAACACTGTAGAGTAAGCATCTAAATTGGGGTCCTTAACTCTGATCCAACTCTTAATCCAGGTTGAAGCTCATCTCTCGAGGTCCCCGTTTTTTCAAGATCAAACCTGGATTAAACACACCTCTCTGTAGTACGCAACTCTGTAGTAATCCAGAAGACTTTGATTGGCTTGTTCGATTAGGGTTGGCGCAAACTAAGGCATAGTCCTGGTTTAAACTAAGCCTTGTGTGTGAAATCAGGCAACAGAAAACATGCCCAGAACTAATCAAAATACCTTAGAAAAAGCATAGCAAGCCATAACCTATGGTACCTAAGCATGAGTTTACTGCAGTTACCTAACTGTAAATCTGTTTGTACCGTTGTTTTGTTTTCCTTGTGTCTATGGTAATCACACTACCTACCTGCCCTGCTGTATCCAAGATGTCCAGGTTTGCTGGCTCATCATCTATGCGGATCTGTGTTTTATAAGCATCCTCTAGAAACATTAGACACATGTGAGCAGAGATCACAATTACACTAGAGAGCAATTTACTTACATAACAAAATAGTATTAAGATAAATAGACCTTAGTTGTGGTTACCTAAATATCATATACTGTAAACATGTCTAAGACATCTGTACATTTCCATGTGGATTGTGACAAAACTTACTTTGCATTGCTAAAAGAAATTTGATGTAATGACAAAAAATATTATGGCAAATACATAAGAAAAACAATGACATCTGTTTATCTGCCATAGGCCAGACACACACGTAGTACCGCCCTAAACATAAATATGTTGAAACCTCAGGCTATTCAAACAAAAGAGCAGGGGTCAACATGCTTGGTTCTGGAGGGCCGGTGTCCTGCCGAGTTTAGGTCGAACTCTAATCAAACACACCTGAACCAGCTAATTTAGGTCCTTCTAGGCATAAGCCATTTCTCAATATGCCTTCTCCAGCGGTTTTGTGTCCTCGTGTTCTCACTCTACGTCATCAATAACCGTCAAAGTCCGGTTCCAATACTCAAGAAAACAAAAACGCATGAAAGTACCCGGAAGTGCTCTCGATATCAAGGATGCATCGAACGCAGCCTTGCGTGCGTATAGAACCAGCTTGAAGTCCTAGAAGACACTGGGATAGTCCCATCCATCCATCCAAGTTTGTCCTTCCGAGGCTGCATCGCAAGACTGGTTTCCACGAGAACACAAGTCCGTACTTTGTGTTCTTGGAAAAGTCCACAGGACACTTGCGCTGCATTCAAAATCGCATACTGTGACAGTACGTACTAAATTTAAATAAGTACCTACATATCGGCCGTTAAAACAGTACGTTCTATATTGTATGAGTGGGTGAAGTATGAATACATTTCGGGCATACTGCTCCGCCATGTTTTTGGTAATGTGACCCGTATGCCCGTTGACCTATGACTTTTTAACAACAACCTATATGTGAGCGTTTATAAAAACATAATTTATTCACGATAAATTCATTTATAGGCACTTACATTAAAAACAGACGTCCGCCTTAAAGTTTTCTGCTATATTTATTTGATTTACTTTTGAAATTTGACCGTTGCTCAGCTCCCATGGCATCAAGGGATAGAAAAGTGTCCATCCGATCCACACTCACAAATCTCGGCGTAATTAGAAGACCATCCAGGTATTTCTCGCCTACAGTTTTTTTGCATACTGAGGTTTCCAACAACTTCTCATGACTGATACAAATTTTTGCCTACTAAATAGTATAGAAGTAAGTGATGTCGGACGCAGCATTGGCCTCAAGGACCGAGTTTGGGGACCCGTGCAATAGAGAAATGTTCTGATATCACCAGAGCCTCAGTGTTGACAGTTCTTGAGGAAATCAACCCACAAAAGGCCTACTTATTGCTGAGCAATAAATCTATATAGACGATTTTAAGACTGAATATGCATCACAATAGAGGCTTCATCCCTGGCTAAGGGCCACATTCATGTCACCCTAAATTCAAGATTATCTGTATATCTGAAGTCACAAAAAAAGCAATGCACTATAACAGTCAAGAATTTTTGTAGGAAAGTTAAGAAGGTCTCGTCCTGTTTCTTTTTTTCTTACCGATAGTCGGGTCATGATCCTCTGGAAATCTGTGACTTATAAACTGCATGATGATGGCTAGGAGCAGAAGAGAGAAACACAGCTCTTACATGATCCTAGCATTATTAAACTCAACAAGAGCAGTGTAAACATCTCCCCGTCACATAAAATCCTCCCTTCTCCCTTTTCATGTTGACACTCCCTGCTGTCAGCATGTATTTGCTCCCTGCTCTGTTCCCATGGAGACAGTGATATAAAGAGAGTATCAGTCACCCTAAAGAACCTTCTGCAGTGTACTCTTAAACAATGTGACCAAAGCTTGCGTATCATCTTTACCAGGTGACCTCATCTTATCTCCTTGGCAACAGACTCCATGAGGGAATGAAGGCTGCTAGGTACCTGTGCCTTCAATTCGACAGACTAAGCGCTGAGCCAACACCCACACTTTTATTGTCTGCCTGACTGTACATGTAAGACTCTGGCACCAGCCCTCTGTCTGACCACAATAATACACTGTAGCGAAAGAGACTGTACTACAATAATCGGATGAACGATCAGGATCAGGAGATAATTACAAAATTTCAATACACACAGAAAATATCTTGTATATCTATAAGATATTTTACATAGGGATGCACGATAAATTATCGGCCGATAAATGGTCATTTTAATGTTATCGTATCAGCCGATAATAAAATTTAGGCCAATATATAATTGCTGATAACATCATAAATAATTCCCTCTGCTTAAGCTTCTTCAGCTGCACGCTCCTCACAGTTACTGTCGTGATCATTCACTTACTGCTATTAGCAAAACATGGTTGATGTAGGTACAATATGTAGATACAGTAATTAAGAATGTGTAAATTATAGGAAAAAAAGCATTTTGTTTGAATCAGACTGTTTTCTACCTAGAGACCTGTTAGAAAAGTGGCTATTAAGAATTTTTTTCTGGGTTGCTCTGGAAGAACATCTATAAGTTTTTTATTAAATAAAAAATATATCAGAAAGTTTGAAGGTTAAAGTATTGTTAACTGGTGTAAAGTAGGCTTGGCACATGATTTTCAGGGGAAAAAGAGAACTTATGGTAAACTTGTTTTCTGCAGTGAATGTTTTCAAATAAAAGCAGTCTTAGGGAATTTTAAATTACTATTTCTATACTGTATTTATTCAGAGTTAATCATGGCAACAGTAAATTTTTCCTTCTCTCCTTTGTCCCGAAATATCAATGTATTGTGTGTGTGTGTGTGTGTGTGTGTGTGCGCGCATGTGGTTGCATGTATGCAGGTGTTTCTTAAGATAGAGATAAATAACAATGTTACTCACCACTTTTGCCCACACCCCCCTCTCCTAACATCACCAATTTGTACTCGCGGGAGTGACCCACTGTACCCCGCAAGGACTCCATCCAAATAACTGAAACACACGCACCATAAAAATAGCAATTAACAATATTTCAGTATATACCTCTCATTTCAAGGGCTCACTCCTGAATGCCTGTCCATTACAGAAAATGCTCTTTGTTCCCACATTGTGACTGCACCCATAAAAATTCTGTGTCGCTGCTGTATTTGACACCAGAGCTTCAGTTTGATGAAAGAGGAAGTGAGTCATTTTGTCAAGCTATTCATGTGAAAAAGCGAAGTATCCACTGGGTGGGTGTTGCTTTAACCACCGTCAATAATAGATTATCTGCCAGCGTCCCATCGCCTGATGTATTTTCCACTGTCATTGCATGCGACTCTGCATTAGCTGGCCAGCTATGTAATTTTTTACAACATTTACAACATGAGCACTGCTGATTTTCCTCTGATTTGAGCAGATACAATAAGACTATAAAATGCCAGAGTGTCCAATAAGTTAATATATTTGTAACCTTATCATTTATTTTCAACTATAAAACAACAGGTCTGTACCATTCCAAAATGACACAACAACAAATCATAGCTCCGGTTTCACAGGCAAGGCTTAGGTTAGCCTTAGTTAAAATACAATTTTTAAGGGTGCGTTCATATTTTTCTTTTGGTTATTTTGGTCCGGATCAAAAACAATCAAATAAATGTAGTCCTGCTTCGCGAAGCATTCAGACTGGCTTTTTAACAGCGAACCTAACAGCTTACATGTAAAGTCGCAACATGATTGGACAGCTTTTATGATTTATATTTTAAAACAGAACTTACCAGACATCCAAACTCATTCACAGTACACAAATAAACCGCACTAAGAGAGCAGTCGCACCAGAGTTCGTTTTAATCGTACCAAACATGCCATATGTGAACATGCCATAGTCACAAAAATGCCTTAGAAAAACAATAATACTGTGCATCTTGAGACAAAATGGCACTGATATATTTTTTATGAAAGATATTTAGTTAAGACGGAAACATTCATCTGGTGTACTAGCCTTAGTATAGTATAGAGTCAAATACTCATTAAAGCTATTGGACACACTTATAAGCCTGGGTTAAAAGTAAAGTTCACCAAAAATGATCATTATGCCATCATTTACTCATCGTCTTGTCATTTCACACTTGTGAGTTTTAAGCACAAAGAGTAACTCCCTGTGCCTTTTCCCGCTTGAAATTTTTAACTCAGGTTTGTTTATGCAATATAAACCCTAATTGAAATTACATCAATCACCCAGGTAAAACTGGTTAGAGAACAAATATATTAAAGGAACAGTTGGCCCAAAATTGAAAATGCTGTCATCATTCAAATCTGTATACATTTCTGTTATGATGAACACAGAGAAAGATATTTGGAAGAATGCTAATAACCAAACAGTTCTCTGACCCCATTGACTACCAATATGTTTTATTCTGTTGAACACAAAAGAAGATATTTTAAAGAATCCAGGACAGCACTTTTGACTATCCTTGTCATTTTTCCTGTATTGTCAATGGGATCCAAGATCTCAATATCTTTCTCTGTGTTTAACCAAACCAAAAAAAGTATACAGGTTTGGAACAACTATAGAGTGAGTAATTCATAACAGAATTTAATTTGGATGAGTTTATTACCGCATTTACTTGTAACAATTTTGTACAGTTTGTGGTGTATGTCGGCATCTATGGTTACCGGGTTTTCTAAAGAGAACGTTTCTTATCCTATTGTTACTCATTAAACCCGACCTAACGTTGGCTATTATTATGTCGAGTTCGGGGTGAAATGTCTGAAGGAACAAGACCTGTGTGACACAGTTCAATATTTAATAACTTAAAGACACGCAACGAGTTGAATACGACAGCACGGCAAAAATATTTTACACATTTTGTAAATTCTTTAAACGAACTAGTGTTCATAAACACCCAGCGAAAGTTTCGACGGCTATTGAATCTTTTTGAAAGACACCTACTTAGCCCAAGGTGTTCGTCGAAGTTAATGAGTAAACTTGTATATGTAACTTGTTTTATGCATTAAAACAAAGGCCCAAGTCTTCTACCAAACATGTAAAACAGAGTAGGTTTCGTTACAGTATTTTCGCTTTAAAAGTGTTCTGTAGATGCTGAAACTACGGTTAGATACAGACTGTATTGTTTTCTGTCTTACCTGTGTCACAAGATATATGTCTCCATTGTAGCGTTTGTATCGATGCAAATAATGTTTAAATATTTAATGTTAGAAAATTCCTGCTATACAATTCTCACTGTAAACACAAAGTACCCGTCAGAAGAACCGCGCGTATGGGTCCTAGAGCCCGCAGAATTAGATCGCCATCCGTGACCAGTTGCCCAACTAAACCAAACAAAATGTATATATTTGTATTTTATGTGTTTTATTTCAGTCCCCATGAAACCAAAGCTAGGTTTTTTTAGAATGAGATTGTTAGTGTCGAGATTACCTACTGTCCTTTAAAACAAACGAAAAATGCACATTTAGATATGAAAAGTTTATTTGCAAAAACATAAATCGTTACCCTTGTTTATTGTGTTTTATTGTGTTAGTTAGCTGTAAGTTAGTTTTTTTTTTGTTATAATTCAAATATTTGCGGTAATACGCTAATTTGTGTTGATATTAATAATTATAAATCCGACCCAAAAGCAACCCAACTAGTCAAAACAATCCAACTGCAGTTTGATTGATATTACTTGGAATGCCCAATAAAACATATAAAAAACATTAAAACTGAGTTATCTGTTTTCAAATGAACTTTTCATATAGATTTTAAAGCTAATCTATGCATACTTATTCTACATCATTCTGTTCACAATTCTTTATATGGTGAATGGCACATAAAATCAGTCATAACTTCTTTTTTTATAATTAAATTTTATAATACAGTTCAGTATATGCACACCACATTAAATGAATTACAAAATATAAGTTTAGTCTACATGAGTAAGAAAGTCATAAATATACATGTTTTAGAAGTTTTATATATTATTTATATTATATTGAGTTCAGTCAACTTATTAGGGTTTTATATAATTTGAAACAACTTTTAAGTAAAAAGTATATATACATACTTTGTTAACTCAAATATTTGTTTATAAATAAGTAAATAAGATGATTGAACATAAATAAGCTTTACCACATACTGAATAGGCCTAGCTCATGTTGAATTTTCCATAACTGCCTCAGTTTCAGACTCTTACATAGACAAGGTAAACTTTTTTTAAGTTTCAAGTGGCTTTTATTGTCATTTCAACAATATAGCAGAGTACACAGTGAAACGAAACATCGTTCCCCCAGGACCAAGGTGCTCTACATACTTAAGACAATCACACTACATAAAGTGCACATGCAAATCTGTGCAAGTACAACATATTGTGCAAAAAACAGACATTTAGTGCAAATCGTGACACAAATAAACCACAGCACACAGCGTTTAACACACAGGTGTTAGAAGAGCAATCATCTGTGTAGTTCATTGACTTTAAATCATGGAGGCTACCAGAAAACGTTTAGTTTATCAGATGTGTTAGATATTGAACCTTCCATAATAATGGATAACCATTATTTAAAAATGCACTAACTGTATGTTAACTTGCCACTTGTCCAAAATTAAACTTTTAAAACAAAAACATATTAACCCTTGTTTCTGTCATGTATTGATTGCAGCAATATGATAATAAATATAAAATGTCCTTCAAACTTTATCATTATTTCCTTTTGGATTTTTCATGACAGTTGTGGTTAATTTCAAATGACCGCCTGTACAAGTAGTGGCGATATTGGGGTAGTGCTATGAAAGAATATTGATAAAACAATGACTTTTAACGCTTACATGGTTTTTAAATTGTGTAGTAAATACATAAAGAAATAGTATTACTATAGTAACAAAGTGATACCATTACTTTGTTTGTGCAGTTTATAGTATGGGCAGAAATCAAAAACTTTAAAAACCTTTTAACAATGCAATTATGAAAATGGTTACATTGACCCCACAAATGTTTTCATACACAATAAAATACTTGAATTTAAATTGTTATTTGCTTTTTTACTCACTCTGCCTACCTAATATTAGGACAAAATGTAACCTTTGGATTTGTATATGTTTTGAGTTTTCTGAATTGAGTTCCTGCTCAAACCTCAAGAAGCTATTGATTCTCATAGATGCTTTAAATTCTTTCAAATAAATAAATTAAATTAAATCTTTAAAATGAAATTAAATTAAAAGATATAGTTCCAGAGGGCATGAGAGAAGAATCTATGAAAATAACTGAAGACATAATTATTATTTTCATATATTTCTGTTTATTATCATCTTGCTGAATATTACCAAGACTCACGGTACAAATATACTACCAGGATACACTTCAGCGTATGTCAAAGTGGCTTTGGGCTCAATCTGACCCAAACACATGGGATAAGGGACGGGTAGGCACAAGCAAAAATCAGATGTAGTGTATTAATTTTATTTAATTTGCACGTCCATGTTAACAAATTCAACACACAGTACAAGTCAGCATTAGTGTAACATACTGTAGTTAGCATAAGCTCAGTAGCTGTATGCTGATAACTTGTCCTCAAAAGCATAACAGGTCACACTTTATATTAGATGTCCCTGAATCACATATTGAAATAAGCAGTAATAAGCAAGCCATGTAAAGATGCTATTATACTGTGCTTACACTATACTGTACATAAATAACTTAGTTGTATATACAAATGTTGAAAAGCCAGGTAACAACATAAAATCACACTACGGTTTTGGTCAACTAGTATTTTTTATCTTCTAGGTTTAGTGGGTTTAGGGACACCTAAAATAAAGCTAAATCACTATGTTTTATCCAAATGTTATACATTTATTACAGTCATTTTATTCTTAGTTTGCCTTTCAATTTATTACAACACACAACCGCAAAAAACTGAAGGATTGTTGGACCAGTGGCAAAGAGAAAAAAAGGGCAAATACAGTAGCTCTCCGAAAGAGAAGGTTTACTCAATATGATTGTGTTTCCATTCCAGATAAAATAGTTAGATCCGAGGGAAGCAGAGAGAGCCACTGCCCACCTGTGCATTTGAACAAATGCTCAGTTACATTTGTTTATTTTCATTATTATGTTACAGTTATTTATGTATTAAAAAAGAAGTGTTTTATGCCCATTCCACAGAAGGTCAATATAACATCAGAAGAGAAGGGCTTTAATATAAGAAAACAGGCATTTTTATGTAGGTTGCACTGTAATCTGTTTTTTACAAAAAGAGATTTTACGGTCATATAAACCACTAAAAACTGTAATATATACAGTACACAAGTTTTGAAGCAGAGATGTGATACAATTCATGCAGGGTTTGAAACATTATTTCAAAAGTGGAAGAGTTCAGGTCTTAAGTATATCTGCAAGCCTGGACTTGGATGGCTATCTTGATGTTGTTTTTCTAATAAACAATAACCGATCTCATCACAGGGTCTTCATGACTCACATTTGCAAATTGTGAGATTTCACAAAGTTAACTGAGATATTATTTTCCATTGTAATTTAACATTTCATTGCCAGTCAATGAAATGTTTCTCCTCTCACCCTCTATACTTTCTGCCTTTTTAACTTTATTTGTGCTCATTCACACTGGGAAACATGTGAATCTGCATAAGAAGACTAAAGCAGTGAATGACTCAATTTGAAACACATCCACAAACATTGCATGCCTGTAAAAATCCTCTCTAGGTCTGTCAATTACAGGTATTGTACACCAAAAATGATCCATTGGTCTGTTTTCTCAACTTTGGTCATTTTAAAACCTGAAACTCACAAATGATTACCAAAATTCTTACTTTGTTATGGTCAGTTGTATTTTTATCTATCTATCTATTTATATATATATATATTTATATATTCATTTTGTTGAACACAAAATCATAAAAATAAATAAAATACTCTATGAAAGTGCAAATATTGGAATATGGGTCTGTAACTGCGATATAATCTGATAATAATTAGAATCAAAATAAATCAATTAACTAGCTTTATGCCAAACAAGATATTGAAGGAAGTGAGATCATGAAGTTGGGTTGAACATCTGACTACAATTTAATTTGCCTTTATACTGATTCGTATGTCAGAAGATGATATTTTTTGTGAAAAAACTCTGAGGTTTTTTTTCTCCTCCAATGGAGTTTTGGGTTCCTCGCCACCGTTTGCATACTGTTTTGCACTGTTTGCCTGGCGGGGGGGCTGCTAGAATTTGTTAGTCTTATTTAATTAACACTGCATATAAGAATTTATTGTGTGTCTGATATTTGACCTGTGTTTTGACTTCCATAACCTTTTATGTTTTACTTATAGTCAATGTTTTCTTGTACAGCTGCTTTGTAACAATGAAAATTGTAAAAAGCGCTATATAAATAAAGCTGACTTGACTTGACAGCCACTGGGTAATTTTCTTTGCAGTAAAGTAGAAATGTGCATAGATAAAGCAAATTAAAGCAATAGGTCTGATATTATGTTGAAATAAGCTGTTAAGAGACATGTTACGGAAGTGCTTTGTCCAAGTCATGAACTGTACACTAAGAGATAACCAAGAAATCCAGCTACAAATAAATGAAGTAGCTACAAATTTGAATTAGCAAGAGACCAGCTTAACTAAATAGAACATCAGAGTTTTGTACAAATTAAATTTTAACTCCAGAGCTGATGGCAGCTATTTTTATTTTGCTAAAATGTATGCCATTAAACACCTATGGTATAACTTACATTTAGAGTTTAAATTTAACTCAGATATTTCACATCTCAAAATGATTGTTTTTTAGTTCCAAATTCATTCAAATAACTAAAAATAGAAGTAAAAACAAACCATTTCTTGTTTCAGTTTTTTTTCTATTTTCACATACTGTATATAATGTTGTTTGCATCTTCCAAAATATGAAAATCAATATTACAACCTTGTGTTCAGTGATAAACATTCAAAGAACTCCTTGATGATGTCTAGATTATATATTTTCTCATTTATCAAAACATTCTAAAAATTAAAGCTTGTCCAATCTAATTCTACGCATGCAGGTAATTGAAGGTACTCTATGTTTATTCTCAATAAGGAGGGTTACTGGTGAAAGGACTGTGAGAATACTATGGTATATGCTTCCATGTGGGTATAATTATCATATATGACACAAGCTATTGTATCAGACCGACAAAAGACCAATGTGGTAATTGTCAGTTTTTTGTTTTTAATAATCAGTTGACGTTTTTGCTATTTGTTCATTAGAGAACCTTCTATGTGGTTCCGTAGTGCCTATGGTCTTTCTCACTAATGATTCACATACTCACCCGCACATACACCTGTATATGTGGGAAAAGGGGGGTGGGTATAATCACTATAGAGCAGGTAACATGAAGGAAGTGGAATAATATGTTTTCCCTTTGTGTTAGCCAATTGCTAGTATTCTGTAAGGTTATGCCACTTGGCGATCTGTCGTCGTGGGTTGTCGCAAACTTCCCTCCAGTGAGTGACCCCTGATGGAATAGGACTCTGACCACCCAAAACCACGCGACCAACAACCTCGTTCTTTGTAGTGCGGTCAAAATCAATGACCAGAAACTCCACAGAGATGTCCGGCATTAATTCAGCAGGGACATCGTAGATAAATGATTCGTTGAAAACAGGATTGAGTGTGCATTTCTTCACATGTGTCTTCTTCTTGGCTATGCGCTTGCGGCCATAGAAAACGTTCACTTTCACATATGGGTCTATAAGTGGAATAGAGAAAGAAAGACATTATTGTGAAGCATTACGGTGAGATCTGTTTTTGGTGTATGAAACTAGATTTATGACATTAAAACCTGAAAAGCAGTCATCTTAATATTCATCTGGATGTGCTGTAAACTTACTGCCTGGTAGGTCAGTGATGTCCATGGTTGGCAGGTGTTTGGCCTTGAGCACCACCACATTAAGCCTGTGAGTAACAGGCTGGTATGACAGAGACACCAGCAGCTCCCCGCGACTTTCACACTACAGAGAAACAGAACAGAAATGTAACACAAGAAAAAGGTGTTCAAATGTTTACATGCACACACGCAAGATAAAGCATCTACAGATCCATCTGCTGATGGGGAAATCTGGGAAAATGTCAACCATGAAAAAAATTGTCTTGGTTACGGATATAACCTCAGTTCCCTGATGGAGGGAACAAGACTATTAACCTGGTAGCCATCGCTGCAGACGGCTTGGAAGCAGGTAATGATGTGGCTGCATCCCGGAGGACACAGCCAGCCATGACCGCAACACCTTGTATCCACAAACGCTACTTCAACATGCTGGAACCGTGCCCAACAGGCTCGAGGATGAGTCATGCTGTCGAAGAGTCCTCGCCGTTGAGTGGCCTCGTGGTGCCGGAGAGTTTGGGCAGCGCGGACGAGAGGCATCCACCAGCGGCTGCCCGAAGCGGTGGTTCTGGAGCAGAGGAGACCTCGCCACCGAGCACCTGGGTCGCGGCGGCATGGTTACCTCCCCAGAGGGAGCAGGGCGGGTCGCTACCGTCCGCCCGAGGCCGGAGCCTGTCTCTTCCGCCCAAGAGGGGACGAGCGCGGGGCGGCAGACCGCCTGCCAGGGGCCGGAGCCTGGGTCCGTCCGCCTGAGGGGGAGGAGCAGGGGGCGGTAGAGTCGAGAGCGGCCACCACTTGCCGGCCGCCAGGGGGCGTGAGGTCTAGCGCTCAGGGCCACCGTAAGGTGCCGCGAAGAAGAGTAACCCGGCTGGTTGAGGACCGAGCGGCAGCATGTCAGGGAACCAGACAATTTTTTTTTTCCTCTCTCCCCTCTCTCATTCCGGTCGCTCGGAGTGCTCCTGTCTCCGTTCTCTCGTCTCGTTGGTGCATACCCCCAGGGGATAGTCCGCCGAGGCTGGGTGAACCCCACCCCCGAGGGAAGGGGGGGGAGCAAGCACAGTCTCATGGTACCCCCGGCCTGTGAGGGGCGATGGGGGTATGTAGCGAGGTAGGCGGGACGAGAGCCGGGATGCGAGCTGTACGCGCACCGGTCTCATATCACAGAGGAGATTGTGGAGCATTTAAGAGGACGAGCGACCGGTCCGTCAGTGAGAGAGGACCAGGCCTGGATTTTATGTTGTGGTTTGTGTGTTTATTTTATTCATTAAAAGTTATTTAATGTTCGCCAGTTCCCCTCTCCTTCCTTCCCTTTTATTGAACTTTGTTACATGGTTCAATTTGTTGTTTGAGTGTTTTTATGTCACATCTATAACGCAAAATGTCATATCCATAACGCTGGAATTTCCCAAATACAAAAGGCACTTTGGCACTGGACAGTTAAAGATCCTTATAGGAACCAGCCTCCAGGGTAGTCCCTCAAAAACAAAATGTTCCTTTGTACTGTTATCTTGGCTCCATTCGCACAGGAACTTTTAAATGATGTAAGCTTAAATTGTAAAGCGGTTGTGCAAGCGTTGTGGCAAGCTACAATGTATTCTATTAGAAGCGTTTTCCCGATCAAACATGTTTGATATTTATGATTTGGTATTGGAAAGCAGTAAAAAACGGAATGACACCACAGATGTGAGGAATTTTTCATACAAAAAGTCAGCTGCGACAAACCTGGAATTAGACCATTGAATGCTTGAAAACATTTAATTTATCATTTTAATTTATTAATGAAAAGCACAAATAAAGAAGTTTAACAATGTGCTGTACAGAAGTGAAAAGTAAAATCAAAAACAATATTAACAAAATCTGCAACTCATGGTCACCAGATCTAACCTAACCCTAACCCTAATCCATTCAAGGATTACTTGTCAGTGTCATGATTTACCAACTCTAGGCTTGAAAATGAAGGTGGAGTACCAGGAGTAGTACCACCAACGATCATTTCCTCAATGCCAACAACCGTAATGTTAACAACACCAACACCATACAGTATATTCTATTTTATTGGTGTTTGGTGGTAAATTTAATCAGACATTGTATGTTGTGCACGTTGAGCATGAACCTAAACCTAAATGTTTGTAAATTATACAATATAAAACACAACACATAACAAGCAGATATGGCTAGAGATGCTGTTTATTCAAAAAGCGCAATTATTCCAAGCGTTCCTAGGCTGAAGAACAGACCCAAAAGTGATCCCCTTCATCATCTGCTCTAAAACTCAGAACTGGACTGGCTGTGAACAGTGCGCACGTAAGGGAGGATTAAGGAGAGCCTTGAGGAACTCCACATGTGATAGGTGCTATAGATGAAACAGAGCAACCAATAAAAGGTTCTGTTACTGAGATTGGATCTGAACCAGCTAAGGGCACATTTTTGGATGCCCACACACATTTTAGGGTGCAATAGAAGAATACCATGATCTACTGTATCAAATGCTGCACTCAAATCTAAAAGCAGAAACCAGACCAATTATTTTTAAATGCATAACTACTTAATTTTTTTGCTAAATAAATGTATATGTAAACAATCTTCTTCCACATAAATCGTATGCATTTTTCTTCTAGATCAAGGCACTATCAACCTTGTACTCTGCTACACTCTCTCTCTCTCTCTCTCTCTCTCTCTCTCTCTCTCTCTCTCTCTCTCTCTCTCTCTCTCTCTCTCTTTCTCTCGTTTTTCTGTTCTGCTTTTTAAGAGTAAGGATTCTAGTCTTACTGCTGGTTATCACCATGGCAGCATGAATTAGAAGCCATCCTGCAGTTATATGTGGATGTGTTTCTAACCTGCTCTCTAGCTGTAAGGTCATGAAAATGTCTGCATCTGTGGGATATATTTGTTTGTTTTGATAATAGACTATAGTAAATTATATGAGGCCTTTTCTGAAAAAGTTATATCTAAAGTATATAATGTTGCCAATAAAATGTGGACTACGTGAACTGCACACATGTAAACATCCCCGTCTGCACACATGTAAACATGACTCAACACCTTTATGACACATCATCCCTATTTCCTTAATACAGGGTAAAAGAATTAGCTGGACATTCACCAATATTTATTTAAAAAGTCTCATTAAACTGCCTGCTTATGGCTGAGCAGAATTCTATTTCCTATCTCTTTATATACAGTACCTCCCAATTCTGATCTTCTCTTGTTTGCATCATCCCTTCTCACATTTTTGCCTTAGTGGAAATTCATTTGTGTTAACAATGCTTATTTTCCCCACACATACACTGTTCATTCTCTTGAATCGTTTTGATCTCGAAGCGATTGTACAACCTTCATAGTATAAAAAAACATGCCGCTCCTGCCTAAATCCACTCACTTTTCATGATCACCCATCTCTCTCTTCCCTCTATATTCAACTTACTCCATCTGATTCTCCTTCCTTCTCTCACTCTCTCATAATCATCTCTGTCCCTCTCCATCAGCCATACTACATCCTCTCCCTCCCCTCCTCTTTCTTTCTTTCTTTCTTGCTCCGCTGGATCGATTGTCCACTTTTCCCAGCCAACACCCTAATGCTCCTATCAAGCAGCTAGAGTAATAGCAACTGATTCAATTTAAGAGACGCTCTTAAACCAGACAGGAAGATTTCCGAGTTAAACAAGCTTACTGTGCATATTTTGAGTACTAATGTACAAAGCTCGCATTTACACAACTAAGAGCACTATTTCTGCTGTTGCTCCAGAAGATTTCCTGCTGCTGAAGAAAATGAGATTATGAGCATTGCTTTTCATGCTTTTGTTCCAGTTTTGAAGCAAATATATCAGTGCATTAGACAATGATTAGCCGTTTGCAGCTTTTCAAATCAAATTTTGCTCCAAGGTTCTTATGGGTCATTTCGTATCAAATATGTAATTCAGATATTTCCACTTAAATAAAAAAAGAGACAGAAATTATATAAAAGAGTACATCTTACAACTAGCATAATTGTTAAAGGTGTAACTTGAATCAATTGGTCTTGAAAAAATGTTTATTTTAAAAATGCATTTTTATTATATAGTTTATATATATAGTTTATTTTTTAAGACTATTGATGGCAGATTTCTGTTATCTGAGAGAGAAAATCTGAAACACTGTAGAGCTCTTTTCTACTTTCGAGTAAACATGCAATAACAAGGGTCTGGTTCTCAAGTAAAAAACAGACAGCATCCTACAACACATAGTAAATAAAAGCAGAGTCAGGCAAAATAACAAACAAGGGAGGGGGTGGGGGAACACAAGAGTTCATAAAGGGAAGTCCAGAGGGTTTGGGAAAGGGTGTGACAGTCTTAGTGCTTGAGGATATGGATCTGCCAAATGAGCACATTAAGCCCTACCTCTATATCTTGTGATTGGTCTTTTATGTTTCTTTACTAAGGGTGTATAATTGCCATCAAATATCAATAATTTTCAAGAACTGCTGTTCATTGTGAATTGGGGCTCATCTAGAAAATACTTCTTGATTCAAGAAAGTTTTGACTTTTTTACTGGAAAACAAGTAAAGTAAGAAAGTCCTTTCAGTTTGTGAGGCGCAGCGCTCCACAAATAAGTTAAAGGAAAGGAGATGACTGAGTGCATTCTGTAAGTTTTCTTTATTTTGCAAAAGCACAGTGTTCTGTTTTTTGTGCAAGTGTGTACATGACTAAAAGTAGCTAACTTTGCAGTGTCTAATGACGTACTCATAGTTTGACCATAAATCCTCACAGTTTTTAAAGTTGTTTCTGCCGTAAGTGATTGCACCACCGGAGAACTTCTTACGTATTATAGTCCATCACGTGCACTACGCTCTCAGGCGTCAGGTCAGTTGGTAATACCTAGAATTTCAAAATCAAGTGCAGGCGGCAGATCCTTTTCCTATCTAGCGCCTAAACTTTGGAACAGTCTTCCCTGCAATGTCCGGGAGGCGGACACACTCTGTCAGTTTAAATCTAGACTAAAGACGCATCTTTTTTATCTTGCATACACTAGATTATCATAATATATGTATTTCAAAGATCTAGGCTGCACTAGTTAGATCAACCGGAACCAGGGACACTTCCAATAACAACTGATGCATTTGTTGCATCTAAGAGTGCAGAACAGTACTCTACTCTCAGCCAGTCTTGTCTCATTGTTCCAAGGTTACAAGAGCGGAGCGGGCAGGGCGCAATCCATTCCTAGACCTGTCAAATGCTGGACGAAGGAAGTGACGTCCCTACAAAACTTCAGCCACTATTAGATTATTAATGATAATTTTAAATCTAATTTTTTTTTAATTTTCGCCTTGTTGTGCAAGCACTGTTGAGCTTGTGCAGAGGCTGCAGTTTTTGCCAGAGGGGAACTGGAATCCCCTGGTTAGGCCTGGTTTCCCTCCGAGGTTTTTTTTCTCCTCCAATGGAGTTTTGGGTTCCTCGCCACCGTTTGCATACTGTTTTGCACTGTTTTGCCTGGCCGGGGGGGCTGCTAGAATTTGGTAGTCTTATTTAATTAACACTGCATATAGGAATTTATTGTGTGTCTGATATTTGACCTGTGTTTTGAATTCCATAACCTTTTATGTTTTACTTATAGTCATTTTTTCTTGTACAGCTGCTTTGTAACAATGAAAATTGTAAAAAGCGCTATATAAATAAAGCTGACTTGACTTGACTTGACCGGCGCCATACGCACACACACAATATTCCAGCATCTCAAACTTAACAGCCTGTTTATTATCAAAATAAAATAGGTATTGCAATTTAAATTATTATATGTGCTTTTTTAAATGAAAAATATGCATCCAACAGGTCAGCACAAACGTTATCCATTAGTGCTTGTGGAGATGGATCTGCCAAATGAGCACATTAAACCATCCCTCTATATCTTGTGATTGGTCTTTTATGTTTCTTTACTAAGGGTGTATAATTGCCATTAAATATCAATAATTTTCATGAACTGCTGTTCATTGTGTAGTGGGGCATCATTGCGAGTGATGCGAGTAATAAGTGCTAGTTTCCAGATGGTTGTTGTGATGGATGTTCCCCCTGCTGTTAGTGGCCTTTATGGCTACACTGTGTCTATGATAATACCGCTATAATGGGCTATGGATCAATAGGTGGTTCCAGAGCCCTTACAGCCTAGTTTATAAGCTTATGGCTACAATGCAAAACATATTTTTTTCTAGAAGATGATAAGAAGCAACTACTTTACATTTTTAAGAAAATGTTTTGTTATTTGTTTTTATTTTTGATTCAATTTATTGTCATTACACACATACAAGTACAGTGCAACGAAATGATCAGGTTGCTAAGGTGTCTGTAACAGTTAGTGTGCTGCTATGTGGTTGTTAGAGTAATAGTTTATTGCCCAAAACTTGCAGGGCCGTGTTAAATTCATTGCTAACCTAAATCAAACATCTGAATAGCAGTTCTAAACGTAGCTGCCAAGGCTCACTGGAAGAACCAATTGACCTCTCACTCATGTGACTCATTTGTTTTTATTTGACAAAACAAAGTCTCTAAAACAGCCAAAGAATAAATTAACACTTCTGTGATGCAGGATAAGCTTCACTGCATTGAAACTGGTGGCAGGGGGTCACTTGGATAATAATATCAATCACAGAGATGGTTATCCTGCGGCAAAAGTACCAAAGTACCAGAGTACCAAAACAACCTTGTAGCCAATCAGCAGTAAGGTGCACTATGCACAGGACGGACATTAATCGAGCCGAGCACTGACGAACGCGAAAGATGGGAGTAGGGGTGTGTCTGTTTTAGTGATTTTAACATCAACAACGGCTAAGACAAATCGGACACCCCGCCTTTAACTGGAAAACATTTGGGATCTCTAATCTCATAAAAACAATTGAATTTAGTTATTGCTGTGCATAATCAGATATAAGCTGAGGAATATGTTTTTGTGTTTAAGGTCATTGCACTCCAACAGTAAATAAAATGCAGCAATATTTAAGTATTTGTATCTGTGATCTGGGTTTTATCTACATTTAGCATTCGCATTATTGATCAGCATGTTAACATTTGTGACCCTGTGAAAACCCACAATTTTCATTGTTACGCACATTTGCTGTTTGTATGTTGGCATGACTCTGCCCAGGGAGCTTGAAAGCTCGAGACAGGAAGGACAGAGTCCTAACAGGTTCCAAAATGAGATACTAGTGAAGGAGTGAACGAGAGAGTGGTTTTAGACACAGTATGTGTCTCATTAAAAATGCTAAGTAGTAGTAGTGTCTAGCACGCCACTCTGTTGTTGCTTCTGTCATGATCGTAAGTGGTGAGACACGGACAGAGGACCCAGGTGCAGACAGTGGGTAAGGGGTTACACACTTTAATAATAAATGATAAAACAAACACTCACGAGGGGGTAACATAACACTGTGTATTTTCTATTCTGCTTGCCTTTGACTTGTCGTGCATCATGTCAAAATACCTGCCTCGAAAGTGTTTATGATAAAGTGGACCTTGCTGACCAGAGCTGAGAACATCTGGTCTATATATACTGTAGATTATATATTGTTATGTCAAGTAGTTCAACATTTATTGGGCTTTAGTGGATTACAGTGTAACCGTTGTTGATTTGTTTAGAAAATTGCTGTTTTCAAATTAAGACTTCAGACATGATTCAGACATGATGTTACAGTGTCTTTGAAAGTCTGGGTTTGGGTTTCATTGGTAAGACTTCAAAAGTGGAGTGCTCGGGGCAACAGGAGCTGAACGTGACACTGAATTAGATGGTTACCCCACCACTTGAAGCTGTTAATTCTGACCTACCTGTGTGTTTCTCTTGCTGATCTGCTGGGTGATGTGTGCTCTGTCTGTGCTGGGATCCACGCCCGCCAACGGCACAACCGCCTCACCAATGACATCATCCCGTGCAAACCGATCGAAGCTGAGCACCAGGAAGTGCAGTGTGAGCTCGGGTAGCACACTATACGGAATTCCATAGAAGGTGAAAGTCTCGTCAAAAACTGGCTCCAGAGTCTTCCTCAGCACACGCGTCTTCACTCTGTGTTTCTTCTCTGGCAGGATGGTCATCTTCACATAGGGGTCAGAGCTACCTGCCTGTTCATCCACAGCAGGGAGCCCTTGAGCTCCAACAATAGTGACAACAAGAGCTTTCTTGGGGAAGTTGTAGTCAATAGCCAGACTGAGCGTGCCTAAAGATGGTGAGTTGAGACTGTAGGGCGATGCTGTTTTACTGGGGGCTTCACTGCTACTTCCCGAGCTGCTCTCCATACAACAGTAGTCTGCCCGAAGGGGCAATGCCCTCTCCAGCTTCGGAGGACCCACGGGTGGTATCAAATGGTTCATCTGTAGATGCGGTATACCATTCAGCAGTCCATCTTCGGGATCTGCATCCACATGGCGAACATCTCTGTTTTTAGATCCAAGACCCCATTCTTTCAGTAAGGATCCTGAACCTGAGCCCCGGCCAACCCGAACGATCTTCTTGCTGTTGCTGAGGGTCTCGGGGTAGATGCTGATACCTTTAAGCATGTGGATGAACTTGTAGGGGGGGTCAACAGGTGGGTCATAGGGGCCGCTTGACAGCTTGTATGCGCCTGTCATTTGATGGTAACGTCGCTGGCAGCACGTCCACAGAAAAACGGCCACCGTCACAGAGACCACCAAGACACCCGCACCAAGAAAACCTGCAAGCACTGGGGACACATCTGAGAGAGAGAGAAAGAGAGAGAGAGAGAGGGGTTGCATTTGTAACATATGCCTATATACATTTATACAGCTATAAGTTTCAATACCACATTCCTCTTTTGTGCTTGAATGTTTTTAGTGTCAAGTAATGAAAAATGCTGGAAAGACTGGTTTTGTAACATTTTAACCAGTCTGTTAAAAAAAATAAGGTTACATTCAGTAGCATATCTAATTTTCATAACATCATTTCATTTTCTTGTCATGTCAAATTATTAAATGTACATCCAAAAAAATATATATATATATACAGAGTAATAAAACGGGCTGTGATGGAATGAAATATGTGCAAGGTGACAATTTTAATGGAATAAAACAAAAAAAAACCTTCAATAACTGTCTCAATGCTAGACATGACCAAAATACACAAAAACGTGGTTTTAAAAAGCATGAGCAGTTTGTCCCTTCATGTGTCCAGTAGGTTGTTTGCTTTAACTTTGTTTATTAATTTGCAGAATCTTTGTCTGGCCGGCAGTCGACCGTGAGCTTTCGATTTGTTGTTTGTTTATTTTTTTTAAAGTCTGTTTTACGTTCGCCGGTTCCGCCTCCTTCCTTCCTTTTATTGAACCGTGTTACAGGTGTCTTCAGGGGCTCTTTTCACGGGAAGTGTGTGAACGCACACACGGATTCCAGAAAATCACTTGCAGTGTGAATGAATACAATTCCTGGACACATTTTCTGTGTATTTTCCAGGATCTTGTTGTGAAAAGGGCTAGACTGTGAGGAGCGAGCATTAAATAGAAAAGCGGAGGGCAATTATTATAACATTGGTATAATTATTATTGTTATAAGAGAATGCTTTTAACAGGGAGGTGAAACCTATCTAATCCACTTCGGTTGGTACATGATATTATTGCAATTTTGTCTAACTGAATTGTCAAAGGTTGCAATTGGAATTTTCTTTATTGTGCTAAAAAGAGCATATGTTGATGACAGAGTTAATGAGTTGCTCAAATTTAAACCTGAACTAGACAGGTACAGGTAACAGAAATACATGTCATTTTATCCGAAGACCTCTTATTTTACCCGAAAACACTTGTACTTTATGCATATAAAAAGAAATCAAATTAAGAGTATATTACTTTGAGACTATGAGTTTTTCTTCTATTTCTTACAAGTTTTTGGTGTCATCTAAACCTAGGATGAGCATCAGGGCAAAACTAAAGTTGTGTCTTAGTTTGCATGTTTGTCACGATCCTGCTCTTTTATTCATGGTTTCCAGTCTTGTGACAGTACCCACTTGCTTAGTGTTCGAGAGAGACATTGCATTGTTTGTTTAGGCGTGCCAGGCGTACTCTCCGTTCTTGTCTTTGTCCACGTCCTCTTGTTTCCTCATTATCTATGATGTAATGGTTGTATGCCCTATACCTGTTCTCCGCCATATCTTGTCCCCTATTTAATCTCCTTGTGTTTTCTGTCTTGTGCCAGTTCCTTTGCTTGTTCCACTGTGATGTTGTGTCATTCTCACACTCTTGTTAAGATTGCTCAAAGTCCAGTTTATTTTAGATTTTGTTTCACAAACTATCAAGCCTAATGGAGCAGATGCGGAGCACAGCGGTTTTATATTTACAATAGGGCTGCAGCTATCTATTATTTTAGTAATTGAGTATTCCATCGATTAATCGGGTATTAGGAAAGTACTTTTTCTTTATTAAAGAGCAATACTAAATATACAAGAGAAAATAAGATAGGTCTCTTAAAATGAACAACTCATTTGTTTCCTTTTTAGAAAAAATAAAATAATGTATTGCTGAAATTGCATAAGTTAATATCTGTGAAAACTAAACCCATTTGTAACATTCCATTGCCATGTCAAAGTGCAATATACAATATACAAATGCATACTGTAAATAAGAAACATAAATAAAAATAGAAAGAATCATTTCAAAGGTAAAACAACTAACTTCAGCTAATGCATGATGCATGTAGTATTTTATCTAAATTAGTTTTAGTTTATTTATTTTTTTAATATTAAATAGTAATATATTTGTCCACATAAAAATACTGTTGTTAACCTGATTTTTATTTTGGCAGGTTGTCAGATTTCTTTTGTATGTCTGTTTCTTCACTCAAACAATAAAATATTTATGAAAAAAACTCTCAGAGCAACATGAATGTCATGTGTTCATGTCCTCATACAGTGCAGACGCAGACAATTCATGAGTATCACGCATGTAACACATTAAACTGTGCAGTTCATTCACTCAAACGCGCAGAACAGCCAGATGGCATGTGTAAATAACAGGATTCGGCGTCCACAAGTCCGCATATAGTTTTATCGACTCAATGCAGCCGGAAAACATGTTTCACTCGCAAAATAGCAGTTCACCATTTCAATAAGCTATCACCTACTTATCAGCATGAAAAATAAGTGTGAGGGTGTGAACAAACTAAATTGCATGTGCCTCACTGTAAATGCGTGAGACTTGAGAGCCCTGTAACATGTACAGAGTGTCTGTTCTGTGGACCGTGGGGAAACGTACTGCTCCGTGTGTACTCTAGTTAAATGCATTCAACAAAGCTTCAAGGCAAAAAAGAATTCTCTTGATGATTTTTTGCATTCGATTTACTCGAGGAATGGTTTCTATAATCTCACAAACAAGCTTTGAATGTAAATATTTCATGAAAAAAAATGACATTCTGTACAGTCTAGTATGAGTGGTCAAGATGAACGCTATGGCAATTCTTGTAGTGATAGATTTCCGGGAGTTCTAGTGTTAAAGGTCAAGTGTATGAAATTTAGCAGCATCTAATGGTGAGGTTGCAAATTGCAACCAATGACTCGTCCTCCCCCTCCCTTTTGAAGCACTATATGCCTGGCACGGTACTAAGACATTGTCACAGTTTCGCATCTTTTAGCTCCTGGTTTCTGCGGTGGAAACAAACCGAGTACCACCCAAAGTTCCTGGGGAAAGTTCCCACAGTCGAAACGCAGCTTAAATGGGCAAATCTGATTTTTTTATGTAATATTGCAGTGTTTATTATAAATTATTTATTTGTGTGGGTCATTTTTTCAATAGCCAGCAAGGCCTTAGTTATGATAACCAATAAAAGGAAAGATGTTTTGATGAAAAATAAAACACTTTTACAGTTAATTTACACTCTTAAATACAACAAGGTATTTAACATAAAAAACTTAAAAACAAATTATTTCTTCTTCTCTGGAGCACTTTTAAAGCACTTTATTTTTGCTGCCATATGCTTTGTCATCCTTACTGCAGAATCTCAGCCTTTCTCGTGCTCTTTCATTTCTCCCTTTACTTGACACTGTTCCCTTTTTCCTTTGTACTGTATATTACTTTCGCACTGTACCCTCTTTCTTTTTATCTCCTCTCTGCACTTCTCTCATCTCCTTCTTCCTCCTTCCAAAGTCTAAACTGCAAGGCCCCAGGGTGATGAAATGTTCAGGTCGCCATGGTAACAACAGATCTTTGTTTCGTCAAGTCAGTCAGAGCTGATTTGAATTCTAAGTTGGGACTGGGTTCAGTGAGCTGATGAGAACAGGATGTGCTTTAGATCCCCACAAAACGGCCTCCTTTAAGAAATGCCAGCCAATAGGGGCACAGAAACAAACCACATGTATGAGGAACAATAAAATGCAAGTCTGGTGGACCAAGCCACAAAAACCATTTTTTTACATGCACTCAATACCAAAAAAGTCCAGTCGTACCATTTTTGTTTTTCATAACATAATACATGATATACATCCCACAAAGCTTGGAAGGCTCTCCAAAATATGCAGTATAAGGTACATATTAATTATTTAATAAATAATCGCCCACTAGCGTTGTATTATAGATTTGCAACAAATATCTCTGTCGAAACACGACGGTGGCCACCACAGTACAAAAATATGTCGTCGGCTGCGACAACGCGTCTTCTCATGATGACACAGGGAAGAGATCATGCGGGCATTAGAAAGATTGTAGAAAGACTGATGTCTTATTTATTACATAAAATAAAAGGTCTGTGGATTTTAAGTATAAAAAGTCAGGCGGTGCTAGGACCTGCATTAATATTTTAAAGACTTTCCAACAGAGACAATTTAGGACCTGCGGTACTGAGGCTTTTAGCGGAGGTACTCATAGATATCTATGGAGATACTTTCCAGCAGAGAGACGTTGGAGAGAAATATAGTATAAAAATGACCCCAGAGGAGGTGGCTTTGATTCGGATCAGTATGTGAGTAACACTGGTTTTCTGTTTGTTAGAACCAAGATATGATATTGTTGTTGCAATATTAGCTGTGTGAAGGAGCAGTTTTTGTTTATCTATTTAATACTGTACACATCCAGATACTGGAGAGAGAGAGAGCTTTGGTGCTAAAACTGTAGAGAGAGAGAGATCGCATTTTACAGGAGAGAGGGCACCATAATAAGTGTTTTGATTGGTTGCCAAGTTGTTGCTGTACGATTGTTAAGGTGTTCTGTGTTGTTTTAAGCAGTTGCTGGAGTACTTATGCAAGTTTCACCAGAGGCGTCATATGCCCATTCAAACATGATCCCTCACTTTTGAATTTCTGAAATCAGTTAAGTGTCAATGAATGTGCTGTTCTGTAGGCAAAACTAACCAGTTCTGGCTGATGATGTGATCAACGTCAGCGCAAAGTTTCAGACACCTAACCCCGTATGAGCAACTGGATTCCATGTTTGACTTTGTGTGGCACTAGCAGAGTGATCAGTGTATAGACAAACTACAGTGAGATCAGACACCTCTGTATGCTTTAATCTTTTGTGTCATACGCTGATCGGTCTGCAAAGCTCAGCTTGAGGTCAAACATATCTCTTTTCAGGAAACAATATGTTCCCTTTCTGTCGGTCTCTCGACGTTGTGTCGAAGCCGACAGATGGGGTTCGCCCTTGAGAACCAATCGTCTCTGACTATTTTGAAAAGGCCAATGAAAATTGGCGAATGAAATTTGCATGCCGGGCTCCGCCCCCGGAAATCCGGGTATAAAAGGGGAGCCGGCGTGCCCATTCATTCACCTTTTGTTCTTCGGAGCCTTCGCATCTGATGACATTCTTCGAATTGCCGATTTCTACGACGCGGTGCAGCGGAGATTCCCCTGGGCGTCCTGGCAGTTCCTGAGGTATTTTTCTAAAAGAGCAATTTCCTCAGCGTGGCATTGCCCGCTGATCTCTTGGGTGCAGTACACTCATCGAGGACGGGGACGGACACGGTGGTTGCCGCAAGTGTTCGGGGGTCCGATCGCTGTGGCAGCCTCGTGGATTCGTCCTGCCCGCACGGCGCGCGGATGGCTATTCAGACGTTGCGTCACTGCGCGCGGATGGCTAGTCAGACGTTGCGTCACTGCGGGCGGACGGCTATTCAGACGTTGCGTCACGTTGGCTACGTTCTGTCAAGAGCAAGCCACCACCTCGTTTGCTTCCCGTTCTGTGACCGCAGCGGCTACGGCCCTGCCGTCAGCGGCGGCGAGCAGCGAGGGTGATGTGGGGATTATCGTGAGCTCGCGCCCCGTCTCGCTTGTTTAGCAGGTCCCCAAGGATGGTCCTAAGCCATCTTATTCCTCAGCCACGCGCTCGGACACGAGCCGTGGAGATGAGGTGTCTCTTGCAACATCGGAGCGCGACCTGCTGGCATCAGACTCTGGCGATTCCCTGAAGCTCCCTCCCTCGGGAGGTCGAGCACAGGTGAGAGCAGACGTCAAGATGTCAGCCATGCTCGCTCGGACCGCCGTGAGCGTCGGGTTGCGGTGCAGCCCTGGTGCTCGCGGCTGGGTACTCGCACATTGGGCCCGGCTCAAGTGCCAAGTTTTACCGAGCTGCATAAGGAGTTCAGTAAGACCTGGAGCGTCCCTTTCGGCGCGCTTCCGTCTAGCTGACTCTATCGCCCTCTCTTCCCTCGGGGCGGGGAGGCAGCTAGGGACTATGTCAATGCACCCTGGGTGGAGCATGCAGTCGCGGGTATCCGCAGACGGCGGCCACCTGGGGGGCTTGACCTAGACTCACCGTCCAGGGCATGTAAGGTCTCAACATCTCTGGTGTTGAGGCTGGCAGTGCCGTGGACCAAGCTGCCTCCACTCTTACGCATGGCCTTCCTGCAGGCCAGGGCGCTAAAGAGAGCCCCACGGGGTAAGACCGACCCAAGTAGTGCCGCCGCCGACTGGCCCTCCGGGGACCGCGGTGGCAGCGCAGGCTGGGTCGGACGATGTCCACATCAGTGGCCCGGAAAGATGCCTCGGACCCAATCTTGCGCAGGGGGGCGATGTCGAGAAAGGCCACTTTCCCGACTCCCCTCTCGCAAGGTCGGCTGATTGGTGGCGCTGTCAAGGACTGCTCCAGCAGGCTTTTGACAGTGTAGAAACAGACCGGCCTGCTGTGACCCGGCCGCCTTTCGGCCGTCGAGGTCTCGCACGTGGTCTGCCCCCAGCAGCCCTGGCCTTCTCCAGCGTCGACTCCGGTTCTGGTGCCCCCGCAGGTGGCCCCCCGGAGGAAGACGTTGAGAGGAGGACCACCTAGAGAGATTGAACCATCGGGCCCGACCCAGCCTGGGTTGCTGGATGGTCGGACTGGGGCGGTCCCTGCCGCGTCCCAAACACCTTCTGGGCCCCTTCGGGGGCCTAGTGCCCGCCTTCTCACAAGGAGAGGTCTCTCTCTGGGTCCCACTTGCAGCCGCTCTCACCCTCTGAAAGATGGTGTTCGGCAACTCGACGTTGCGTCGTGGCGGCACGCAATGACGAGTATAAAGCAGCCCTCAGCACTCTCGCTTCGACGGTGCGTCGAGCTGCGCCATCGCCTGGCAGGTGATTTAGCGGAGCCGTTCCCCCCGGGGAGAACAGCACTGCTAGTCATTGAACCAACCCCCGCGGGTTGATGAAGTAGATCGCAGCCCCCCCTGTGAGGTCTCTGGGTGCTTGGTTAGCATTTCAAACCATCACGGTGGCTGGGAGTGTGGTCCGTCTCGGCATTCGATCCAGCTCGCCAGACCTCCGCCGGACTTCAGGCATCCTCTTACCTCAGCAGAGGCAGGGATGTTCCTGTGCTCCAGGCCGGGGCTGCCACCCCTCTGGCGAAGGCGATCGAACCGTCCCCTCGGCCGAGATGTCCAGTGGCTTCGACAGCCGCACTTCATCATCCCCAAAACCAGGGGTCGCTGCATACCTTGAGCAGCACCTTGCAAGGGTGCCGTTCGGGAGGCGCAGAAGCGCGTCCTGGTGTCTGTCAGACGCCAGGAGTGGTTCATGACAACTGACCGCATACTCTCATGTACAGTTTCCCTCGGCACTGTCGAGGGGCTGGCATGTCAGTAACGGGTCAGCCGGGAAAAAGAGAGCAGCTCTCCCTGGCGCGGAGCTCCCCCTTTTCCTGGTAGAGAACTCAACACTGTCTCCATGACGGTGTGCTCGCTCACGAGCACGCACAGTCAGTGCTGAGCTGCTTGAACTTTCAGGCAGCAGCCAGCGGTCCCCTGAAATCAGTTTCAGAGGCTCCTGGGCATGGTGTCCTCGGGGGTGGCCTGTCCCCCTCGGGTTGACGCACATGGGACCGCGACAGCACTGACTACAGAGATGAGTTCCCTGGAGAGCGTGGCGCACTGGCAGTAGGCGTATCGTCATTACGCCTGCTGCCGTCGCATCCTAACCCCGAGCAGGTCTTGAGGCCGGTCGTGGAACGACAGACGCCTCCCTACGGGGTGCGGGTGCGGTGTGCAATGGGCGCGCAGTGTCGGGTCGCTGGACGGGCCCCCGCCTGCGTCGGCAGATCACTGCCTTCAAGTTGCTAGCTGTCCTGCTTGCACTGATGAGGCTCCGGCCTCTCGTGCAGAGCCAGCATACTGGCCCGGACAGCACGACCGGCGTAGCGTACTAAACCTCAGGGTGGCACTCGCTCGCTGCAGTCATCGCAACTCGCCCAAAACGCCTCCTCCCGTGGAGACAGCAGGTGGCAAAGCCCCTGCAGGTCACAGGCCCACCGGGTGTCCTGAACCAGACAGCCAAGCGCTCTCTCGTCAGTTGACACCCCGTGGGAAGTGATGACTCCACCCCTGCGGGCTGGCCTGGGTGTGGTTTGGGCGGGCACAGGGGGACCTGTCGCCTCCCTGAACACCACCCAGTACCGCTGGGCATTCCTTGGACGAGGACCCCCTCGACACGGAGGCCCTAGCGCGCAGCCTCCAGTGGAGACAGCAGGTGGCAAAGCCCCTGCAGGTCACATAACCACCGGGTGTCCTGAACCAGACAGCCAAGCGCTCTCTCATCAGTTGACACCTCGTGCGAAGTGACGACTCCACCACTGCGGCCGGCTTGGGTGTGGTTTGGGCGGGCACAGGTGGACCTGTTGCCTCCCTGAACACCCCCCAGTGCCGCTGGGCACTCCCTGGTCGAGGCTCCCCCCTCGACACGGAGGCCCTAGCGCGCAGCTGGCCGCGGGACAAGCGGAACTACGCTTCCCCCCAGTGAGCTTCATTGCGCAGGTCCTGTGCAAGGTCTGGGAAGGGAGTATCAAGTGCTGCTAGTTGCGCCTTACGGGCCCAACTACACTTGGTCCTCGGAGCTGATACTCCTGACGACAACTCCCCCTGGCCAAATCCCCTGACGAAGGGCCTACTCGCAGGGGATGGACACGTTGTGGCGTTCGAGCCGGACCTCTGGGTCTGGCTCCTGGATGGGACGAGGAGTTCCTGGATGACCTACCCCCCTCAGTGGTGGAGACTGTCACTCAGGCAAGGGCCATGCCCACAAGGCTGGATGCCTTTAAGTGGCGCCCCTTCTCGTCCTGGTGCTCTTCTCGAGGAGAAGACCCGCGGAATTGCTCGCTCAGGAACGTGCTGTCCTATTGCAGGAGAGGCTGGGGAGTAATCTCCCCTTCCACATTGGAACGTGGGTACCCGCTGTCGCGGCTATCACGTACCAGTTGCTGGTGAGCCTCTGGGGCGGCATGACCTGATTATTAGGTTCCTCTAGGGCGCGAGGGGCTAACGCCTCGTCCGCGCCCCGTACCCTCTTGGGACCTTAAGGTGGACCTGTGGGTCCCCTTTTTTCGGGCCCTGCCGAGAGCCCCTTCCTCGTTCTGCGAGGGGGGTTGGCTCTCCTGCTGGGGCTCGAGTCCATCCAGAGGGTGAGGCACCTGCAAGCATTCCGTGTCCACCGACTGCCAAAATTCAGGCCCGGTGACTCTCACGTGATCCTGAGACCCCGGCCAACTTACGTGCCCAAAGTTCCGCCGCCCCCCTTTTGGGAACTAGGTGGTGAACTTGCAGGCGCTCCCACACCGGGAGAAAGACCCAACCTGTACGTGGGGTGTCCAGTAAGCGCATTGCGCCTCTACTTGAACCACACAGAGGGCTTCAAGGCCCTGAGCAGCTCTTGTCTGTTTTGGAGGTCAGCAACGGGAGTGCTGTCTCCGAGGAGAGTTGTCGCGCCGGATCGCACACGCCGTCACTACGGTGTGCCGATCCTAGCCCCATGCCCATTTAAGTGACGGTACACTCCGCTCGGGGTGTGGCCTCCTCGTGGGCATCGGCTAAGTGCGCCTCTCTGGCAGACATCTGTAGAGTTGCGGGTTGGGCTACGCTATACCTCGCAGAGGCTTGCAAACCTCCGTGGGGAGTCGGCAGCTCGAGTCTTGCCAACAGGTGAGACCAGCAGTCGTGGGGCGTACGCCTGCGCATAGCGCCTTTCCCCTTCTTAGGTGGATCAGTGCGCTATGGGCTGCCTCCCTTCTTTCCCCAAGGGTGAAGAATAGGCAGTCCGTCCTTCCATCAATAAGCACTCAGGGCGGCGGGCTCGGCGGAGCAGCCCTGCCGCCTATGGCCGGGTATCAAGCTGAGTTATTACATATAGCTCTAACCGGACCTAGTGCCCCACACGTAGTAACCCCCCACTAGGGTGGTTCCGTCTGAGATGTCGTCATGAGATGGTTCCCCACGTGGCAACCCATGACCTCCCCCAGGTGGACATCCACCTTGCGGCATTCCGCACATACCTCCCATGAGTTCTCCCCTATTTGGTGAGACCATGTTGGTGTCTCCACTGTATTCCCCCCCTAGGGTGGGAAGTGGTCTCCGTAGCGCACGTCCTCATTGAAGGAACAGCGCTTACCCAGTAGCCCTACGACTGGATGGCCCTTGCCAATGGGGCCGTCTGAGTTGGCAGAGGGCAGGGGCTACTCATCTTTGCCAAAAGCTCTGGGAGCCCCTGCCTGCCCACTGGAAGGTTACAAATTTCGCGATAGCGCTCACGTGTGGCTCGCCCAGGCCGGTCAACGTCGCTTCGCTAGAGATTGTGACGCGGCTAGTGCCGTGGCGTTTTCCATAGGAACCCCATCTGTCGGCTTCGACACAACGTCGAGAGACCGACAGAAAGGGAACGTCTCGGTTACGTATGTAACCTCTGTTCCCTGATGGAGGGAACAAGACGTTGTGTCCTCCTTGCCACGACAATAGCCGTCCGCTGCAGCAGTCACGAGATGCTCTCAGGCTCCTCAGCACAAGAGGTGAATGAATGGGCACGCCGGCTCCCCTTTTATACCCGGATTTCCGGGGGCGGAGCCCGGCATGCAAATTTCATTCGCCAATTTTCATTGGCCTTTTCAAAATAGTCAGAGACGATTGGTTCTCAAGGGCGAACCCCATCTGTCGGCTTCGACACAACGTCTTGTTCCCTCCATCAGGGAACAGAGGTTACATACGTAACCGAGACGTTAAACATGTTTAATGATCTAAATTGATCTATACTCTTAGAGTTGGAGCTACATGAATGATCCTTGTTGTATTAGAGAGTGGCAGTTTCAACCTTGAGTTGAAAATAACCAAGCATTGTGTCATGATCCTGCCTCTCCTTGTCTTGGTTTTCGAGTCTTGTGGCAGATCATGTCAGTCCCATGTGTTTTGTGTGGAAAAAGAGCATTGTTTTGGTTTGAGAAGCCATGCTCTCTCTCCGGTGTCACGTCCTTTAGTCCCGCCCCCTTGTTTCCCCGGTTAGCGGTCCATTAGTGTTAGTCTTGTCTCCAGCCCTGGTCCATCTTTCCCTTAGTGTTTCATCCATGTCACCTGCCGCCACTCTCCCTGTGTCATCAGTCCTTGTTAGTGTTTCCCTTTATCAAGCCCCAGTTTCCCTCTGTCTCTTGTCGGTTCATTTTGCATTTTGCCCACTTTGCACATTTACCCTTCCTAGTCTGTCTGGATTACCTGTGTTCCTGTTCCCTGGACTCAAGTTTGTGGACTTATTTTGTTTTTCTTAAGACCTTGTTTGTTTTGTTCCCCTTGTGGGAAGTTTTCAGTCTTGTTTGTGTTCATGTTTTCCCCATCGAGGGTCTTTGTTTTGGATTAAAGTCTTGTTGTTCGACACATGTCTGCCTGCGCTTGGGTTCTGTCCACGACCATAACACATTGTTATTGTGCTGTATGGTTCTATAAAGAACCTGCCACCAGAACACTATAACATCCACCACAACCTGAAAAAGGGTTTTCTGACTTTAAAGACTAAACCCTTTCGGTCAAAGGTTTTTGCAAGAAACGTTTCCTTTAATAACATTACAAGGAATCCTTTGAATCAAATTTATTTCTTAAGGCTGTATTGAAAACATAAAAACATTGTACGGCATAAAGTGCACAATCATTGGATACAAAGGACACAGAAAACTAGAAAAAAATGCATATCTCGGAAACATCAAACAACAAAACAGCCTCTCTCTCTGACACGCCCAGTTTCAATCCAAACAAACGGTGCATTTTAAACGGGATATATTGAAGGGCCCTTCGTCGGGCCAAATAAAAAGAAAATATTGTTGTTTTTATTGCTCCTTTTGCCAAGTTTATTTGACAGGCATGTGATCAGCCAAGCACAAAAAAGAAGGAAGACTGAACCAACCCCAATCCGACCCAAAATGTTACTTAATAAATGTTACATGATTAAAAACAGTACAACTGTTTGCCAAAAAAAATATTTTTCACTTACCAACACAATAACAAACTATTACAATTACCCAATTATGACTGGCAATTTTGGAAAAAACATTTCAATTGTATATTATAACAGTCACCTAAACAATATGTTATAAAATAGGTCAATAGGTTGTGCAAATATCTTATGCTAATGTCAAATAAGATGGCATTAACAGATGGCACACCTTGAGTAGTTTATATATGGCCTACTTTTAATTTTATTGTTATCAGCAATAACTCATTAAACAATAATTGAACACTAAAAGTAACAGTACTATGGCCTAGAGCCCTGCATGGGCCGACAAGCTTATCAGACTTCTCAGCCCGAGTCCGATTCTTTTCTATATCCCATTACACAGCCAATACTACTGTTTCAACCATTCAAATCGGTTTTTTTAATGGCAAAGCAGTTATATATTTTTTGATATAATTAAGATAATTTAGAAAAACAATTTTTTTTTGTTTGGTAAATTCAACTTTTTGTTTTTTAAAGAGACGACCAAGTGGCTGGCGCCTGGTGTTGAGTTGACTATGTTTGATCAATTTAGACTATCAAATCAACACTTGGCTTACCTGCAATAAAATCCAAATATGTTTTTTATAAAGAAAAAACTCAACAATTTAAAGGGGTGATTCGCTGGAAATACGTGTTTTTCTTTGTCTTTGGTGTGTTATAAGTTGCCCATGCATGTATTAGACACGTAAATTGAAAATTTTAAGTGTCGGAACAAAAGAGAATGCTCACCCAGACCTGCCTGAAACGCCTCGTGTTACCACACCCCCACAAATCTATGTCAGTTCGTGGTATGATTAGACTAAGACCACACAAATCTAAACGGAAGTAAGGTGGGCGGTCCGTCGCACCCATGTCTCGGAGATGATGTGTGTTTCGTTGTGAAAATAAATCCTCTTTGTTTGCCCTGGCAAAAGACGATACAACAAAAAACTAATGGTTACATTTTATTTTCAACACTGTTCCAGAGAAGTACAATCCAAATGTTCAGGTTTGTGCAGAGCATTTCACCAGCGATTGCTTCACGAATCTGGGAGAGATCAAGACCGGCAGCCTGTAACTATATTTTCATTGTAAAATACTTTGTTACGGACTAACCCGAGTTGAGTTTGATGTTGTTGTTTCTTTTGTGATCTGCAAATGCAAACACGTACGCAACGTGGAAAAAAAGACAACATAAGTCTTAATAATCAGTAATTCTGTTCCAACTAGAGGCAACAAATGTCATGTTTATAATTGGGTTTATTGTCTTTTTTTATAAACAGAGGTGCTCGGCTGCTTGCAAACAGTGAACAACGTGCTGAAAACAAACGAAAACGTGTAAAATCGAAACAATTCGTAAATAAGTCGGGCCCGGACTGAAATCCAGGGCTCCACTATGGCCTCAAGAGACTTCCATACACAGCCACTGGATAGTGCATCTTAGTAGAGATTTCAAAGTGTTTATATTAGACAGTGACTAGGTCGGCCATTTGTATAGTTTCAAGCCATTATATAGCGGAATGGCCAATTTTAGTCTCTGTATATAGATAATGTAAGACCAAAACAGTTTCTACAAATGAAATTTTGTTAAATCACAACTAATAAGCTCTCCCTATTTTTCATAAACATTTACAGCAGCTGTGGCACGTCAGAGGAGACCTGGCCCTCCCGGCTGAGACTGGTTTCTCCCAAGGTTGTTTTTCTCCATTGGAGCCTGGGTTCCTTGCCACAGGGCCTTGTTGGCTTGCTCACCGGGAGATATAATATGCTAGAATGATCCTGCTTGTTCTATAAACACCACTTATTGTGCTTTACCTTTTCTGTGTTCTTCAGTTTTCCTTATTTTCTCCTGTAAAGCTGCTTTGGAACAATACACATTGTGATAAGCGCTATATAAATAAATTTTATGTTTTAATGTTAAAGCATATCATACAGACGTCTCAACTTCCAGACTCTGGATTTTCTGTATATGTTACAAAACGCTGTTCAGTTCCCCACTTAATTAAAAGTGACACCATGTGCATTTTTGTGTACCAAAACAGCTGTGTTTGGTGTCTATTTTGACGGACTCTCTGGATACATAATGATAACTCGCAAAATTATGTCCTGAATGAAGCAGTAGCTCTGCATTTATAACAAGCGTGTACATGACGTAGAGAGCGTAGAAAGGATCCTGTTGGCCGGCTGTACGATGACTATGCGCACAACCCCAAACCCCCAATCGAGTCACAAATTAAAATACATCGAATTACGAACGCTAACAGCCAGTTGATGGTGCCTGATAGTACTTGACTTTAGATCCACAGAGGGGGAGCTGGAGCTCCAACTCCACCCACTTGGCTCTGCAGCGAGCACATCATCTGATTTATTCTGTGCAGAGTGTGGTCTCAATAGGGGCGTTATTTCCACTGGGGACATGTCCCCCTCACTTTTTAAAAATCCTGTCCGTGTCCCCTTCACTTTCAAATTAGTTTGTAATGATTTTTTAACCACATGCCATCATCGCCAAGGAGAAGTAGGCTATAGGACAGAGCAGGAGACAGACTCTAAAATAGATCACAGAAATATTGTTTTCAATCAAGTGGTTTTGATTTGAATTTAATAGAAATTAGTTTTTAAGTGGTTGTTGTTTCGGTAGGCTATGTTAAGCTGTTTCCTTATAATGGACTTCTAAGGGGGAAAAACGTGTAACGAGTTATTTATTACTTTGTTCGTTTAATAAGGACTCGTTCTTGTTCTAATGGAAGGCTAGCATAGACTATTTGATTGTAAGTAAGCCTGCCCATTAAGCTACAGCTGCTTCGGGTGAAGCTGCAGCAAGTGGCACAGAAAATTAGCCTGACAAGGTTCCTGCTACGCCAGGCGGGGTCACAATCGCATTTCTCTGTTCGCCGGTGTACATACTGATAACTCAACCCACTTTTAAAACCACTGCGTATTCTTTTATAAAATTAGCATATTTGTTTGTTAACATAACAGCTGATTGTTGCCATATAAATTAAATTGTTTCTAACATAAAATAAAAACTCAATCCCCCATTTTGTGTCCTCCCCACTTCTTAAACGAAAGTTACACCCTTGGGTCTCACGTTTCTAAAAACATGTTTTCTATGCCACTAGAGCTCGCTGTTTTACTCTATACTCTCTATACTCTCTTCCTCCATGTCACAGAAGGGACAAACACAACCAGAAAAACATGACAAGATGGCTTGAACTTGATCTACTTGTGGCCTGATGGATCCTCCTCCAACTACTTAGCCCAGAAAAGAAACTTGCTGCTTAGCAATGTGTCACTTCTTATCATTGGCTACTAAACCCGCAGACTGAATCCTTTTGAACACCTGAGCCAGATTCTCCAGATGTTCCTCCCATGAGACACTGAAGATGACTATGTCATCAAAATAAGCTGCTGGAAATGTGTCCAATCGTCTTAGCACCTAATCAATGAGACGCTGAATAGTTGCTGTTGTCCCATGTAGACCAAAGGGCATATATTTTAAGTGGTATAGTCCATCTTTAGATGAATCAGGCAATGGCACTTGCCAGTAGCCTTTACATAAGTCAAGGGTTGTCAGGTACTTTGCCCCATTCGAAATTTGATTGCTCTATGATGTCCAATTCCAGCATCATTTCTACTTCTTCCTTTAAGGCTGGAATCAAGGGAGCAGTAACTCTACACTGAGGTTGCCTAATGGGTTCAGCCAGGAGAAGAATATTATGTTGTGTGATATTCGTTTTTCCAGGATTATCACTGAAAAGACAATCTGGAACTCGTTTGCAGAAATCTCTTTGCTGCTTAGCTGTAAGGTGCTCTATAGCTGGGAAAGTAAGTGACTTCTGTACACTAGAGAAGTATTGTTCATTCAATTCCATTTTTCTTGCCCACAGCTCCGTGCCAAGCTTGTTTTTTGTCATGCCAGGGTTTTAGAAGATTAATATAGAAAATATGAGACTTCTTACGATGATCAGGAAGAAAATCTCATAATTAACTGAATTGCTCATCACTTCATATAGCCCCTGCCATTTAGCTAATAGGCTACTGTGAGATGAAGGGAGAAGTAAGAGAACCTTCTGACCTGGAGTTGATGCCCTCTTTCTACTTTACTAGTCATACCATTGTTTTTGTTGTTGCTGGGCCTTTGGATTGGATTCAATTTATTGTCATTACACACATACAAGTACAGTGCAACGAAATGTATTCATTAACTTTGTCACATTAACTTTCACCATCTCTGTCATTGACTCCAAGACTCCATCTTCTCTCTCATCTTAATGACATAAGACAGGATGTGTATCTGTTAACTTGCATTGTCACCTTCCCAGGCTTCTTTCAAGAAATCAAGAGGTCCTCGCACTTGCCTCCGGTAAAGTAATTCAAAAGGCGAGAAGCCTGTAGATGGCTGCGGAACCTAACAATAGGCAAAGTAAGGTAGCCATTGATCCCAGTCTGCACCTGTTTCGGACACAAACTTGAGTAACATTGATTTCGGTGTCTGGTTAAATATTTCAACCATTCCATCTGTGACGTCGTATATGTGACTTGTAGAAGTGTACTCACAACTGTTGGGTAGGATTTTATACAACTTTTAGCATTATTTATGGCGCCATTTAGTACTTTTAAACGGCAAGCAGTGTTCACATCTGGGGATTCATCTGCTATTAAAAACAAGAAAGTACGAACTAATAACAGTTTACAAAGAAAAAGTGAATCTGATTGGACTCGTGCGAAAACAAGAATTAATATTGGAAAGGCATTTTAAAAGGTGGCGTGAACTCTGTGATCTGAAAGGATTTAAAATGGATGCAGGCATTACTTTATTTCTTCTGAACAGGTAAGACATTTCAATATTTAAATAGATAACACAAAAACCGCGACGCCCATAGGAGGTAGGTTCGGTGAGCATGACGGGGTCCGAGCAGTCTGCGGCAATGCTGAGACGGCTTGTTAGCAGGAATCAAACAGTGTTGTGGTAGTGTCCAAAGTGAACACGGCCAGCCGTGACCGCTATACTGTTAACTCCATGCTGGAGACCCAGACATGTGAAGCAGGTATCGTGCCTGTATGGCTGGAGGTTGGGGTGGTCGCACCGAAGACTAAAGCGGCGGGACATGCCTGGCAACATTTACATTTAGCAGACGTTTTTATCTTGCATAGCATTATCTTATACATTTTACATTGGTATCTGCAATAAGTAGGAAACTGACGTCAGTACTGGCCCACGAGGTCTCGCTTTCCTGGTGTAGGAAACGCCTTGCTCTGGTCTCTGCGTCTGTGAGTGAGTGGCAGGAAAAAGCAGCACATTCAGTTCACCGTACTGCCAGCTTGTCAATGAGGGAGTATGAAACAGTGTTTTCAAAACCTTTTACTGTTCCACTGTTTGGATATATAAGCAGAAACACGGTTCGTCTATAAATAAGAACATGGTAACACAGAGAGAGCCTGTGCATGCGTAAATGTATTTGCTTTTTCAGATATTTCTTTCGAATAGAACAATGTACATGCAATGTGCATACACAGTATGAGCACTACCGGAGACAACAAAAAATAACAGAGAGCACCAGTTTTATTTTAACTTTGACAGGTGCGAGACAAAACACTGTATATGAATGTTAGAAATGGAATGTAAGAAAAACATTCTGCTTGGTACGTTTTCCGTCTTTAGTCCAAACTTTTAGGTCTTTAGCTGGCATAGTTTAAATTCTGTCTGGCTAGCACGCTTCTCATAATGTTAAGCATGATGTCTGTATGCAGAGAGTTAGGCGGTCTCTTGCGGCTGTCCAGCAAATGCCGCAAAAACAAAAGACAAAAGTTCACAAAAAAAAGCTGAAGTCTACCTAAAGCAGCATGTGCAACGCCGCTCCGCTACTCTCCCATTGTAACACTCCCACTTATTTATAAAGTACAATTTATAAATTGTCTAAATACAATAAAACTCGCACTATATTGCCCCCTTGTTGTGCAACTGGGTAACAAAATGAGAGAGGGCACAAAATGGCTCTTTTGGTCACAATGGTGTTGTCTGATGTTGCAACTTTTGCTGCCTTCACATGCTCTTGAAATTTCGATAATTCCCACTTCAACCCGGAAATAATTTATGGAACCGTGCTCTTTTAATGTTAAAAGATGCTTATAATGTTTTAATGCTACTTTAAAAGTATTTAGTAACATTAATGAACTAATGATTATGTTAGAAAATCCAGACAATACTTCCGCGTTGGTGGTGGGAAATATCCCAATTCTGAGGTGTCTTGAATGCAGTATTGAAACTATATGATGAAGTCACCAATGTTTATTGCGTGTTTCGCCATCCAGCGCAACAGTTTCACAAAATCATAGCGGAAACACTGTAGTCATATTAGTAACATATCAGATCTTCCTCCTGATTCTGTCTTCTGGAAATTTCTACACATCAGATTGTGATCCAAGATGCCTCAGACATTCAGATAATTCAGGTCAATACTTGACCCGAACTACATCACAGACTTTCACCAGCAGGAAACATGTCAACATAGTCCATCTCCACTTAAAAAAGTCTAGAATTGAGGGCCTTTTATAACCATATATATGCAATAAAATAAACATTTCACAATTTATTAATTAATAATACATATAAAATAATTTATATCTGAACAATGTGAGATGTTGCATATGAACAAACATGTACGTTTTGCTAACCTCTCTCTGACCCCAGTAGAGTTAAACAGGGGTCCGTTTCAGAAAGGAGGTTTAGTGAAAACTCTGAGTATATTAACCCTGAAATGAGGGAAACTCTGCGTTTTACATTTCTGAATGCGAGGTATGTCAAACTCAAGAAAGCGGGTCAAGTCCATTTCTAAAAGATACTTCACTAACTTAAAATCAGTCAGTCAGTAACCATAGTAACTTTCTCTGTGAACCAAAACTGGTCAGGAGCAGGTTTTCTAGAAATGACTTAAAAATATGATAAGAAATGACTTAAATCTAAAATGACTCTATTCCTATTAAAAAATAATAAACCATCAATTTAGACGTGCAGCCACTACCAGCCAAATTTGCTCCGAGCAGGGTTCAAACTGGTGGTTAGTCACTAGAGCACTGATGGGGAGTCAGAACATAAAGTTTTATTTATTATTTCTGTTGTTTCATTTATTTAGTCATGCATTACTGATTAATTTGAGTGTTATTTGGTACATTATTTGGTACAAGTCATTTTCAGCACATTAGTAAATCCACTGTATGCAGAGTGGAAAGGGTTCCTCTGTCTCAAGCACTTCCTGCCGCCTTGTTGCTTTTTTTGGTGCCGTTGCCATGGTGAATCGTCATATCGGAGCTCCATTGATCATGGCTTGTCATTGTCGTGGTGCAAGCGCTTAACTCAAGTTAAGCCTACCTAGAGTAGATAGGACTGACTCAAATTAACTGTTCTGAAACCAAAAACTCTACGTTTTGCATCTCGGTGTAAATCAACTCAAGAGTTCATATTAACGTGGTGTTGGTTGAACCTCCTTCTTGAAACGGGTGATCATTGTCTTCTATTAATATCAATATTTTATAGGCTAACATAAATGCATCGGTAGCATTTTGCCAAGTGCCCCAGTTAATGTCTGACAATGAATTTCAATAAACTATTAAAAAATCATTGGTGTGTTTTTGAGGGTTCATACAGCCTCCCAGTACTAAACAGTAGGAGAACTGGCATTAAATTTCAGGCAATGTGCTGAAGTGTTACATTCTACACATCATAAAACAACATTTTATTTTAAGCTGTTGTTTTTTTAAATCAACCCCAAAAAGAAAATTTGTTATCATTGTGCCTTATTAAAACTATTTGTTAGATTAACATGCATGACGTGAACTAATTGGAAATCCCAAAACGGCATAACCATAGATATCAATAAATTGATGAATATCTAAAGCAGTGGGACATTAAATGGTCTTGTTGGCGCCTGGCACAGTGAACTGATATGACGTCATTGCACGCATTGTTTAGGCTGCGCCGGATCATCTGCCCATCTGTGCTATTCCCAAATAAAGCTCAAAATCTCTCTATCACTACACATAGCCGCACATATTAGGCAAGCATGAACTAAACTGCCCAAGGAGAGGAAAATACTTTACATTTAAAACCTCAATATGCTAATCCTAATATTTCAGACTTAAATATTTGTGTAATATAATTAATAATGATAAATATATGTTTTCTACATAAACAACACATGTAAAAGGCCCACAGAGCGTGTTTAAATCTCATCCATGCAGAAAATCATGTAAGGAGACATCATGTGCGTATTTCCGGTGGTGCACTTGTTATACTTTATTGGTTCGCATTTACGATTTATTTCATTTTTAAGCCTAATCCACCAAAAGCAGTTTGCTCATGAAACCTGTTCTTTAGTATAACAGCAAACAAAAATAACGTACCGCTATAAAGAAAACACTAAAGATGCTCAGAGCGTTGAGTGAAAACAAAACGAACCAAGTCTTAAGTAATTTGTGGTTATGATTATAAATTCACGAATTGTCGTGTCGTGTGTTTATTATTTTCACATTAAGATCTAAACTACAGCTTTAGCGTCGTAAAAAACACATGTATTTATACATAACAAATGTCTTACCATATGTGGATTTCAAATCAGCAATCTCAGCCATTCTGAATCTCCGATAAAGTGGCTGTGATCAAAAAATAAAAAATAAAAAGCATAGAGAGTGCTATTTCTATATTATTTCCATTTATGTATTCAGCCTGTTCCTCCAACTGACTGGGTGGTCGAGCTGTAGGGATGTTTTCTTCTTTGCTGCTCAAGGATGCGATCGGTGACGCGCCCGCGCACCAGCCTGCTCCAGATGCGAGTGACGATGCTTAGGGCGGATGCAGCGTGTCGTCGTGAGCTTACTAATAGACCAGACTTTTAGCGCCGACTACAGTTTAGGTAAAACACATTACACGAAAGGCGAACTATGCGAACTACTAATTTTGAATTATTTATATATAATATAGGCCTAGGGTAATATCATATAATAGGCCTATAATAATAGCTTCGTATTATAAGAAAGTCAGTATGTTTCAATTACGAGATACGTTTAATTTAAAGATTAAACATTTTTCAAAATTTTAAATAATTTTAAACATGATTTAAATTGAACTCACAATTTCAGACAAATAAATTACTTCTGTTAATCAAAATGTTCAAAACTTTCTGTATAGGTTTTCCACCACATTTTAACTAAACTAATTAAAGGTAGCCTATGATAAAAACACAACACAAAAATATATGTATCAAAATGTTTTTTTTACTTTGGTGTACAGTCAACATACAGGAGCAGAATGTCCTTTAACAATAATAATTATAACAACAAGAATTGAAATGACAATATCAATAAAATAGTCAATTCAAATGTCTTCACACTGGATAACATATCGATAAATACATGTAAGAAATAGGCCTAATACATGGAATGCTGTTAATTTATCTTCCAGCTGGGTGATTGTCATGTTATTGTTTTCATCATGTTTACACAACAACAGTATGCCCCACCAGTGAAAACACACAAGTTTTGTATATTAAAGCGTTAAAGATGTGTTTTGGAAAAAGCCATCCTTTGGACGAATGAGTTTTTATCCTTTAAAAGAAAAGGTAAATTACAGTGCAGAACATAGTAGGCAATGAGGGGAAAGTACAGTTAAGTTACTCTAATATTGTAACAATAAGTGTGTCTATGTCACAATGACATTTGGGGTTGCAACATTAAAACATTTTTCAGCATAAACTTTAAAGATCATGTAACATCATTGGCAAATGGTTTATACCAACAAAACATTTCAATACCATACCTGTGAATCTAAGCAAATTATGCAGTAAAGTTGCTATTCACATTTAGTTACCTGTTTATATCTATAATACAATTAATGTTTTACAGCATAAATTACAACAAATTCCTGTTGTTACACCATCATAGTGTATTAAGCGTGTAATGTTTTTCTCACCCAAAATAACCTCAAGATAGTATTCTGGTTTAAAAAACGTAAATCATTGATTTAGCAGAGGAGTTTAGTGCCTTTAAAATCTGTATTAAAGTATTGAATTGTAATTTCCATTTAAATTACAGATTGAATGTGTCCCGTTTCTGATGAAATGCAGCACAAAGGCACTCATCAAAACAATGAGTGTACCTGACATGTTTTTAAAGCAATCAACATTAAAAAGGCGTTTCATTTACAGAAAGCCTCATCATTTCCAACATGACCTGAGCCATCGTGAACTACCCTGCAGATGAAGAGTTTGCATCACTTGCATTAGCCAACAAAACCTCAAAACACTCTGAATCAAATAGCACTAAGAATTCCCTGCCATGCTCCATTGCTTTAAAATGTAGTCACATCTTTCACACCAACAGTATGTTTATATCATCATTAAAATAAGTGGGAAAGCCTTTTTCTATAAACAAAGGCACAAAGACATTTACCGTAGTACCAAAGAATGCAAAACTTTGTTTAAACCCTCTATACAGTACATGTAATTGAAGTCAACATGAAAGGGCATGAACCCATTTTACTTAAGTGAAATTCATCTGTATTGTCTAAATTGTAACATTGCAGTTGATTGTGGAGAAAATCACCTGCAGCCCACAACTCTAAAAAGGAAAAGCAATTATCTTTTTGAGCAAGAAATGATGCCTGACGGTATTGGTATTTTTGTAACCCTTATTACATTAATTAAAGTGTTAAATATTGCCTGAACAATCTAGGTGTTTGGCCTTCATTATTCAATAGCTCGCTTGTCCTGGGTGACAAAAGATCTTTCAGAAAGCAGACAGAGCAAGTCATTCCATTAAGATGAAACATTACAGAGACAAACACTCATTTCTTTGGAATAATATGCGCTAAAGAGTTGTGCACAATAACACCAAAATGTCTTTCAATTTTGGTTTTATGTTGACTTCAAAATGATGCTCACTTTGATTATTAAATAGACCCATGATTTGAGTAACTTAATATTTGCATTTGTTTTGGATTAACGTATTAATGTGAACTAAAACCAAGGGTCTTTCAACAAATGGATAAGTGTGCACATTTTATCATGGGAAGGTAGCAAATTATATTGTTTGAAGTTTAGATCTTCTACCCGTTTACAAATATTTTAGTATATGGGACTGATTGAGACAGAGAACCTGATTGATTCTCAGCATGCCACAACAGTTGGAAAAATGTGGCTATATAATATACTTGCTATATATTATAAAAAATGATTTGCTGGGCAAGATAACAGTAAATGCTGAAGCTGATTAACTGGTGTTGGCAAAAAACATAGGTTGTAATTTGTTAGTTGGTGCAATAAGACTCTACAATCGGTCCTCTTCAAGACATGCCTCCTTTTGGTTTTGGTTAAAGTATGAGGTGAACATGAGGTCCGGAAAATACATTTCAAGAAAAATCAACCGGGTTCATGTTACATTATCATGAGGTATTCTGGCTTTGGTGAATTACACCACATGGCAAATGATTTTGGTTACAAACACCAAACTGCGTCATCACAAGTACTAATACCACCATTTTAAAGCTGAACAACTCAAGCTTTTGCTTTGCTTTTTTTTATATGAAAATAAACAAGCTGGAAGGCTATTGTAAGTATGAATAATAAGAAGCTTGAGTAGTAACAGGCAGAAATAGCCAAGTTATGTCCACATGTAGAGAAGCACAACACAAGCACAGAGATGACAATGATTTAGATTGAACAGTTTGTTTTCATCTGCTTTAGGACACGTTTCACCTCTGTCTCTCTGAGGCAGGATTTCATCACTGTCTTTTAATGTAGACAGTCTTTTGAACACTTCTTGAAGTGGTCGGTGCAGACATCGAAGCTCTGAGGCATTTTGATGCCACGAAAGCCACAGATTTCTAAATATGTTCAAATGTTTTCTATCTTTGATAGCGTGAGTGTGTGTGTGTGTCAAACCAGAGTGTAGAAAAGCTCAACAGAAGGCTTCTGGAAGTAAAAATCCCATTTATTGTCTTCAAAGACAAGATTATGTAGAACAATGGTTTTGGAATGTATTGTTGTCTCTGAAATTACTTGCAATATTTAGGGAATAGTTAATTGCCTCCTAAGATATATTAAGTATTATCTAAATAATTTTAAACCAATTTTTTACATTATACTGTTGTTCTTGGTTGGTTTTGTCAAAAGTCTTTGAACAATCTGAAAAAATACTTCCAGAAACCACACCGCAGAAAAAGTGAGCGGTCATTGTTGTACTTTATTATATGATCAGATACTGACCCTATAAAATAATAAGCATTTTCTCCAAGTATTGCAAAACAATTAGGCTCTGATATTCATATTATAACTGCATGATGTGCAAAGCTAGAAAGGCATATGAACAATAAAGCTATTTCCCTGAACATAATTCTCAATTAACCCTGTGTAAACTTGCATTCGTTATTAGACCTGTAGCACTAACATATATCTACATCTAATTTGAGATGGTGAATCCCATAAAAATGTCAAGGACATGTACAGGTCATATTTAACCCAATAATGAATCGAAGCAATAAGAAATTAAATTTAGCCCAAAAATGTATATATAATGTATATGTATGTATTTTTTTTACGGTTGTGTGGTGTTTGTTGGACCACAGACAAATATCCCCAATCATCATTACTGTAATGTAAAAAATAAGTATTCCTATTGCTAATGTGAAAAAAAACATCATTTTTATTTATAGTATTTGTTATATTAAATTATGCTGATTTATACTAAATTAAAAGATTGCATCCAAGTGATTTATTTTCTGGAAAGAATCTAATAAAAATATAAAACAAATAAAAGTAATGCATGGACACATCACAGTAATTAGAATTTGAAGATATTCGAGTCATAAAAAAGGCTTATTTTAAGTGCAAAAGCTAATATCTTATTTTTATTTTAAGGTTTTATGTGACCTGGACATCATATTTATGAGATTCACCAAAACTGAAAAGCATTTCACTATATAGTAACAAAAAGCGAAGAAATATCTTTTGAAGACATTAATCTTATTGAATTTGGTGTGGTGTTTTGTGTTTTCACTGGGATTCTAATGACTGATAAAAGTGCAAACCTAATTATACGGAAGTTAGCGTAGGGGCTTTCCTGATTTTGCCAAGTGAGAGATGTCCTTGGGTCATCAGACCCTGGGACAACATCAGATTTGAGGGATAAGTTTAAAGTTCATGTGAAGTTTAAGCTTACAAACAGGGCTTGTACACCATTGTGTCACCCTCTGACTTTAGGAATAATTTAGGGTTTGTGGTGTGTAAAGGCTTTTTTAACAAAAATGTTGTCCCAGGGTCAACATATGCACGCCTACAGTAGTGAGTACAGTATCTATTGTGAGTGTTTGCGGAGGTGTGTACTATTCCCTCTCACTGCTTTCAGATAGCTGGTCCGGGGTCTGCTAGTGGCATAGTGTGCAGCACTTCGTCAAGCAGTTGCAATGCACGGTGCAAATGGACCTCCACCCAGCAGGGGGTGTGTTTTATACTTTGCCGAGGGTAATCTGGCCCCCAGCCCTTCACAAAGCTTAGCCGCAGGATGCACAGCCTCCTGAGATCATCCACACCGATCCCTGCAGCTGCTGAGAGGCCTAGAAAAAAAACATTTTGAGATTAATAAACCTCTCAACTGTTTTATTTTGACATTTGCAAAACACAATATGCTCACGTCTATTTATAATATATTTCCATTTTTGCCTCGCACTTTTAATAAAAAAGTTTAATATACTATGAAAAACATATTAGACCCTTAAACCTTCTCCCTAGTCAAAAAGGTAATATGCTGCAATGCTTCTTTAGCTTGCAAAGCCAAGAAATGAGTGACTTATATTCTGTTCCAAACTATTCTGATTTTAACACTTTATGTGGCACATTTAGGTGCAGTGTGTCTTGTGAACCTATTGCAATGTTGTTCACACTTTGCAAAGAGGGCGTTAAAGAATGCAACATGGTCATACAAAATTAAATTGGGAGTGTTTCGTGTAAGAGACCCGGACTAACATTTAAAGGACTTTTTAAATCACCAAACTAATGTCAATGTGTAGTTTGATGAAAATGAGAATCATTTCATGTTTAAAGGCACTTACTGACTGCAGGGGCGATTCCACCAACGCTTCCTGGTCCTGGAATATTTCCTGCCACCGCTGCGGCCTGTGCGGCTGCTGCTGCCTGTGCCGTGGCTGCCTGCTGTTGCATCTGCCTGTGGCACTGCCTGAGGTCAAACACCTGAATAAACAAAACAACAATTTTTCCGCATTTTATGTGACAAACAAGTCCCCCTGTGGTGAAAAGTTTTAAATGTTGTTTATATGTCTATGTGGTGTTTTAATAATTTTTAAAGCCAGAGAGACATAAAAAATTGCAATGCCTATTTTTTCATGAAATATTGCAGCGTTTATTGTAAATAATTTATCAATGTGGGTCATTCTCTTTTAAAATATAGTGTGACCTCATTATCTTTACTTAAAACTTGGGACTTGGGAGGAGCATCTGTTAACTCCTTCCCTTCAACCGTCAGTCTGCTGCCAGTACCATTTCAAAATGCAACAGCTGTTTTTATACAGCCAATCAAATCGCAGAGAAGCAGAAACCCACGCCCACTATTTTTCTTATTCAAAGAGTTTGTTTGCACATGACGTCAACACTGCAGGAAGTGCCGATGGTGGGCAGCAATAGATTTTCTCCATAGGAATTCACTGTAACAAACTCAAAATGCCTGTGTTTTGCATCGTTGTTGACTGTTCAAATCGATCAAACCATGAAAGGTGTGTGGCAAAAGTTGATGTTCACGAAGGGGTAAAATGCGAGTATCGACTGAGAAACGGTCGGGATGAGTGGTCAAAAATGCTTAACAAGATTTAGCGTACCTAAACAAGGACCAGGTGAGTCCAAATGTATCAAGAACCTTGTCATGAACACTAGCTGCAAAGATCGAGTCCTGATTGAACGGATAAAGTGATAAATCTTGCGTTAAGCATTTCTCCCCCGTATAAGTCCATTATAATGAAACAGCTTAACGTAACGAAACAACGACCACGTAAAAACTAATTTCGATTAAACCTTAATTGTAATTAACACTAGCTGATGTTAAAAGAACAAGCACTTATTCCAGGGATAAGAATCTCACATTAGACTTATTCTTATTCTTAAAGCTCATTATGAAACCACATAACGTGGCTCAAGGCAGCCAGCAACAAACTGTGAACATAAAACCTTTCTGTTATCATGTTTATATTTGACATCAGTGATAAACAAAATGTATTTATAATGGTTTTCCATGGTTGTTCTTTTGGTATGTTAAGCTGTTTCCTTATAATGGACTGTTCTGGACTGAAGAAACCAGAGATCGCTTACTTTATCCATTTAATAAGAGCTTGTTCTTATTTGTTTAACGGAAGCTAGTGTTTATTACAAGTATGGTTTGACCGAAATTTGGATTGTTGTTCAGGTCGTTAAACATAGGTACTTTGAGTTTGTGATAGCGAATTCCTATGGAAGGAAAATCACTTGCTACCCTCGATAAAATCGTCACATATTATAATCAATTTTCACCCGGCTCACGGTGAATCATTACATTCCTAGTTATCTATGGCTCAAATCTGACGTGATTGGTACGTAAGGATGCCGCAAATACTCGGCAGTGAAACGATCGCTGCTAGTTCAGCTCTGCTTTTGCAACACAAGCACTCTCTGCTTACGCGTTGAATGAGGCATCTATTTACCTATAATCAATGGTTGGAGCTTACATGACTGAATAGAGGCGGGGACTAATTAGCAAATTCATGAATCCTTATACACTAAATATAGCAAGTGTGGGAGTTACATTAAAGTCATTTTAAGGCATTAAGTAATTATTATCACAGAAAAAACTAATACTTAAAGATGAATTTGAAGAGATAAAATTATCGAATGCAGTAGGACTATAAAACAACAGTGGACGAGAAGATGCTCACACTATAAATCGACAGGAAACTAAAATACACACACATCTATAAAATGCTATTTATTGTCTGTCAAGTCTACCATTAACCATTACACTCTGCAGGTTGTCACTGACCTTAATGTAGGCCCCTGGGTAGATTTTGTGCACGGCGTCTCCAGGTGCTCTACCCGCCTCTCTGTCCAGGTAGTAGCTCTGCACGAAGACGGCGTGATCACTCATGCAGCGCATCCACACGTCACCCTCTCCACGACACTCCAGCTGCACACCTTTACCTATATGCAGTCTGGAGACCAGGAGATCAGCAAATTGAAATCAGTTATATGAACCAGTTATAATATCAGAAGCATAATCTTGGGCATAACATTTGGTCTATTTGTTTAATTTTCGTTTACCGTGGTGTCGAGAAATGTTCTGGCACAGTACCTGTATGTCTTTTTAGTGTTGTGTTTATATGCAAATATGAAACCTGTGAAAATCATTTAAATCTAAGAAAGGCCTCATATTACATGCACACCTGCACAGAGAGATTTCCAGGCCTTCTCACATGTCAGTATGGCGCGCGTTCACGAGGACACTTCTTTGTCTTGTTCTTGGAAGAGAGCACTTTGAGGCATGCGTATTAGGTTTGTGCGGCGAATGGTTGTTGCCCCTATTGTACACCGGCGCTCTGACTCACAATGCGGAAGACGCACGAGATGAAGAAGTGCTTTCATGAACGTGCGCCATACACTGACAAGACAGAGGAGAACATATTGATTAAAGTCAGTATTTTGGTCTGTTATTCACACATAAAGAATTCTCGTCTCTTAAAAATATTCAACTGAGCCAATATGGGCTTTGTGGACCTTGGCAAAAACTGACACCATGATGTCTATGAGGAGGCCTGGAAAGCTCTCGGATGACACCTAAATATCTTCATTTGTGGTCTGAAGACACCAGAGGTTCTCTAAACATGTTTAACGTCATATGGGTGAGTAAAAAATCCCACATAGTTGATTTTTGGGTGAACTTCCACTTTAAGCTATATACTGTAGTTTTTTAAGCTAATAAAATGAAATATATTGACTTCTGTCAATTTTGAACCAACTCATGAAAAGTTTATTTCTCTGCTCTGTTGTTGCTCCTTGCAAATAATTTACTGACATGGTCATCAGAAAATATATGAATATAAGATATAAATGCACATTCCAATCATCAGTAAAGCTAACAATTGACCTAGTTCAATCAACAAACTCAAGAATATTGATAGTCTTTCTATCTACCATCTAAACACCTTCCACGTCAGGCTTACTTTTTTTACTGGTAACTTGCAGCCAATGACATTGCATGCTCTTCTCACACTATCAGAGCTCTAACAATCGCCCACTTCATACTCACACCGCCAACTATCATCTATATGTGTTTACTGGACTAACATACTATGTGACTAACAGTGCATGATCACTGTAGCGTGAGTGTATTCATACTTGCTCTGCTCAGCAGGCAGCTGTGTTAGCAGATCTTGTCTCACCAAATGTCATGACCATTAACATATTCAAATGTGTCGTGATTGAATCTAATATTGTCAACAAATTCCTTCTGAATATATTGTAAATATTTTATATATTGCATAACCCTAACAACCACACATTGATATATATACACTGTGTATAGTCCTAAAGGATTATTAGGAACACCTGTCCAATTTCTCATTAATGCAATTATCTAATCAACTAATCACATGGCAGTTGCTTCAATGCATTTAGGGGTGTGGTCCTGGTCAAGACAATCTCCTGAACTCCAAACTGAATGTCAGAATGGGTAGGAAAGGTGATTTAAGCAATTTTGAGCGTGGCGTGGTTGTTGGGGCCAGACCGGCCGCTCTGAGTAGTTCACAATCTGCTCAGGTACTGGGATTTTCACGCACAACCATTTCTAGGGTTTACAAAGAATGGTGTGAAAAGGGAAAAACATCCAGTATGCGGCAGTCCTGTGGGCAAAAATGCCTTGTTGATGCTAGAGGTCAGAGGAGAATGGGCCGACTGATTCAAGCTGATAGAAGAGCAACTTTGACTGAAATATCCACTCGTTACAACCGAGGTATGCAGCAAAGCATTTGTGAAGCCACAACACGCACAACCTTGAGGCGGATGGGCTACAAAAACAGAAGACCCCACCGGGTACCACTCATCTCCACTACAAAAAGGAAAAAGAGGCTACAATTTGCACGAGCTCACCAAAATTGGACAGTTGAAGACTGGAAAAATGTTGCCTGGTCTGATGAGTCTCGACTTCTGTTGAGACATTCAGATGGTAGAGTCAGAATGTGGCGTAAACAGAATAAGAACATGGATCCATCATGTCTTGTTACCACTGTGCAGGCTGGTGGTGTAAGGGTGTGGGGGATGTTTTCTTGTCACACTTTAGGCCCCTTATTGCCAATCGGGCATCGTTTAAATGCCACGGCCTGCCTGAGCATTGTTTCTGACCATGTCCATCACTTTATGACCACCATGTACCCATCTTCTGATGGCTTCTTCCAGCAGGATAATGCACCATGTTCGAATCATTTCAAATTGGTTTCTTGAACATGACAATGAGTTCACTGTACTAAAATGGCCCCCACAGTCACCAGATCTCAACCCAATAGAGCATCTTTGGGATGTGGTGGAACGGGAGCTTCGTGCCCTGGATGTGCATCCCACAAATCTCCATCAACTGCAAGATGCTATCCTATAAAAATGGGCCAACATGTCTAAAGAATTCTTTCAGCACCTTGTTGAATCAATGCCACGTAGAATTAAGGCAGTTCTGAAGGCGAAAGGGGGTCAAACACAGTATTAGTATGGTGTTCCTAATAATCCTTTAGGTGAGTGTACATTATACTACTGTAAAGTGCTGGCTAAAACAGTTAACAGAATGTGGCACATATACCTGGCCCGTTCACTGGCGTCTGTGCGGTGTACATTACTAAGCTGACCCAGGCAGAATCGGTCACCTCCTGATGGGTCCACATACCCATCAATCGTCACCACTGGACAGCTGGAAAGGACTTTAAACATCTCCCCCACCTGGACATCCATCTCAAAGTATGATATGGAACACCAAAATTCAGGACCTATGGATGCATCACAGGAATATGTAACAGCTACTCATATTAATAAAACTTAATATAAGGTGTATATTTTTGTTAAGTTATGTTTATTTAAAGCATAAACCTGGATGGTTGGACACTGGAGGGGGGAAAGATGCTGTGCTGTGATGCTGAGACCCTGACAGAGTAAAAGTAAAGTTCTTAATCAAATGAGTTCTTTATAAAATAATTATATATTTGGATGCATGTGTGAGAATAATGTTAATGTTTTTTTGCAAACGTACAGAAGTGAGGGTGATGCAGAGGCGGCTGATGACCACGCCCGTTTTGCTGGGGTCCTACAGGAGTGTAGGAGGCTGTGCTGCTGCCTGTCCAGGTTGCTGCAACAATTTAAAGATTAGATGAGCCAATGAGATTCTGTGTGGGTGGGACTAAACAGGAATAAAACAAAATGTGTTGCAGCTTGTTTGAACAGAAGCTCAGATTAGCGGCATTTATTACTTGTTGAGTCGCGCTTGGTTAGGTTAAGATTTTGTCATATAACAGCAAATCACTCACTGTGAAAGGAACCCTGTGTTTGAGAGTGTTTGGAGCTGTTATAGCCATTCTGGTTGGGTGGAGGCTGGGGTGGGACAGGGGTCTGTGGGGGTCCGTGTGTGGGGGTGGAGGGTGGAGGTGTGGGGGTCATGACCTGACCCTGAGGAGATGCAATCTGTAACAGGCCTTCACCATGGCCTCCCTGCATTGCCATCATAGAGCTAGAAGCTAAATAGGAAGAAGTGTACAAAGATCTTTTAAAATGAGCAAATAGTTGCGATGCTTAGAGCTGAACAATTCAACACCCCACAGTCCTATGTTTGTGCTTACCAGTAGGGGAGAGGGGCATATTGGAGTAAAGGGCAACTGGTGGGGGGGCACGTGTAGGTTCTGGGGGCATTTGGAGAGGAGGAAGTGGCTGGCCGTAGTGGTCTGGAGGAGGGAGCTTCATCGCCCCCTGGTGGTCCTGCTGGGGAGGAAGACATGGGGGAACATCCATCTGAATGCAGTCATGGCTGTACTCTTCTTTTATCAGTCTGCCAGAAGGACCTAGACAGCAGTCAGAGAAATTCAAACTTTGAAATGACATTTTAAATCGACAATATCAAGTTTATTTTAGGACCTCTGTGATTTTTGCATAAGTTCATGAATGTGAGTATTATATTCTAACTTCAAAGTTTGATTTCAACCATTGATTTCACTATGATTTTAATCTTTGTCATGGCCTTATTAAATACTGTGCCAGTCAATAATAAAGATATCAAGGTTATAGTTTCAAATAATGTGGGATGATTTTCCGATAAACTAGTAGAAAAACGACTGAAATACAAATTGATAACAAGTATGTTACAGTATCAGTTTATGTAAAGATAACATGGCATGCAGAACTCACCTGTGTTTTGAAGACTAAGACCAACTTGAGGAGTTTGAATAATGCAAAAAAAACAGAGAGAAAACTATGTTACAAATTATTTATAAGGTCATTAGACAGAAAAAAACTGTGAGTTCAAAAACACTTGCAAAAAGGACAGCAGGCTTACCAATACCGGGGGACACTACTCGCTCATAATGGTACGGGTTGACACAGACATTATCATATTTGAGGTCAAATGCGTACTGGCAGAATTTCACATGTTTCAGCTCATTTTTGTGCAGGTCTGGCCAACGCCACAACCGTGCGTAGATAACGTGAGGAAAACCCTTACGGCCTGCAACCTACAGACAAACAGAGATGAGAAAAGAACAGAGAGGGAAGGAAAAAAGTTACACAAAGGTATTAGAAAGCAAAGTGGATTCAGGCTCTGGGTTTTTCCAACTATTATAGAATGAGAATGTATTGAAAGTTTGTGTTTTTTCATACAATTATCCTGTGACAACAAGAGATAGATAACCTATCGCTTGATCTGTGTCCTGTTGCCCATTTTGTTTTTCACCCAGTTAAGTTTGCGTTTAGTTTGAGGAAACTCTGTGTTTTCCAGCTTTGAACAGAAAAGGACAATATAAAAGAGGAGAAGGGGTCCAAAACTGACACAAGCCAAGGTAAAACTCACTCCTGAACACTTCAGTCAAAGTTCTGCTTAGAATACGTCACACAAGAAGGGTTGGACTTGAGCAGCTACCTGTCAGGAATACAGTAACCAAAATAAAAATAAGGTCACGTGCTGGACGTGCTAATGATATGATAATCCTTTGTAGATTAACACAAGAGAGGCGTAAAACTACTGTCCAGTGAAGGGATGAATCCAGCTGTTTTTGCCATTTAAGTGTCCAGACTGACAGAAGACAGAAATGTTGTGGAAGAGGGCTGGTCACTTAATGCTGGGGCTCTTAAAAAAATCTTATCATATTTCCCTGTGGTGTGATGTGTGTTAGAGTCAATGAACCTGATCGGAAGAACATTGGATCCGCCCCGACCGCAAATCTTAAATATTCAACATGTTGAATTTTTACGATCAGAAATCCTGATGTGTGGGGGAAATCCAGAAGACAAAACCACAATAGCTGTTGATTGACACATGGAAGAAAACTATAACCAATCAGAAACCAGCTGACAGAAATATAACCCTTTTCGTTATTGTGTCAAATTTCTGTCCAAAGCATTACAAACAGTATCATCGCAATTACGAATAATTTCCATAAAAACCAGGCTATGTGCAAGTGACCGTAGTGGTTGGAGTCCGAGTATACGGAAGCTTTAAGGTGGAACAGAAAAAATAGGTCCAGTGGAGCTAGTGGAGCCAGTAGACTCTTTCGGGTGATAATGTCAGCAGCTACTTCTTTTTACAAAACTGTATTAATTTTCTTTTTTAATTACTGTGAAAACATAAATACCACAATATTTGAGTTGCAATAAAATTATATCTAGTGCTGTGCCACCTTAAATGCTTTAGACGATGCTGCTTGAGCAATTTCTCAACGATGAATAATATTTTTTAAATTTAAGGTTATATGTAAACATTTGTTTATATTGAACACATATATAGTAAACAAAGCTTACAGTGCAATAATAAATAACTCATTCTGAAGTCTCAGAATCTGCGAGATTTCCTGTATACACAGTCAGGACTGTTTTTGAAAATCTCTTGGTGTGCGCTGTGCTGTCTGCGTCCCAATACAGCGCACCACACATTATTGGAGCAAAATGATTAAATCTAGGATTTTTTCTCCTCATGTTTGTGGTCTCTCAGCATTGAAAACACTTATAAAATTAAAAAAAATTATATTTTGGTGAGGCCCCAGCATTAATTGCTTCTATAGCATACTGTGAGATATGATACAACATTTTATACAGTAGAGATGTTTCAGTCCTTGTTCAGACAGCAGCTATTAAAAAATGCATTTACTGGACATTAAAAGGGGCTCTAGTTGAAAGGAAATAAAAACAATCTATATACAGGGTACGTATGAACCATGGTCCATGACACTGCAACACCTGGTTTCAGATAAAAAATGTGTTTGTATGTTGTAGGGGGCTTCTTTTCCAGGGAATACAGCATCATTTTGTTTGGGGAATGATGGATACAAGACCTGCACAGTGGTCAGAGAGACTTTAAGGCATTCCTCTTGCAGACTTTTCCTGACACTCAGGGTTAAAGTTATCCTAACACAATGAAGCCTCCTAAAATAGATCATTACAGCCAAATTCGCCTGTAGCGTGTTAATGTATCATCTGCAGAGAAGGCGATCCTTGAATTCACTGCAACAAGCTCTTGCTTATGCACACTTTGAGTTGCTATGTAGAGTGTTCTAATGTAAGAATTTATGAGTTTCCATTTTAGTAGGATGAGGCTATAAATGCCACCTATAAAGACATCAGGCAGCTCACTATTTTTTGACACGTACAGCTATGATATCCTCACCCCAGCAGTTCAGTTCCATACCTTAAGATGCCCTCCTTACACCCACACAGTGTTGCTTTTATTCCCATGTCCTGAATATCATTACACCTTGTGAATAAAAAAATAGAATGTACTATCTACAACCAGTGCTTCCACACACAGAGAGGAAAAAAATAGACGCCCTTAAGTTAACCCGGCCCCTTTCCTGTTTTTTAGACAAAACAACCTTTACAGCCACCCCTTTACCCCTCCCTCCAAATCTGCTCATACAAAGGGTGGGGAACCTCCTACTCTGTATACTATAAACCATCACTTTTTACATTGAAGCTGTTGAGGTTTACAGTCAAAAGCCTTGTGATGAATGTCTCTATTTATAGCTGCTGCCAATCATCTATGTATCCATGGATAGCGATGCTAAGTGCAGGAAGTTAATAGCATTGCTTAAAACTTCAACTGCATCTTATTTTCCACACAAAAGCAGTGTGTTCAAATATGTACAACGTGAATGTGATTACTTATTTACACACACTTGAATTATTACAGGATTCACAGACAGAGATCTGGATGTTTCTTATTTGTGTAAACAGTTTAGGAAAACACACCTTATAAAGGACGTTTTTCTAGACCGGTCATATAGCTGATATTGTTATAAAGAGTTCATGATGGTCAAAATCAGTAAATCGTGAAAATCAAAGGAACAGTTGTTTTCATATTACTTCAGAAAAGAAAAAAGTGTGTATTATTCACTGAGAAGACTGTCATTAAACTTTGAAACCAACAGAAGGGAAATCATTTCAGCTTTCTGGCCAAGCCAAGTGGTAAACATTTAAACTGCCTAAATACCAAACGATTAATCAAACTATCTACTGTATCGATAGTGTTGTATCACACTGTGAAACTCGCAAAGATGCATGCTCGCACATCTAACTATGAAACCAATGAAATGCCTTTGCCAGTGTTTATAGCTATCAAACCTCATGAATCATCAAATTGTCAGCATACAAACTTCAACCCAAGTCTGTATAAGCACAACAACACAGAGACCATTTACCCATCCATAGCTGCCCGTTGCTACAAAATTGGCAGATTCTGTAGCCATCTTTAAAAATCGTCTAAAACACATCAAAACCGGACCCATTAATACACTCTTCTATTTCTTGTCTACTTTTTCTTTCCTAAAACAAAATTGGTACTTAGTTGGTACACTGTGATAGGCTTACTGAGACCTGTTTTATTGCACTTATGCATTGTTGTCATAGTCGTTGCTTCTGTTGATTATCCCATTTGTAAATCACTTTGGATAAAGTGTCTGCTAAATGACTAAATGTAAATGACATAAAATCATATACTCAGTCAGCACTAACATTCAGAGGAATAAGTAAATCCAGAAATATTTTAGCAATTCACTGCTTAGAATATAAAAACAAAAGTTCAGTGTCAATCACTATAACTTTAATTCACCTGTAGGCGTCCATCAAGCGTCCTCTGGATGGTCACACATTTGCTGGGATGGACTCCATTGGTGGTGATTGCAGTGATGAGGGAGTCCAGCTCATCCTTCTTCTCCTTCAGTTTTTTCACAAGGCTCTCGATGGCGCGTTTGGCAAAGCCCTCATTTTCGCCGCCCTGTCTGTGGCACATGAGGCTGTGTACGATGCTGAGGCAGGCATCATTACTGTTGGGAGGGTTCACCGACATCCTGATGCTCTGACAGATGGGTAAACAGAATAGAAGCATCAACACACGTCTTAGTCAAGCATAATACACACAGTATGCTAACACACAATATGGTACTGTATTCATGCTTCATGCAAATTAAAAGTAGAATCTCTGTGTGGAAAGTAGTCATTCGAATTAAAACCCTGTTACCAGGCCCGGTACTAGGCTGGCTCGACTGGGGGGCAATCATATATTATGGTTGGTTGGGCATAGTTCATTACTTGCGTAATCTTTACATTTTTCTTAATATTAAATTGACAGATTTAATGGAAGTATTCAATAATAAGGATACCATTTTTTATTATTTTAATTGTCAGCTGGATATTTTTGGACCCAAGAAAAGTCTAGCCAACCAAAATCACCATATTATTTTTGACAAATCACAGTGGACACATCTTAACTTGCTTTATCCATTAAATCTAGTGTCTGTTTCTTGTCTATCATTGCATACAAAACAAGTCGTCCCACTCCACAAAAAGTTAGACTACACCCAGTTTGTATATATCCCCCTATGAATGGCTTGATTGGCTTCCATAAGCTAAACATTCTTTGGCTGCCAATTTAACCATAAGATGAGTAGAACTTCATGGCGTTGGTCATGAAGGAGCGCAGCCTGACATATTGCTAGTGCACACTTGGAAGTTTTTCTACAGTGCAGTGGTAATTGAGAAGTGACAGATTCTGACACTTCAGATCTCTGAGCATCATCCACACTAATCTGGGGGAACCTCTCTGAGACACTTTTTATCAGACTTCCCTCTCCATGTCTGTGCAAGTGCATCCATATTCAACATGCAGCAATACGCAGAGCATCAGATGAAAATTGGAAAGGCAGAAAATACAATGATATTGGACGAAATAGACAGTTTTTATCTTGGAGTAAAAAATAAAAGGTCTAACCGAAATACATGCAGTTTTCAGCTCTTAAGATTAAACGGTAGACTGTGTGTATTACTCTGTTATTACATCATGTGCTGGAGTAAAGCATGGCCTGGTTTAATAAGACAAACATTTAGATCCCACGATGATGAAACTCAAACTCAACATTTTCTGGTCTTAAAACCTAGATCTTAATATTTCACACCAGAATGTTTAATATGCAAGAAATAACAATAGGCCTAATTTAACAAGACTAAGTAAGGAAAAAACAAGGGTTAAATAGCACAGAAACCCATCTAAGACATTCCACATGTTCAATAACATTAATGCTGTTAATATAAATTAAATGACATAATGTCACACAAAGTTAAAGCCAATTCAAACTGTTGATGTCTCTGCAGGCGAACAAACGCGGCGAGCCCATATATGGCCGCGTGACGTCACCAGGTCCGCCGTCTAAACATTTCACGAGCTCGTGCTGAATATATGCTAAGCTGAATTGACGTGCAAATGTTCATGGGTTGCTATTTGCTAGTCAAATCAACAAAATCAAGGTCGAGTTAAAAGCCTTTTGATCGTGAACTTGATGTGTGTGGATGGGGAGTGGGGGGTGCACAATGTCAGCGTCTCCAAACAGTATTGAAACGGTAGACAGTTATGATATATTTCAAAGCTTAGACAAGGGCAGCGTGAGAGTTATTACGACACAGACAGACACACCTTTGACGTAATTTGATGTTTTCAGAAACAATCATATACCATAAGACCTAAAGCCGAACCTCCGGTCCCACTCATAACCAGATCTCGACTGGTGCAACGTGCATTTAAAAATTGTTGAAATAAATGCAAATGTAAAATACTCACACATCAGTCGGATTGTTAGAGAATTCAGACGTCGGTTTTTTGAACAAGGACGAAGGGGTTGATATGTGTGTCCCCTTCCCCCTCCAACCTCTATTGCGAGACTATCGGAGTCGATACGGGACTATCAGGCTCGCTGTCTCCGTCCGCGCATCCTGCCCGCTCCCCCGAAGCCTCTCTCCTCGCTCTCGGTATAATAACAAAAGCGGGTAGACATTGTGCGCGTGAGCGTCTCGCCCTGTTCTGGCCAATAGAGACTCGAGTCTCAGAAGAACTGCGAACCTCAGCCAATCAGGGCGCAGGTCTCACGGCTGGGCCCCCAGGCCGAGGTCTGTCTGGGTCGCGTCTGGATTGACATATCGGCGCGACTGTTTTTTTAAGGTGGCGCCGCCTTGATTACTCCGCCCCATATCAACCTACTCGACTGTCCAGCCCCGCCCCCTTTATGCCCGCTCGTTCCCATCGATGATTGAAATTTACAACAGCCAGTGACGGCTACGTTTTAACTGCCATTACAGGGCCGCGTGTAATGCTTCGGTCTATTTGAGGCCCGGATTCACACAGACATAGTTTAGCCTAAGACAGGACTGTGCCTTAGTTGAATTAAGATATGTCACTTATGAAAATGCATAAGAAGAATACATTATTGGGCAAGTTATACGCAGTTAAGACAGGTCACATATTCATTTGATTCTGGGACTAGCCTTATAATTAGTTTTTTAAGGCCTGGTTGTCTTATTCTGATCGAGTAAATAAAGGCACGAAAAATGAGGGCAGCATTGGGGTCTGAAAGACATTGAACATTTTCAGGATTAAAACAATTATTGAAAAAAGTAGCGAACGTATCAAACATAAGCAGATTTGAACACTGGCTGTGTTGTGTTTATTACGCCCATTCAAACACATTCAATGCATAGACCACCATGCAATGCAAATATTTCAGTTATGTACCATTTTTAAATTTCTTTAGTTTTAGTTTTGTCACTGCTGTTTGTTCTCAAATGCATTTTCTCAAAAGCTGCCTTTAATTCTTTCAAATAAAATAACTACAATACAATTTGAATTTAAAGATAACAATTTCCCCCAAATAACATCATTATGACTTATACAGATACAAAACTGAATGCATACTTATTAGCAACAGAGGCTCACAATCATATTCACATTTAAAATAATGGGATATTACAAAAGTCACAATTGTAACATTTCAATCCATCCGATAAAGGCCTTCAAACAACTCCTTCGCTCGCGTTGTTGTAGTGAAGTGAAATCCAAAATCTGTCTTTAATCTCTCATCAACAAAGTGACTTTTTAGGAGGCCCCTCATATGATTCCAACTTCCTCTTAAACAGATTCCCTCCCTTGACCTTTCACCTGTCCTGAAATCTTTTCCAACTCTCTCTCTTTCAGATAAAACAAGAGGTCACCTTCAACTGCCCTTTCTCCTCTCCTATTACAAAGCATTCCCTATTTACATAAGAAATGTATATACCTAGGATTTGACTACTGATTTAATTATAATGCAATGGAATGTCATGGATGCCTGCAGAAGTTAATTTTTTCCTTTAAAAGGCATATTAACAGACCTCATTTTAATTAATATGTGACTTGCAACATCAACCTATATAATGATTAAGGTTATGATTATAAACTAAAGAATAGAAATATCAGTTGGAGGTATACTGTACAGTATAATATATGTATATATATATATATATATATATAAATAATGTACATATATATATATATATATATATATATATATATATATATAAATAATGTACAGTTAAAAATTCTACAAATGTACTATTGAAATATATAATACATAAGCGGCAGAAAATAACTGGAAAAAGGTGCAGACAGAGACCGCAGACTCCTTCAGTACTGATAAATTACCATAAATATTTCAACTCTTAATCAATCCTTTCATAAACATCACATTTCCGCAAGGAAAGAAATCCATATATTATATAAAATGCTGTCACTGATTTCTTAACACTTAAACCCATACAGCATCGATATAGTAGGGTGTTGTTGGAGCCATAGCTTAGTGCTTTTCAACAATGCAGGAAAGATTCTGCAATTTTACAGAAACATCCATGGCAATGAAGAAAGATTCCTAGTTTTTGAGATTTTGGGCATCACGGTTTGCTGGGAGAACGTGGAGGAAATGCTCCAGATGCCTCAAGCATGGTCTTCCTGCGTGCTGTCTCCTTAGCAACATTATGGTTCAGCCTTCGCAAACGTTCCTTTTAATGTATCAAGAGGATAAAATAGAAAAAGTACAGTAAGCCATATACATGTATACATAAATTGTATGGCTGATAAATGCTTTAGATGCAATGCATTAGTTCCAGCAGTAGATAAATTACCTGTGCATTTTGAAGTATATTGTTGACAAGTACCACTCTTCGCCTTGCATTAAGAAGTTTTTTAACATACGGGTCTAAATCAAGTGCCACCTTCTGGTGTTCATTGATCCTACACAACTCTGAAAAGAAGCGTGCACAAGTTAAAAGAGATGACACAGTAGCCGTAAATCCTAATCTAATAAAATGAATATACTTAACAGCTTATACAGAGTCATTTGAATATATGATTAGTTAAATTGCTACATAATTGTGTCAAACTCTCTTACCGGTTGCCAAATTGTCAATATGTTCTCGAAGTTCTACTTGACTTTCCCTGTGGAGATGATAATAAATTAAGTATAAACATAATTTTAATAAATTGCAAATAACGTTGTTAAAAGCATGTCACAAGTCACAACAGTCACGAGACCTGTCATGTTGACAATCATTAGCCAGTTAGCAAACACATTCTCTTATTTTAAAACTATAACAAGCATAAGATACGAATCCTATAAAAGAATACCTGACTGAATGCACGTGTAAGTCAAGCTGCTGCACTGCTGGTTTTAAGAGATCCATCAAGCCTCCCGCAAGAGCATCTTTTCCTGATGGAGTCTCAACCACCGCTAACGCTGCCATCTTTACAGTGCGCCTTCAACGAGAGCAGCGAAAGTCAAGACAGACTCTGAAGACATATATATCAAGTGTGCGGGAAAACGTGCTGTATGATTGTTTGAAAATCAGCGATTGTCTAGCGTAAATCCTGCGTCACACATTAGTGACGTATCAAATGGCGCATGCGTACTCAAGAATGCTGAGCACACTGAATGCAAATATGTAATGTATGTAAATATATAAACAAAACCATGTATACTTTATAGGACTTTCAAACGTAAACACATGTTTAAAAATTGTTGCATATTGTGAATGTTAAATACTCCCTCGTTTGTAAATCGTTTTGGATAAAAGCGTCTGCTAATGTACACTTATTCACAAGTTATTTTGATTGTAGGTAAGAGTATTAATGTATTAATTATCGTGCAGAAGGCGTAAATTGTTTCCCTTAACAGACATGTACTGCACAAATACTGCAACTTTTAATGAAATAATACTTGTGATACAGTATTTAGGACAAAGCCACGAATCTCGTCACTGTTAACTCTCGCGATAAGTGACGTAGGTACTTCAGAGCACCATTTTCCCGTCTCGAGCAGTTGTTAGCAGCACCATTTTGTGATGAATGGGGTATGGCAGATAGGTTGAGGCTAGGTTCAAAAAAAGCTTGTTCAAATATTCAGTTCTGATGTGATAGTGTTTTGCTTTTAGTACCTGAGAAAATATTTTGAGGCAAGCGACAATTCTATAACTTTACGAAGCTTATATAGAGAAGTTTTGAGTGAGAAACTAGTCAGTAACTCGTTAGCTACGCCGCTAAAAGATCTGCCCAGCCAACCAAAACGCTACTTCGTTGAGTCATTGAAAGAAAATACAGGTAAGAATGTAATCCAATTAAGTGACTGTATAGTTATGTGCCTTTATAATAGTCTAGTAACTTAAGTGTCTAAGGCCGAGTTTTCTTTCTAATCGTGTCGTTAAATCACGGAGTAATGTTACTTCGAATGGCTAACAACACTGGGAACGTTAAGTTAGTCGTTTGAGGCTGTTACTAGCAAGTTCATTTGTTGACATAAAATCAATTAAACTTGTTTTTAATATCACGTATAATGTGATCAAGTAATGCGGCGTCAACTCAAGGTAACGGTCAAATCCAATGTGTTGCAGAGCCCAGTGACCTGCTTAGTCAGCATTTTTCCTGGCAGCACACTTTTGATATCCAAAGTTTCTGTTTCAATACAGTTTTATGTCCTTTATTACAACGAGGCGTTTATGTTATAGGAGACATACCACATTCCAGTCAGAAGAAACATGAGTGCCCCATCTTCTCAAAAAGTCGTGCTGAAAAGCACCACCAAGGTGTCCCTGAATGAGCGGTGAGGCTCTACGCATCCTGACAGCATTATCTCAAGGCCAGGGGGAGAAAGCATACAGAGATAACTAGGGCAACAAGCCTCAAGACACGTGTACTGTGGAGGTCATTGAGGGGGAGACATCAGACCTGACATGGACGCTAAACTACCACACAGTGTGTTCCGCTTACCCAACGTGGCAGCCATTACTTGATGATCCTGTTGAGGCTATATGAAAGATCCTTGTGATGAATAAGCCAAATTTTGGCAAGGTAAGGCAGCCCTGTTGCATAAGCGGAGCACACCCAAAGGTGAGAGGGTAACTGGTGAGGTAAGCTTACTGCACTTGAATTCTCTGCAGAAGAGCATCCTCAGCCTTGGGATTGAGTTGATGTATACAGGATGGTGTATACACCAGGAGTACCCTCCCTCTCTCACACAAACACTCTCTCTCTCCCTTAGAACTTTTATCTTGACTTTCTATGAATTTCTGACTTTCTCTTTTGCTGTCTATGGAATGAGGTGCCCAGTCCATGCCTAGACGTGACCTGTCCACTGATCCTTTCTACTCTTATCAGAGACATCTTGCGGAAGTGCCGTACCAGGTCACGGTCTTGGCTGTAAGTGGCCGGGTAGCCAGACACCCCTCTAGCCCTGGGCCAGCTCGCTGTGTGTTGTCTCTGACTGATGGCATCACAACTGTTTGATGGTGGCCTGTAAGTGGCAGTTGCTCTGAAAGAAGTCCACTAATATCTCTTCTATCTCTCATTCTGTTCTCCGAATTCATCACTCCCTCTTCTGTTTATCCTACCTCTGTTCTTGAAACCACATAATAGGCTTTGATTCAGATTAAATAAACCAGACAATATGTTGGGGTGTCTCCAGACAGACAGAGAGAGAGAGAGTGTAAAGGAATGTGTGGTCTAAAAATGGGCATTCACTGAATTGCTACAGCTTCCACTGTAGCTGCGTCCATGCCGTGTGAAATGATTTGATTTGGAACCCTCCTTTCCTCGTATCCCCTCTTTCTCTTTTCCTCCTGTCTCTTTACCCCTCTTTCTTTCGCTTTCTATCTTTCCTCCTTCTGTTCTGTCCCACAAGCTTCACAAACATGATGAAGAACAAGCAGCCGACTGTGAGTAGCATCAGGGCCAGCATGCAGCAGCAGCACACGGCCAGTGCACGGAACCGGCGACTTGCCCAGCAGATGGAGAACAGGCCCTCGGTGCAGGCTGCCCTGCAGCACAAACAGGTCAGAGATGAAATGCGCAAAGATGATCTAATATGGCACATTCAGTTGAGGTAGTTTGTTATACATGTCTCCTCCTGAAGACCCAAGATTTAGAAAAGGCATAAAAAACATGAAATTTAAATGCATTTACTCTCGTAAATGCATACATTTAGTAAATACTATAGCCAAGACTGTAAATACTATAGGTAATAATTTAAATGCTATGCAAATGCATGTCTGTGCTTTTGAGTCATAAAAATTAAGATGCTGCTGTGTCATTGCATGCCTGTATGTCTTGAGTTCTGCAATTGAACATGAAAGGAGATAAAAAGCAGGATGTGCCAAAACAGTGCTGTTGCTCTAAACTGACTTGATCTGAACTCCCTCATCTGTAGAGCCTAAAGCAGCGACTCGGGAAAAGCAACATCCAGGCCAGGTTGGGTAGGCCCATTGGCTCGTTGATGCGGGGAGGCATTGTAGGGCGGGGCTTCATGGGAGGATTGCGTGGAGCTGGACGAGGACTGCGAGGAAGAGGCAGAGGCGGTGCAATGAGAGGAACACTCTCTCTCAGAGGTCAGATTGCTGTGCACACAGAGACCATCTTATGTGATGCTACTGGTTTGAGTCCAATATATTGATAAAAGTGCAGTTTCAGCTTTTCAGCCTGCTCCCAAGACAACATACAATATGACTTTATGCTTTAGTGTTAATTTCCATCACCAGTTTAGCACCCGCCCCCTGAAAATCTTATTGTGCTGAAGTTGTCTTTTTTTATGGTTTAGTTTGGGGTTGTTGGGTCTGGTGTGATAGCTGTTTTTTGTATGCACATAGAACAGGTGCAGTACTAACAAAACTGTTGAGGTCTTTTTTACTTTTAGCCCCATAGGGTGTAGATGGTTAAAAGGATAGTTGGGTATATAGCGATGTTCATATATTAGCCATACAATGGCATTGGCTTTATAGTTGTGAAATAAAAAACAGTGTAACTGTCCCAGTATTCATAAACTTTGAAAGACTTGTACTTGGAGGAAAAACATTTTCTGTAAAAATCTGTGGTGTCAAATGGTTGCAACCTAAACCTATTCTCATGTTTTCCATTTATAACAGTAAAATATGACACGTAAAACAACACAAGATCAGATATATAAACACACAGGGACAGTAGGTGCCGGTGTGTCCTCTTGAAACAAGCCAACCTGCCTGCCATGAACAAACGCTTACTGATACTGAACATGTTCTTTTAAGGTGAGCATGCATTAAACTATAGCTTTAAACTACCGCCTATTTAAAGGAACAATACGGGGTTTTTAACTGGAGCTATTGACAGAAATGCAATATAATATAAAAAACTACTTCTTCAGAGGTTTATAAAGACCTTACTTAATGAACCGTTATGTTTGTAATATCTTACAAACGAAGTAAAAAAAAAAAAACTTATTTATATCTACATGCAGAACGGGCCTACATACACTGAATTTGCCACCATGTTTTGTACAGCAGCCATAAATGGAAAAACAATCCATTGAGTGCATTCACTCAGAAAGCAGCGTCCTCAGTTTTTAAACAAATTACAGCGTGCTCCATTTTAAACAAATAATGCGTTTGTCTTTTGTACTGTAAAAAAAACATATTGTTTTGTGTAAGTACAAAAACATACTCGTACATACTATAAAATACTTTAAGGAAATAGCATTCTACTTAAATAAACCTACATGTTCTGTTTCGTTCAAAGCATAAATAAAAATACAAAGAAATTACTTGAAGCTTATGCATGACATAAACCTTGACTGTCGTGGAAGACTGTCGGTTTACCGAATAAACCCCCTTTAATGTCTCTCCACGTGTCTGTGTGTCGGACAGAGAGAGTGAGACTATCAACATAATACATAAATTATGCTTAGGCTTTCACAAAACTTTGTTAACTTGTGGCGCTTTTCCACTGCATGGTACCATCAGGTTTAGTATGACTCTGCTTGGCACAGCTCACGTAACTTCGGCTCAGTTTGCCCTTTACATAGCAGTTTAGAACCACTTAAAAGTTAGTGGGGATATCGATGGCAGCAAATCAAAATACTGCTAAAATACCAGAGAGTTTGGGAAAATCTTACAGCAAAGAGCAAAAACCGATCATTTGGTCTTTGCTTGATGGCGCACAAGGTTAAGCTAATGTTGCATTTAGCATTGCTTTAAGGGTCTCAATCTCTATTTTAACTTTCACGAAGCAAATAACAATATTATATTACATATTAAATTATGTATTCATTTGTTGCTAATCGAATGACGCTGTTAATGATTCTCTCTGCCCAATCAGTGATCTGTGTGTAAACACGTCACATTTTGGAATCTGCGGAGTACACTTGGAAGCCGAGGTGGTACTAAAAAAAAGAATGAGGTACAAGGTACTGTATGCAGTGGAAAACCCCCCAACAGTAAGCTGTACCGTGCAGTACTAGGCACTAGAAACGCCATTAGGGACATCATAACTAGACCCCACATAGTGTATGGATTGACATGTGAACACGCCATGGAACGCCAGTGCTGTGATACGCCAGTGCTGTGATACGCCCCCTTAAGAGCCAGGACACGTTTCCTTGCGCTTAAAACATGTTGCAAATTGGGAGCTTTCAATATCAATGGGAGACCTCCTGGGAAAACTAGGTTGCAATTGGAAGAGGTGTTGGTGAGACCAGCAGGGGTTTTGTATGGTTCCTTATCCCCTGCTATAGTAACAGGGACACTATACTGTAAAAAAAGCACAGTCTTTTGGATTAGACGTTAAATCGAGGTCCTGAGTCTCTGTGATGACAAAAATCCCATGGCGCTTCTCTTAAAGATATGGAGTGTAATCATGGTGCCTTGGCCAGATTCCCTCCATTGGCAGTTGTCAATCATGGCCTCCTAATAATCCCCTTTCCACTCAATTGGCTTTAAAACTCTCCTCTCCACCTATAGCTGGTGTGTGGCGAGCACACTAGACCCGTTGTACTGTGACTGAAGTCGCATCATCCCGTGTGTACTGTAGTTAAATGGATTAAATAAAGCTTTGTTACTCAAGGAATAATTTCATCCCTAATTGACATGTTTGTTTTGTTTACATTATATGCACTTGCGTGCCTATTGACTACAAAACAGACACTTGATGCAGATTCACTTACCTTCTGCTGTTATGACTCATTACCAAGATCTTTTATCACAGAGACTGCTCCATCTTTGTTTCAAACGATCCGCAAATCCCAAGTTGCCTTGTTTATAAAACATTTGTCACCAAAAAGATGTGAGAAACGCATGCAAAACTGCCTCGGAAAATCTACTGTTTTCTTAGCACTGGGTTCTTTGTAAAGCTGAAAAATTATCGTTCCCTCACAACCAAAACCATACTACTTTAGTGACATTGTGACACAAAAAAAACCAATATATTAATTATATTTTTAAAATAAGAGGAAAGCCCTGCCTTTACATTTATGATCATAAGCTTTTAAAAAAAGTGGGATTGTGACATTTTACATGAGTCTTTGAGTTCCAAGCAAACATTAGTCAATATACCGGAATATATTGTATATTTCCATTCGTCCTGAAAATACAGAGATATGAATTTTGGTCAAACCCTAGTTGTATGCTAAAGCAATGAGCTCAGTAATAAATCGCATTGCATTGTTTGATTTCAAGCAAAATACAAATATTCACTAGCCATGCATATTCACAAATATGGGTGACATTTTCCAGAGTTGCCCGGAGTTTATTTCTGGTTAAACTGCTTTCACTGTTTGAGGAAAACGCTATATCTATGACGGAACAGAAAATAGGAAATGGATAGGACCTAATTCCAGATTTGTATCTGTCAGGGCAACTACTATTTTCCAAGAACTATTTTCCACGGCATAGTACTGCACGGTACGGCGGGCTACAGCTCACTTTTTGGGGGGTTTCCACTGTGTACAGTGCCTAATACCTAAAATGTTTTGTTCCACATTGGTTGAGGTTCGAAGCGTAGCATGCTTGTACCAAAATGTGATGCGTTTACGGACAGATCACTGATTGGGCAGAGAGAATCATTATCAGCATCATTGGATTTGCAACATAATTTTTTTATTTTCATACGTAATATGTGTAGGTCATTATCTGCGTAATATGAGAAGGTAATATAGAGCTTGAGCGAGTCGTACCCGACCTGATACAGTGGAAAAGTGCCCCAAGTATACTAAAACAAAAAACAAGGGTGTTTTTTTTTTTGAGTGAAGTGCTTGATGATGGGGACATGTATAGACACTTGTATGTTATTTACCAAAGCTAATAAGGTGGCAGGAGAATTTACAGTGTTCGGATTGCACTTCTCTAAAAACTAGTGAAAAATTAAGCAGTATAAAAAGGAGGTGCCAAATCGATTCCGATGCTTAAACGGTGCTTAAATCTATACTTTTAAAAAAGTAGCCACAGAAAACAGTGGATATTAAATAAAAAAATATTTTTTTTAAATAAAAAAAAAAGTCTAAATTTTGTGTTTAAATAAAGAGAAAATATGAGGATGAATTAAAAGTAACACTTGAGTACTTCTACTAGACTTAACTAGAAGTGTTAAGCAACACCATCTCTGTTACTTTGATCACCACAGCTTTGAGTGTGTGGTAAGCCGTTATACCTCTGGACTCTATTTATAACAGCACTGATTTTCTAGATTCTGCATCAAACAGCAACATTACTGGTGAAGTCCTTTTTTTTTTTTACTATAAGAACATTTCTAATCCAACACTCAAGAACATGTAGAGATCAGCTTCATGTGGTTCGCACATGTTGTGAATTAGGTGAAGGTTTTGTGAGGTTCGAACTAATTTGAATGTTTTCTGTATTGCTCAGGTGCTGGTCCAATGCGGGGCAGGGGTGGTCCCGGGCGTATGGGTCTCCGCCGGGGTATGCGTCAACGTGGAGGGTCTGTGGGACGAGGAGCTTTGAGTGGTAGAGGAGCTTTGAGTGGCAGAGGAGCAGCACGTGGAGCCCCCGGAGGAAGAGGTAAGACATAGTACAGCCCGATACATATCCTCAATTTCACTGCATGTCAAAGTTAGTGTTTTTCTTTAAGAACAATTTTTTTAAATATATTCAATCAGTTTAAATAAATACTCTAAAGGTTGGTCTTTTTATATTGATTCATCGTAGATAAATATTAACATTGTATAAAATGTCTGCATTTGCTGAATCTTTATGGAGAACCCCAAGAGTCACAGGAAAATGAATAAAGCATTTCTAACATAAAACATTTATTACAACAAATGTATTAATGTTAGTTATCCAAAAATAAATGGGCAAAATGTTTGTTTCAATGGGCAAAATAAAATGTGATTATAAAAATAATAAATTAAATGAATCCCATAAATTCTTGAAAATAAAAAACGACACAAAACACTCAATGTACATAGTTTCCAAGTGTATTATTAAATTCCTAGTACTGGAGTTTCAAAATGTATTTGAAAATGTAACTTAAACAGACAGACCCGTATGAATTTTTCATAGATTCTGTACACATTTTGATTTCAAGGTGCGCTGTTACGATTTGTCACCAAACTACATTTTGGATTTTTGATACCATAGGAAAAAAGCTGCCATAACATAAGCCCTTAAATGTTAAATTGAACAGGATAATGACCTAGATTTTTACATTTTTAATTGTTAGTACATGTATTAGAAAAATTAACATTAGATTATTTAAAATCAAAAGTTACATTTGTTTATATTAATGGACCAGAGCTTACATAAATAGATATAATTTTTTTACTTGCATTACATAAAATAAATTGCATACTTTATCATAAATGTATTAACTAACATTAACAAATGTTTCTCATTAATTGTTTGTTAAAACAAATTTTAACTAGGCTTTTATTCACATATAATAATTGGCAGAGACAAAGACAGAAACGCAAACATTAAATGCGAGAACTGTTGCGGAGACTGTCCGCACTGGCCATCTGTCTAACATTAACAACGTTTGACCAGAGTAAATGAAACGAGTTAAAAATTAAATCATGGATCAACGCACATGCATAGAAACGTTAACGAGCACATATCAAATGCCAGATGTGTTGGATTATGTCTACACTAGTGTGTTTTCAGTTGAAAACTGTCTTCATTCACACTGAAACGTCTGAAATACTTGCGTTTCTCACATCTGCAGTAACTGGATGTAAGAGACGCGTTTCTCACATCTGCAGTAACTGGATGTAAGAGACACGTCAGCCTGTGTCATTTGTCAGGTGTTTTGGGGTTCTTTCTGAATTGTCACAGCAAAGTGAACCAAAGACTGAGGTTTTTTTTTTATGGGTGAAGAGGTACAGTGTTTCCCACAAGGTTTTGACGTCACAAACAAATTAGCATATTTGTGACATCACGTCATGGCTGTTACCACTTGATGTTTGTTTTTGATGTCACAATATATGGTGTTTTACAACTTAATATACTTGGGCGGCCATTAATATACCTAGGTGAAGTAAATGCATTGTATGGGAAAAGCTGGGATGTTGCTGCGGGTAACGCAAGACTATAAAGCTGCGAAAGTGAAACTTAACTCGCACTCTGCTGCCAAATTAAATAATTCTGTCTCCTAAAATGCAATCTAAAGCATGCACAAACTGATATTAATGCTATCAAACTGGAATGCAGCCAAAACAACTGCCTTGGATGACGAAAGATGCGTCATCGTTTTTAAACCCCTGTGTTTTCCTCTTCCATACTACAGTGAGAACTGCGTTTTCAAATGTATCCACTTTCGAGTGCGTTTTCATAAAACTCAGTTTTCATTAACAAAATTGATGTCATGGTGGACGAAATGCCAAAATTGATTTAATGCTTTTTTGTTTGAAAACATTTATTCGTGTAGATATAGTCTTGCAGAGACCGATGTCACTGGCCATCTTTTAGCATCAACACTATTTAACTGACGTTACAGATTTTTCAGATGTTTCATCGATTGTTTTGACACAACACTACTTTCCCAATTGTGTTCACTTGTATATTTCACCCATTTTTTTTATTTCTTTTGTTTATTCTGTTCATCTATTACTGAATTTCTAAAATCTTACTGTGATTCTACCTAGGCCGTGGGGGTCTAAGAGGTCGTGGAGGCTTTGCAGGAAGAGGTCGTGGACGTGGAAGAGGCAGAGGAGCAGGTCGTCCAGTCGTAACACGCGAGCAGTTGGATAACCAGCTCGATGCTTACATGTCTAAGACCAAGGGTCATCTTGATGCTGAGTTGGATGCATATATGTCCCAGGCAGATTCTGAAAGCATGGAGTAACCATAGCCAAACTTAGAATAATAGAAGGCTCCCCAAAGATCTGCAGATAAGACTGATTGAAAAGTTACCCATTCAGTACAATTTCTTTTGGACTCTCTTGGACGGGCATTCAAACATGAAGTTTGTACAGCGTAAGAAATCAATCTCATTTGTTTAAGAGTCGCCAGTCCTCACTCGCATTGACTTAATATTGTACCAATGTAAAGCGTCACCACAGTTGATGAATATGAAAGACTAGGTCTTTTAGGGTGGTTTTGACTAGACTTTCATTGAGCTGAAATTTTAGATATTGTTCTTGGTCTCTCTAGCCTTTTAGTAAAATCGTGTAACAGCTCTTAATTTTTGAGGATGGGGTATAAAGACACAAAGTTCTTAAATTGACCTTATGTACGAGAAACCAAACTTTAACCCCAGGAAAAATTATCAGTTTGGGTTAAGATTTTTCATGACCTAAATGTACTGAAGTTGACATTTTATTGTTTTGTTTTAACAAACAGTTGTTTGTGACCTAAATGTACTAAAGTTGACATTTTATTGTCTTTGTTTTAACAAACTTTTATTCAGTATATTCAAGGTGTTGCCTTGCACGATCTCATTTTGTCACTTTTTTTGCTAAATGTCATGAAAGTTATATTGTAACCATTAATATTGTTTTGCTTATGGCAAATAAAATCCTAGCCATAAGACCACATGCTTGCTGTGACTTCCTCTGTAACCAGCAATGTGCTGGTAATGTTTCATGAAGGCATCCGATTCTAATTTAGACCCTTCAAATTTGCATCTCACATGATGGGACTTTCAATGTTAAAAACCTTGTATTTGCAGTTATGCAGATGGTCACGAGTTACTGTTTTTGAACAGTTGTTATATGATTCCTGTTTCCAACTGTCTTCAGTCACAGAAATTTGCAATTTGTGTAAATGGTACCATTTATGCATTGCTCAAGAAAGTTAAGGCAACACCTAAATATCCAGGTTAAAACTCTTCACTTAATTTACATATTGTGTGAACAAAATGTGACAATGATCAATGAAAGCCAAAATCAAGTAGCACATTCAGGGCAGGAATAACAGTGAAATCACAATAGGAAATGAAACTTGGCTGATTCAATTTGTTTAAATTTCATCGCAGTAATTCATAATGTTAGTCTGACAATGTCTGGGCAGACTCCTGATGAGATGCCACATGGTGACCGGGGGTCTCCTCCCAGACTTGGAGTAGAGTATGGAGTAGTGAGCTGCTGGACAGTCTGTGGTGCTACTCTGCAGCTTCAGATACATGAGATCCAACTGGATTTAGGTCTGGGAACGTGAGGGCCATCAATGCCTTCGTCATCCAGAAACTGCCTAAAGACTCTTGTCACATTAGGCTGGGCATTATTATGCACATGGAGGACCCTGCACTGCACCAGCATAAGATCTAACAATAGATCTGAGGATTGGATCACGATATTTCATAGTACGTGGAGGTCTGTGAAGACCCGCTTCTCCAGTGTTCTTGTCACTTTTATATGGACCAAAACAAGTGAAAATGGTTCACAATCACTTATGCTTCCTTACCAGAGGGCTGCCGCTTAGAAAAGCGTGAATTAAGGTACGAAACCAGACTCGAATGAACTGAACTAATAAGTCGGATTTTATAAAATTTAGCTTTATTTTGCTCAATCCTACTAATTAGAACGAGGCTCAGTGAGTCAAGATAATAGAGCGCGCACGCTATTATTCAGCAGCCCTACAAGTCGAGCGTTGATCAAATCGATCCTCTAAGAAAAAGAGAGCGGCGATTGGTGCTCTTCTTCTTCTTTTGTGTTTAACGGCGGTTGACATCCAGCGTAATGGCGCATTACCGCCACCTTTTGCAAAACGTGTGAACGATCAAAGTTAATTCCGCTGCAAATAACCAAACCAGAGGGAAAGATTGGCAAGAAATTCCTAAATTACTGTCTTCAAATGTATTCATATAGCCTGTTTTAATACAAATAGATTAATACGAAATAATAAAATAAATTGTACACAAATGTTAAACCTACATTCTTTTTACAATATGTATTGCAATACATACAGTGCTGCGTAATTGTCTTAAGGTTACCATTGGTGTATTTGTTTTCAGCAATGGTATCATGAGCACATGTAACTATATCTTAGACTCGAAAAACAACCTGAAACCCTGTGAGTATAAGTGAGTTTAAATCACTGATTTATTGTCAATAAACAGAGTTTGAATTGGAACAATGTGTCTGTCTATGTTCACAGAGTTCAAAGGTACAGTATTTGTTGTTTGCACATTGGACTGAAGGTCCACTTGTGTGGTGAGGTGCTCACATTGTGTATTTTCCAAATAATATTGTCAGCAGGACACTGACTAGCCCCTCTTAAACTGTGACAAAGGATCTATTAAGTCATTACAACAAAATGCCAAGAGCATCTCATCAAATAATTGGGAAATAATATTTTTGTTCCTACAGAATAAAGCAAAAAAGACAAAGACTGTATAAGCTCTACCTTCTCACACATATTGATGCTGGATGTAGACATGCAATATACAAATGAAAGAAAAATTATAAAGTGGAAAGTTAAAGTGGAAAAAGATGCAAGACGAAAACACCCTAAACCTGTTGCTTCAACACTATTTAGTAGTATGCTTTCTCTCCCAGCAAGCAGCTTCATCCTAAAATAAAATAATTGTATTAAACTGAAAGAAAAGTAAAAAATGAATGCTTGTTTAATTGTCATCAAAACATAATCTTTAATGCTCCACCAGTCCTTCTCTATAACCATCACTGGGAGACAGCATCAAATTGTTCTGTTTCTAACTGTTATCAATTTAGTGGGGAATGTTTAAATTCAAACTTCATTGACTTTAAACAAATCGATATTGTCTAACAGATGTATGACAACAGACATTACATTCATTTATTATTGTGGTCTATAATTAATTTCATTGATTTATGTACATTTTTATTTATAATGTTGACTAAAGTGATATAATATTACATCATGACAGAGAATCAGTGGTAATATCATCACATTACGGTGGGTCAATGTTAACTGACCTCTAGAAAGGCTAGACCCAGTGCTGGAGTGGTAATCTGGCATACCGGGCAAATGCCCGGTGGGCCGACGCACTTGGGGGCCGATGTAATATAATATAATATTTTTTTAATCAGCCAACGACCGGCCCATAAAGCAGGGACAGCGGCCCATTGGTTCATTTTCCATACTGACACTGGGCTGGCCCAATCATCTCTTAACAGACTCCACCCCCCCCCCAGTTTCTCGTGTCAGATGCAGTCAGTGTCTTATAGAGTGTTCACACCAAACGCAGTAAATCGCGCTATTAGCGTCTAGTTGGACGCTTGAACATTTTGCTTTTACTCGCTTCATTCGCGTAATGTAGGGGCTTCTGTAAGGCGGCACCCGTCTAATTGCGAAATGGCGGACATGGATTTAGTTGAGAGGATAGCTGCGCATTATGTGCTATGGAAGGCTGAAGAACGACGTAGACTCGTTCGGCTCCATGTCTGGGTCCATCAAATCCTTCAGAGGCGCAGTCCTTCGTTGTTGTTTCGGATTCCTGCCTCCGCTCGCTATGTCATAATCACGTCCCTACTAGAGCAAGCTCCTGGTTCGTAAACGCGGCGCGTATTTTCGCCAAAGTTCAGATATTTCAACTCGCGCGAACTATGGGAAGCCAAATAATCCAAAAGTGGGACGAGACGGCGGGTATTACCGAGCTCGCGCCGCACTGACATGTCATCTGCGTAATTCAATCGCCCAGCCAGCCGACTCCTCGTCAGCGCACACGTTATTTAAACAGCTCAAACCGTACACTCAAATGTACAATAAAGAAACCCCACATTCCTTAAAAACATTTACATTTGTTTACATTTACACAAGTCTATCAGTTTTTCCCTACAGAAGACAAAGGAAATCAGGATGAAATGCATAATATTTTTTTATTATTATCTTTAATAGTGTACAAGTAGACGGTAGTGTTTTGCATCGATACTTTGAAGAACAGCACATATGTATAGACTCTATACTATAGAGGCTACGGAAAGACCTGTACAAAGCAGAAACTTCAATGACTTCCAATATAGTAGTCTTGATGAGCACGCCAACCTCCTGGAAATTATATAGGACAGTTTACATGTTCAGGTAATTTATTTTATTATTGTAGTACGTTTTGCGACTAGCCATTTTACCTCAACTATTTATGTTAATAATAGCAGAGGTTTATGGGTAAAATGTAAATGAGTGGCGCCAAATGAACATTGTATATGTTTTAATTGGTCAGTGCAGCGGATTGGTTGGTGCCACGCTGCCCATCGGTTGGCGATAGGAAATTTAATCGCGCAGATGACATGTCAGCGCGGCGCGAGCTCTGTAATACCCCGCTGTCTCATCCCACTATTGGATTGTTTGGCTTCCCTTACTAACGCTCAATTTGAGCGAATCACACCACAAGTAGGTATAGGTCTATCACCAGGGAGTCAGTCAAGAGAGAGTGAGTACACTGGTCCACTTGCACTGGTACACTGGTCCATGGCACTTAGTTCTCAGCTTTGTAGGTTTTTGGGGGAATGGAACAGTAGATATGCATATCTACAGGGACTGCAAGGATGGTGTACTGGTTGGTTGTGTCCGACCCATTGTGGTGGGCCGGACTGAGTAAAAATGCCAGGGTCCTTTTTTTGTCCTAGTCCAGCCCTGGCTAGACCTGACACTTAGCCTGCGCCGAGCATAAGTTGCCAAACTATTATAAGTTTGCTTTATGAAACCGAATCAACCGACAATACGTCTGATTTACCAAAATAAACGTATTCTTGTATTATAGAACAGCCCCAGGTTGATTGATATTCCTGAAGGTTAACTGACTTTGTGTTAAAATATATTAAATTTTTCTAGCAGTTTAGCTGATTTGGTTAAAAAATTTCACAATGTAATAGCACTACTATTTTACACTATAGTTAAGTGATTGCAGTATCCATTCAATCTATGTATGTTTAATTGCACAGCTGTATAAACATAATATAGAGATCACAAACTCTCTATTAATATATTTATAAAATATATAGCTTATTCATATAATTAATAACTAGATTAATAAAATCAATATCAATGATAAATAATAAAAAATCTATATTATTTCTATGGAGTTTTTAAATGCAAATACATTTACATATATAATATCGCTGTCAGTACTTAAAATTATTAATTAATTGAAATATATACTTTTATGTTTAGAAGTATAAATACGTAATGTACGTTTACTGGAAACGGAACTGACGTTTCACGTGGTAACGTTGCCTGAGTACCATGGCAACGTGCTATGCGCTTGCTTCAGACTGGCAGACGAGAGCGCGAAGATTTGCAAACTACAGCATCGGTGAGCACGTTACATATACGCGGTCTTATAATTGAATTTACAGAAACTTTTCCTGGTTTGTTTGAGCGCTTTATTGTTTCATATAAACATCGACTTCGTAGTTGAAAAGTTGGGGCTGCACAGCACGAGCGAGACGATGCTCGAGTCTATTCAGGTGACAGGTGAGTAGCCTCATAAACTATTCTGGACATACCTAAAAACCCATTCATTGTATTCACTAACACAATATCCAGTATCATATGTATATACAGTATACTAGTGCTAGATGTTCCAGCTTAGACAATTTGTCTTCTGAAAAGTCACCCATTTCACCAGTTTCTTGTACTAGGACCCCAATTTGTTTAGGAAACAAGTTAAGGTTTTGGTATGCAACCTAGACAATATACTTTATAGCAGTTAAAGATTATTGCTATTTTCGTTTTTCCTAATAACCAACACAAGATTGATCCCCTTTAAGAATTGGTTATTGTATTAATTTGTCCATGTATTTTGTACTGTATCGTTTTAAAATGCTAACAACAAAAGACACTGTAAAATGTACAGTACGGATACATTATTGTTGTCAAACAATGTGATAGTGATTTGTCTGCAGATGTCATGTGCTTTTATCTAATGTTTGTCAGAGTGGTTGTTATGAAGCGTGGGATTGTGCAGAGGCACATGGATTGCTGCTGTCATTGTGTCATGACTCATGATGCAGAACACAAAGAGTTGCGTGACAAATGCATGCTGATATGTATGCGCATCTTTAGTGCATCCTCCCGACGTTAATGTAGTAGTTAAAAGACACAGAAAATATATTTATGTATTTATTTCTTGCTAAATTTCCAACAGTTTGAGCTCTTATAGAAGACAAGCTTTGTGAAGACCACTCAGTAGACGGTGAAAAACCTACTTAGAATGAGCTTCATTTCACTGTGCTGTTCGGATCTATTTCTTGTCTTTTGTTGGACTGAAGCTTAAGTGGGGTAAGGTGATTTTATTTCCAGAGGAAAGGATTCACCACGGCACTGACAATAACTGGGCTGTGTCTCAAGGTTAAGATTTCCTTCCTTGAAATTCCATCTGGTGCCCCCTGCTATCACATGCTAATACTGTACTTGTACGTGTAGATAAAATTGACACTACTAGACACATTCTGTCCTATGCCATTTCTTTCCAGAACGACTCCACTGGCACGAGTTTGAAACATCTAGGACGTGTGTTCTAAGCCCCATGGAAAAACCTGTCAGCCCTAGTCAGGTGCGCCTGGAGTGTGTGTCGTCTGGTGTTCTGAAGGACCTGTTTAACAATGGCACCAGCAGCTTCAACGTACTGCTTCAGAAGGAGGCAGAGGAGGAGCAGAGGTCCCCCAAAATTGCACAAAGACCCTGTGGTAGACCCCGACCGACCCTTGAGCCTCTCGTGACGAGTGGGCTGGTCATTGGTTGCAGAGATACCAGACATGCCCAGCTGGTTTTATCCTGTTTGTCTACCAGCAGTACCAGTAAAATAAACAGCAAATTCACTGTGCTGGGAAGTGCTATCCGCCTGTCCCCATGCCCCATTCCCAGACCCCAAAATAGCTCACTGGCTTTTTCGCCTAGCACAAAACTGCCCTATTTGTCCAGAGGATGCCCTGCTGGTCGTGATGGGGAGAACTCAAGCAAGAAGTTGTGCATTCTGACCGCCATAAAGCCATCTAATGTGGAGAAAGAGAGGGCCAGGTTTTTCAAATCAGACTTTACCTATAACCCTCAGTTTGTGTACAGCAACCCTGTTCCTCCACAAATTCTGGCAAAGCATAGCATAGCTTCTGAACGCTTTCTCCCACAAGTAAGTGCTATTTGTTTTGTTTGAAAAATGTTTTAAACGTTTTTCTAATGACAGCCTTTTGTTTTAGTCATGTGTGTCAAACTCTGAAAAGGACAAAACAGCTCCATAAATCTAGTTTCTACAAAAACACTGTTTTCCAAGTCTTTAAACCCTGCAAAAAAGCAGAATTGAGTCACATGCGCTTGAGTGCCGTTAAGAAGCACGTGTCAATGATAAAGGAGACACAGTAGAGTCATCACAGTCTGTATATTTATTATAAGAGTTACTAAAATTCCCTTGACCCACAACAAGTGTGAACCACTTTTTGCTCCAATAACTGCTTAATGCGTGTGAGGGTGTGTTTGTGTGCTGGAACAAGAAATGAGGCTGGAGACCACTACATCGATTATTTCCAAGTGCTGACAACACCCCAGGCTTCTCTTGGCTCATGACATAACAGTTTTGAGCTTGCTTTTTATCAAGTGATTCAGAGCGTGACTTATTATGTCTATGGCAAATTTATCAGTCTGTCTCTTGAATTATCATGGCTGGTTTCTAAAATGTCAACTCTGTCATAATGATTATAAAAAACACATATTTGGAAAAATATATCTGTTAAAGTAGGAGAGTTAAGTTAAAGTTTTTACTCACCCTCGTTCAATCCACGACGATAAACCTTTAAATTCTTCTTATGTACAGTATTGTCATGTCATGATCTTAAGCATCAGTTACGGTTAATGCCACTGTACAAACCCACCCTATTATGTGATTATAATATGTCAGTTGTCTCCTTTCTTCTATGTGCAAAATACAAATGAGACCAATCTGTGCATCTGTTCTCAGGCTGAGCGAATCATGGAGCTGGCCCTGCGGAAATATGAATCCTATGAGAAGTTTGAGCAAGCCACAGGAGGAAACCTCCTCACAAAGAGCCGCATCTGGTACCATGTCAAAAAGTACATGGAAAAGGAAGGATGTATGGGAGAGGTGAGAGAGGAAGAGAGACCTAGAACCAGTTTGAAAATTCACCCTATTTTTATCTAGAATTTTCATTACAAAATCTGTACAAGTATAGGCAAATGTTACCTAAGGGTACATACCTGTAATATGTATCCATATGTTAAGTAAAAATCTTGTGCCTTTAAGTGTGTACAATCTTTCTGGGCCACTATTCATAGGCAAAATATGTCATTATGTCATATGTATTGTTCTTCATAACCAATTGTCAAACAATTGTATCGACTTATTCTCTGCAGATTGTGGTTCATCTTACTGATGATCTACTATCCAGAGCATCTATGACTGTGGTGAATGGCAGGCCTACGCTCACTATTAACATCTCTGCTGCCAGAGAACAGTGGCTGCATGGGATGCTGAGGCATGAAGTCGGTATGTTTGTTTATTAGTGCGAGCCCAAATTAAGGCAAAAAATTTGAAAGAAAATAGCAAAGAAATATTCCCTTGAGAAAGTATCACAACATATCAAAAAAATTTGAGATTTCATATCTCAACAAATGCTAAATGCTGTTCTCAGATCTGTCAAGATGATTATTGATTATCTTAATAATTTCCCTCAGAATTCATCGACAAATTGTGCCATCCACATAAATGATATAAGCTTATATTATTATTGATGCTATGCTGTTTAGATCACTTTTTGAAAACATCAAGGCCGGGAAACATTAAGCAATGAAAAGCAATCCTTTAGCACTAAGTAAATAAACTGGACTGTAATGTAATGTAAGGGAAGGTTAACGCTTTTGATCCTCATATTACTTTGGTTCGAAGTATTGACCCCTCTGCGCCCCTCACTCAGGTACACATTACTTCAGAAGCATCAACAACAGTCGGCAGCCGTGGAGCAGCAGTGTAGGTAGAAAAAAACATGGCCTGCGGCCCATCAACCCTACTGAAGAGGGGCTGGCTAGCATCCACAGTGTGCTCTTGCGCAAGGACCCCACCCTGTGGCGGGCTGCACTGCTCTACTACACGGTATACAAGGCCAGCCACATGTCCTTCTCACAACTGTTTAATGACCTGGGACGATTCGTCCAGGACCCAAACACGAGGTGGGACTATTGCGTAAGAGCCAAACGAGGACAGACAGATACAGCGCGGTCAGGTGAATTTGATTGCTAAATACAATACATTTATATGACTGGAACTCTCCTTAACAAGTCTTTATCTGGCCGAGGTCTTTTAAGGACTCACAAATCTTTTGACAGTTCAATAATCTCTATTTGGTTTTCGCAAAATTGTGTTTCATGCTTTTCATCTTCACTATATTGCATGAGAACTGTGACTTGCTTGTTCATGTGGAACCACCGCTTTAAGTAGGGTTTCCATTTACCTTAGAAGACTTAGCAAACCATTGAACAAACCTGTCATCTAAAAAGATGTGGAAAACCAAAACACACAAAAATCAGACTCTTTATTGTACCGAAATCCTATTGATATGTCACTTCCATAATTATGCAGTGTATAACTGATGTTCATTGTTTAGGTTGTTTCAGTAAGGACCAGGTTTATCTGGATGGTATTCTGACGATCCTCAGACACAGAGACAAGATTGACTTCCAGCTTCTCATGGCTCTAGGAAAGGTTTGTGTAAAGTCACCATTTAAAATATGTTTGCTTTCTTTTTCTTTGAATCATGTGACCAGTTCACACTGATCCAACAGATGTTTGTTGGTGTTTATTGGAGTTTGTTGGATCGTGTGAATTAGCCTTATTTCTATAATATCTACAAATGAACAGTAAACTGTAACTTTAACACAAATTTAGATTTTTCTGTGTTTATTTTGTAAGTAAAAGGGATCCCGGTGCAAAGAGAGATGTGTGGCTTAATGTGTTGTAACAGCTTTACACTATTAGCATTTGACATTAGAAAAACATCAAATATTTTCAATTCTTAAGAAAAACTCTAAATGTAATACTCATTTTAACCTATTGAGGCCGCCATGTTATTTTTCGATGACGTAAAATGGTTGCATGCACAGCTAGGCAGCCACACTAAACACAGACACACTAACCAGTTCTTCAGTTGATATAATGTTCTGTGTTAAAATATATAAATATTATATATATATATATGTATATATATATATATACTGTATATATATATAATGCTAAAATAAGAAAGAAAGAAAAAAAAGACGCCATTTGGTCTATTTTCATACATTTTAAAATTGTTTTTCAGAAATAATACAAACATGCATATTAATAACCAAAATCATTTCTAATTTAATATATATACTATGTTTTAGACATTATACAATGCATTTTATCCAGATTTTGACTATTTATGTTGATTTATCGACATCAGTAGCCTATTGTCTTCTCTCCCTCGGTCATTAGCTGACGGGGGCTTTTATTCACGAGTGCTTTTATACAGAATAAGTAACCAAACTGCAAGCATCTTATTATTGTGTTTTTCAGTATATTCTCATAATTTATAAAGATTTTTATGTTTTAAATGTCTTAAAGGTGGTAGTTTAAGGGTATATGCTTACCTTGAACAGACGCTTACTGATACTGAACGTGTTCTTTTATGGGAGGCAGGCAGGCTTGTGTCAAGAGGATATAGGAGAGCAGGTTTAGGTTGCAACCATTTGACAAAACAGAATTTGATGCAAAAACATGGCCGCCTCCAAGTAAACATTTTTTTTTCAAAGTTTATGAATACTGTGAGAGTTACACTGCCAAGTCAATGCCATTGTTCATATATTAAGCCATACATCGCTCTATACCCAAGGATCCTTTTAAGAGAGTCACACCTAGTATAGGTTTCCTTCAGTATTTTCACTACCAGTTTTCTAAACAGATATATAGGTGCTCTCTAAATGACCAGTTTGCTGCGGTCATGTAGGATTAACGGTGCATGAGTTCTGCAGGTATCATTTGAGGATGTGGAGCGTCTGAAGGGTCTGGCTCTGATGGAGCATGTGTGTATTCCTCATTTCCTGCAGGACCGAACGCGCTACTCAGAGCAGCTCCACAAAATCATGGAGGTCAACCAGCTAACCGATCAGGAGCTGTGCACTCTTATCTAAACATGTGACCTTTGACCTTACTTATCTGCTGTGACCAAACCTCTGCCGTTATTGCAATAGTAAAGTTGCTTAGAAAACCTTTCTTATCATTTTCTCATCCTTCTACTGTTTCATCTTTTGATGCCAGCTGTGGCCTGGTGGTTAGAGTGTAGGGCTTGTGATCAGAAGGTTGCAGGTTCGAATCTTGGTACCAGCAGGTCATGACTGAAGGGCCCTTGAGCAAGGCACCTTACCCCTGATTGCTCTGCAGTAATGTGCCACTGCAAAAAGAAAAACTACTTGTAAGTCGCTTTGGATAAAAGCGTCTGCCAAATGAATAAATGTAAATGCATGCAGTTCTTCTTGAGTAATTTATGTTTTGTTGTTTAATATAAAACGGCTAACTACATTTTGAACTGAACAATGAATGAGTCCATTCTTAGGCCACTCACTGTTCTCACTTTCAACAGAACATAAAATATAAAGACTTTCGGTTCTACAAACACCATTGTTTAATTGTCAGGACGCTTTGATGGGTCTTGAATGCAGGTGCAAAATTAACATCGCTAATGGCTGGAAAACACTACAACGGGGGTTTTCAGACTTTATGATGCCAAGGACCCGCAAATAAGATTTACCAATTGTGAGAGACCTTTTTTCTAAAATACATAACCATCTATACATTTTTATGTATAAGGAAACATTTAATAATAATTATTGTCAATTCAAATGTATTTGTGCTGTAGCAGATTTCACTTTGAGTGTGAAAAATAAACTCTAGTGAGAAACACTGACTAGACAGATACAAATATACACTATGCATGTAGCAAAAAAGATCAACATCATACACTTGCCGACTTTCTAAAAGTTTCAGATAGAAACACACTAACTGATCAAATCTGCAAACTGGCACAGACTTTCTGCAACAAGGCCAAACGAAAAATCTGAGCAAGTCTTGTGGTGTATTTTAGCCTTAACTGATTGCCAAACATGTATAATGCAAATTCTTTGAACTGTTTTTTTTCCTGGATTTTTATGCCTTTTTAAATAGTCATTATAATAATAATAATTTAAACGCCTTGATGGCATGGATTAAATGCTATGGGTGTCAAATGTAAAAAAAGTCATTTTAATTACAGTTTTTTACAATTGCTTACACACTAAAATTTTACTTTTCCCACAATTCGCAAAACCGTACACTTAAGGAGCAAAACACAAGGCTAGATTTGCACAACTGTAAGCACATTGTATACATCAGACACAGAAGTATATCATGATGTCACTTCCTTGCAATTCCAAAGCACTGACTGTCAAATGAGCACACCGATGAGCCAATCTTTTAAACACAGCCATCAGGTGCACAAACACATGATTGCTAAATTGTAGACACACCAATCAGGTTTAAGCACTATAAAAAATGCAGCAGGTAGGTTCACATTCCTTCAACCAAAATGGAAGGAGTCAGAAGAAGAGTGAGGGTGAGAGGAGGAGTACACAGAGGAGGAGGAGGAGGAGGAGGAGAACACAGAGGAGAAGGAGGCAGAGGAAGAGGTAGAAGAAGACCTGAAGCAGGAGGAGAACGTGCACAAAGAAGAAGAGGACCAAACTTATTAAATGACATTCGTGTCAGGGTCAGCTGTGGCCTGCTGGTCAGAGCGTTGGGCTTGTGATCAGAAGGTTGCCAGTTCTAATCTCAGTGCCAGCAGGTCATGACTGAAGTGCCCTTGAGCAAGACACCTTACCCCTGATTGCTCTGCAGTAATGTGTCACTGTAAAAAAACTACTTGTAAGTCGCTTTGGATAAAAGCGTCTGCCAAATGAATAAATGTAAATGTAAATGTAAATGTGCAACACTAGTGAACCATGTTGTGAACCACGGATTGACGCTGAGGGAGGCTGGACTGAGAGTTCAGCCAAATCTTATCAGATATACAGTGGCATCTGTCATAAGGACTTTTCGACAGGAGAACAGGTAAAAGAAGATCTGTCTACAGTTATTATTGTATGCTCCATATTAGCACTTGTGATACCCCTTCCTGTGATATTGTACAGTAAGTTACATGTATTATTCTCTACATAGGACTGAGGGTCGGGAACGACAAGGAGGAAGAGGGCCCATATTCACGCAAGAACAAGAGAGAGAGATAATAAACATGGTTTTGGCCAATAATGCTATCAGGCTCAGAGAACTACAAGCAAACATTATCGATGACCATGCAATTTTCCATAATGTCCATCATGTCTCTGTCAACACTGGCACGCATCCTGAAAAGACATCAGGTTCAAATGAAACAACTTTATCGAGTGCCTTTTGAGCAGAATTCAGAGAGGGTCAAACGGCTGCGGCATGAATATGTGGAGGTTTGTATTGTTCACTTTAGCACAGTGATGTTGCATACTCCACACATTACTTTTGTACATTGACTGTAATATACTAGACCTATCCTGAACCACACAATGTTGTCTTTCACTGTATTTCAGAGAGTTTTGCAGATGGATGCCGAGGAAATCCTCCATGAATTCATATATATTGATGAGGCAGGGTTCAACCTCACAAAAGCAAGAAGGAGAGGCAGAAATATCATCGGCCACAGGGCTATAATCAATGTCCCAGGGCAACGTGGGGGTAACATCAGCCTTTGTGCTGCCATTTCACAGCATGGGGTCCTCCACCGCCATGCCAAAATGGGCCCTTACAACACACCTCACATTCTCGCATTTTTAGACCGATTGCACCACATCGTCACAGCAGGTAATGAAATGCGCCAGATACAATACACTGTCATCTGGGACAATGTGTCATTCCACCGCGCTGCTTTGATCCAGAACTGGTTTCAACACCATCCACAGTTGACAGTACCATCTTCCACCATACTCTCCGTTTCTAAACCCTATCGAAGAGTTTTTCTCTGCATGGCGGTGGAAGGTTTACGATCTTCAGCCCCAGGCTCAGGTACCCCTCATTCAGGCCATGGAGGACGCATGTGACCAAGTCGACGCCGCAGCTGTGCAAGGATGTATTCGACATTCAAGACGGTTCTTCCCGCGTTGTCTTGCTTATGAGGATATTGCTTGTGATGTTGATGAAATTCTCTGGCCAGATCCAGCTAGGCGAAGAGATAATGTATAATATGTTTACTGTAGTATTTTCTGTACAATATTGTCAATTTGTTCAGATAATTTCTTGTTTGTTGTTATTTACTGTAATTTGTTACCTGTACTGGATACAGTATTTTACGTTTGTCTGTTGTTTGCTGAGCTAACAGTGTTATGCACACTACTGTAGTAACATGACAACTGGGACATGTTTTCTTGTGATTCTCCGTGTTGACTGATTTGGGTATATAGAGAGAAATAAATGATATTTTCCTCAGTCTGTAGCATTGGTCTTGTGTAGTCTTTGGTGAATTATTGTATAGTTGCACTTTTGTGTACTTCATTTACAGTACTCTAATCCCTGAGAATTAGACTTGTTTTAGGTTAGCAACAGCAGTGTGTAAATGGTTCAAAAAGATTAGTCATATGAAATGTGTGTGTTTCGTATGGTAACAAAATATTGTTTTTAAAAAGTTGTGGATAGTTTTGAAAAATGCGTTCCATTTTGCAAATGATCTGAAGTGTTGTGCTACTTTGGTGTAGTGTTGTATTAATTGTGTGTAGTGTTTTGACAAGACGGGCCCTGTTTTCAAAATTGTGCTTAAGCAATCGTAAAAATCTGTAAATGATGTCAGGGTGCCAAGATGTTGATTTTAAAAGATAAACTGTTCCTTGTGGTAGTACACCATCCTGTGCATTTAAAACAGACAGTATCCTATTCTCACTGACAGCTGCTGTGCTGTTATATTTTTCCCCTGCTGTGCTAGTTTTTATTATTTTCTCTGTATTTAAAAAATAAGACCAATAAAAACATGTAAACCCTTTTTTCTGTCATACATGCATGCACTATTGAAAGCACGTCAAATTCGGTTTGAAGAATATATTGTTTAAATATTTAGTAGTTTCCTTCTGCTATACCCATAAATCTTTTTATTATTAGAAAGTTTTTTTATATCAATCATTAATTTAATTGTTTCTCTTAACGCAACATCAGTTCATATAACCACAGGACACTAGATCCTTAACTCATTTCTGGTTTTAAACAGCTTCGAACAGAGAATAGCTGCAGGTCACAAGTGAGCAATGCTCTATCTACATCCCCTTAATGCCGTCTCATACAAACCTGATCTCTTGGCACACTCTTTCCACAACCAGATAGCAACACGAGTGTCTCACATGTCTTCGTAACTGGATGCGGCACATACAAGGTCTGACATGCCGGATAAATGGGTATCCTTTTCATCTTTACCTCACAACTATATAAACACGTCATAGCCCATTGATCTCATTTCCTAGGGCTTACCTTTCACACACTTCCTTCAATCTGTGGGATAAAATAAGGATTGTGGTATAACATATAATGTTTATTTGTTTATATAATTATGTAATTAAATAAACGTAATTATCAAATAATAAATTGATTTAAATAAAAAAATACAAAACTGCATTTGATAAAAAACAGGTTTACTTCCTTTTTTAATCTTAGCCTGTTTCAGTTTGCAGTTTGAATCTGCAGTGGTTTGAGGGCACACACAGGACAGATCACACACGATTGGGGTTAAAGCTCTTACTAATTTCAAAAAGGAATTTACAGGAAGATTATTAATTATCATTTATAGCATGGTAATCCAAAACAAAAAACATGCTAGAATCTATGTAATGTTGCACATAGATGTACAAAAACACAATTGGTTCTACGTACCATGCACATTTAGATCAACTAACAACACATGTCTGGGTAAAACAAGTCAGGACTTGCATTTGTTGACACCAATGGTCAGTTGCATAAACGGCTTAGACTAGTTTGACAAGTTACTTATGTATTGTTATACTTATGACTGATTATTCTTCATAACTAATTGCTAGTCAGTACAACTAGTTGTTAAGACACATGAAAAACACTATTCAAAGAGAAAAGTTTCAGAATATGAATTTTGTAGGAGTCTAAAGCAAAACGTTTTTGTGTGTTAAAAGCTGAAGCCCTGTGGCTGTGACTATCTTCTCACAGCAAACATGAAAACAAGCCAAAGACAAATAATAGCAAAGCAATCATCATTTGACATTTGTCAACAAGTGTAGAACACAGTGTCTCTGAACATGTAAATCTACTCGAGGGGAGGGTGTAAAGTTCACTCGTCATTTGTGTCAGGCCCTGACATTTAGCAAACACAGGTAGATAAGACTAATGTTTGCTAGATAAAAGATGCTATAGTTGGCCTACTAATGTCAATATAATAACCTGGATCTGGATTCACAAAACATTTTTTAAGCAGAACATTCTGCTTGAATTCGAAATTAAGAGAAAAGTTAGGAATATTTTGTATTCCCGAAAAACTTCTTAAGACAGTTACTTACATTTATTTCTCAAGATTGATTTACAAAGCATATGCCATTTTATTCTTATAGGGGATAACATGATGTTCTTAGGAAAATTATCTTAAACTGACTAATTTATCTTAAAAACAATCTTGTCTTCAAAACTTTTTTAGTTTTTTTTAAATACGGTCTCTTGCACAATTTCTCATTTATACACATTAACCCTTGAAAATCAACACTAGTTACAAATTAAACAAAAAAGAAAAATCATGGTTACTGTTCAATTATGGTGATTCATTTCTAAAAGCAAATACTTTCGAGAATTATTCATGTCTTTTAAAGGGGGGATATCACTTTTACCGAGAAATTTGGAGTTTGCACATTATATGCGCATTAACTGTTTGCTAGTCCTCGCATCTATAAATCCATTGTTAACATCTTTTACTTATTTCTTATTAAGGGAGCTTGATATGCCAATGAATACATGTTTACAATAGTAATATCATAGTATAATCTAATTGCGATAAGTATATTAAGATATATTCTTTATCAAAGTAATAATTTTAGTGTTACAGGCAATTCATTTTGCGTACTAAGATAAAGATGCTGTTTTAACGTCAAACGTGACATCCATTGTCTTTTCAATGTGACAATACATAAAAAGCATAAAATTGATTTTTATATTGTATTTTTCATTCTATAAACATAGTTTATTTTTAAATCTTCTTAACTATCTTAAAATGATAGCCATTTATAATAAAGTATAACATTAACTCGGTGTAGAGTAGACACAGTGTTCCTCTACTGCTGCTGCAGATAACCCTGAATCTTAGACAAAACTTGATCCAATGAAAAATGCTGTGCTGTTGAAAGCTCGGCATTCCCGTCAGAAGGCTAATGCGCACACACACACACACACACACACACACAAAACACATAAAAAATTCATTCATTTTTATCCAAAAGCATTACTCCAAACTGAATACCTCAATAAAATCTTGTCACAAGAAGATATATAAATAAATGTGCAAAGAATAGCTATTTTGTAATAATTAGCTTACCATGTGGATATCGTTCTCTCCCTCTCTCTCCAGCACACTCTTAAGTTAAACGCACTATACAGTTGGTTAATAATAATTATTAACCAGTAATGAAAAAAATAAGTTCAGTTTTATAGAAAATGTGGAATCTCTTCCGTTTAGAACTGATGACATTTTTTTTCAATTATTGCTCATTCCTGTATTTTGATGAGGATAAATATACTGTAGGCCTACTTACTGTAGAATTTTCCTGCCATTTAAATTTGTTCATGATGCTTTGAGATGTACAGAAACCTACAAGTTCTACAGTAAGGGTTTGTTCAATTTATAGTAATAAAGCCGTAAGCACTATAGAGAATTTTTTACAGTATACTAATAAATTTCTAGTTATACAGCAAATCTTTGCCTTGTCATTGGCTATATAATACCTGAAGCCAACTTTCTTAAGGTAAGTTTTCATTTGGAAAAACTGCGTGTTTATTTTTTGTTATTCTTTGACTACAAAATAACACTTGAAGATTTCTACATTATTTAAAATAAAACTTCTAAAAGGCTTTTGTTTGAGGCAAATTTCTAATGATATACCGTATCGTTTCAAAAAGTAACAGCAAGTAGAGCATGTTTTTTATGACACAAACTAGTAAATATTGATTTATTGTATGCGTTTACAAAGTTTTGGCACATTTAATTGATTTCTTTATTTTCAATCCTTTATAAATCTTTGTTTAAATATATCTCTCCACATTAAATCAAAGGGTTGTTGAATCTCTACTGTACGTAGAATAGATCAACAAAACAGAAAACAATTATTTCTCACAATCTAGTTCAGTCAGTCATTGTGTCCATTCGTTTTTCATTTGTCCACCTATGTCAGAATTTATTTCTCTAAAGTGACCATGTTAAGTCAAAGGTCATCGTTCATGTTTGCTCATGGTGTCTTCTCTTTCCACCACCGCCACTCCATTCCCATTGCACAGACGCTCCTTCAGAATGATGTCTACGTAGAATTCTGCCACTATAGGACAGTGTTCAGATGCTACCCCACCCCACGACCAGTTATCTGGTATCCAGGGATTGGTCAGTCCTTCCCGCACCACAGAGCAATGACCTGAAGGGGGCAGCACAAGCACAAACATTCTCCTTAGAAGATATACCCTAAAAGTAGGTTTACAAACTGTTCCCATTTAAGAAGCAATGCAAACCCACCGGTGTAGATCTTCTTGAGGGCGCGGCTGGTCCAGATGTTGTCCAGACAGCAGGAACCTTGTGGGGTTCGGGTGCTAATGTTCGTAAAGACAGACGGTGGGAGGAGGGCGGTCAGTTTTTCTTTCCTCAGGCACTCCATCTCAGGGCTGTCCGGAGCTGTGCCAAAGTGTCCGAGTACCAGCAACTCACGCTCACCTGGAACACCAGCAGAAGCTTATCTCATTAAATGTAAAGCTCAAAAATCTTTACAGAATGGAAGAACTGACTTTTAGGTTCCAGACCCGATGAGTAAAGTCAGTTTTTGTTAAGTGAGTTACACAGCGCGAGTAAATATACAACAAACGTGTGACCATAAACAGTGCTTCAGTCTGATAGCATCATGGTGCTCACTGAGACTGACACAGAGAAGATAAGTGCTCTTTTATAACCTTTGTGACGTTGCTGCAATACACAACATGTCATGTACCTTTGAGAGTTTCCTGGATACCAGTGTTAAGTCTATGGGGCTTGAACTCCTCAGATGAGCAGTTTTTTCCCTTCTGTTCTCCAACCGTCGCTGGCAGGTGCAAATTAACCAGCGTAAGCTCCGACGATCCAATCTGGTAACAAGGGGTGATATTCGGTAGTGTTTTTTATTAATATTAATGCTTCTGTAATGTACAGTTACACTGTACTTGTATATGTGTAATGACAATAAAGTTGAATCTATCTAATCTATCTATCTTCTGGCAGGCACTTTAATACAAGCATCTTACACGGCATTCAAGGGATGCAGTTTAATCCGTTTGTGTGCTGCTGGGGATCAAACCCAAAACCTTTACATTTCATTACGATGAAGAAGAACTAATATAACAACATAAGGTTTCTCATGCCATAAAATGATACACTGTAAAAAAAGGCACGTGATAATTATTTGAAAAAATTATGTTAACAATATTTCACATACTGTAAGTCCATTAAATGCTTTTTTTATGCAATATTCCAAGTAATGAATAAATCAAGTAAAATTACCTAAATTAGTGGATTTAAGCATGTAACATGCTGAACTTAAATATATCAAGACATAAAAAGATGTTTGAAAAAGAAGTTAACTCTAATGCATCCATTTTGTAACATTTATTATGGTTAAAATATATGACTGCAAACTGAGAGAATTGGCATTATTGGTATCTCAGAATCCCTCCTAATTTTTAAAGATAACTGAATAATAAACACGATCAAGTCTTTCATTTTACTGTAAATAAACATGACATGAAAGAAACAGCACAAAAATTACTCTCCTAATGCGGTCTCATGCAAAGCATGCTGGGAACTCTATATCCGCTGCTCAGTTAGTGACATTAGGTTTTTATTTAAGTCTGTTAATTTAAGACAATTACATTAGACATAATTTGTTTTCACAAAGTCAAATCAAAATCTTGAAGAGCTTGTATTACAGATGCACTTACATAAAAACGGCCCAGGTATGGTTGAGGATGTTTTGCATTTCCATTTGTTGCAGAGTTTTCCAAGACAGTGACATCCTTCATTTGAACCCCAGAAGAGCAGTCCCACAGGAACCCAGAGTACTCTTCCTCCTGACACAATGTAAATTCAAATGTCAATATTTCACCAAACCACAAAACAATGTAAAGCTTAAAAAAAACATCACATTAGTAGTCCATGCTCCTTAAAAAAAGTGTATGCACTGTATCGCATGTTTTGTGAAGCAGTACAATAGCCATGTGTGAGGAACAGTGTTAGATAGGGTAAACTTACTTATTAATAATTAAATTATTAAAATAATTACTTCCCCTGACTTCAACTAACAACTATTTGGATAATCCTCTTTTTAATTAGTCTTGGTTATCAGTTTTAACAGTTTTTTGGTTCATTTTATCTTAGGCTTGTTCAGTATTTTCCAAACACACTAACTTAAGTTTGCTAGCCTATACATAATGGTTTAGAACTTAAATAACAGTTAACTGAAACGGTTATGCTTTCAAAGCTATCTTTCAAACACCGCCAATAATAACCTGCATAACAATAGCAGCCAGTTAGTACTGTACATGTTTTGTGTTCTAGGGCCCTTCAGCGCAACGTGACAACAGAGTCAACATTTGCATTGATAAGAGAACGAATTGTTGATTGTTCACATGTGCTGTCAATGTTAAGCTAAAGGCCAGCGGTGGGTGAGTATGTGTCAGGTTAGTTTTTCATATTATAGTGATGTCACACTTTCATGCACAAAGAAAGCATGGATGAAAAAGACAAATGGGGAAGGTGGGTAAGGTACACGCTGCTTGTTTGTGTCAAAACACTTATCTACTGAGTCATTAGGTGTATTTGTTGTACAGTGTTGTTTGTATTGAAAATAAATGCTGACTATAAAAATATTTATTCCACGCACTTCTTAAAACGAAAATGTAATAACTTGTTTTTCAGTTCTGGTTCTCTAGAACAGTATCCTAATGTAAATATAAGTACTATCTATCTACATTTCTGTCAGGACCACTGTTGTCAATATTTAAACAATAGCATATATTTAAGGTTGGCGGAATGAAACTGTTCTGGGAAAACTCTCCGCACGTCCTTACATGTACAGAGCGGGAGCGCAGCAATACATGTCCCCCCACCTGGGGAACCAGAAGAGTTCATGAAGCGTAACAGGATTCAATTAAATGATCCGACAGATATGGAGGAAAAGGGTGATGGAGGTGGATTTTGAGTGCAGCACGATTAAGCAGCTGATAAGGAGCAAAGAAAGGAAACTTAAATAGGACGCAGACTAGTATGTGTTGTATGACTATTGGTTATCGGCTGATGCAAGCTAAACTCACGTGCCCTGCCAGTACGATCTCTACGCTTGATTTGCATTATAAGTACTTTCAGATATCACACAACTACTCAACAAGATTCTTAATTTCACACATTTCCCGACTTTAGGAAAACATTAAACAAGAGAACCATAGCTGCTTTTAGCATAACTTACGATCTATAAATAAGCATTCACATCAACAGGCGGATTTGTTAAGTTTATTCTAAGCTCCCATGCAGTAGTTTGACATTTTACGTAAATGCACGACCCCTTTAAAACTCAATAGATTTTAATCGGTTGTCACCGTTTTATCATTGATCAGCTAGAAAAAGCACACTGACCTTAATTATATCATTTCTTTTGTAAATGTATTATTATAGTTCTGAACGATTTTAACTTTACAGGTTATTTTTATAGTTGTAAAGTGGAATCCACATGTCTTTTAATTTCAGGATGATTTGTAAAACTTTACAGCAATCATTCATGGGATGAATGGGCCTAAAACAGTAGTGTTGCATGATGAAGAGCAGGCCACGGCTGTCAGAATCTATATCCTCCGCTATAATCAGTATTTATTTTATATAACGGAAAAGTCGCCATGGATCCTGGCGCTGACCAGAGTTTATATTTGCTACATATTTTCACTTAGACATTTCCTGTTTAGGTCAACAATGCTATCCAGACTTGTTTGTCAAGGCACTTTCGAAAATCATCGTAAGTTTTGAAACTTTAAACATTATCCGAGTTCTCATTATGGTAGGGCATCATTGGGCAGCTGTACTGTGTAGTACTTTAAGCACATATTTTTGCACTGATCTTCAACCCAGACACATTCTGAACGTGACAGGTTTACATAAAACAAGTTGAAACAAAAATGCCATAGTCGTTTCATGTTTTGATAATGTGTGATTTATTACAGGGCCAAAACTGAGCAAAAGTTCAAGAATTGATCTCGTTTATTCAAATGACTTATTTACTCAAATTGCAAGGGGTTAAGCTATATTTGGAAATTCTGAATCTGAATTTCTATGTTGATTTTAGGGAGAAATCTGTAAAATATACTTTCATCTCTCTGCACCTTGACATACTATTGTGCAATAGCACTTTAAGGCTGTTGTGTTTCAGCTTGTTCCCATCTTTCACAGATATGATTTTTTGTCCTCTCTTCACTGTCCTTGCTAATAAAGCTAAAAAAGGCCATAAAAATAAGACTAAAACATGGTTAAAAAGGGATGAAATAGCAACTAGTTTATATCTAAAGACAAACATTTATGATTTTGCAGATTGTTTTGTACGTATTCTGTATCAATACATGTATTGTCTGGGAATAAACTTTGAATAAACTATGAAATTTGATGATGTATACGGGTGAACCCATTAGTGGTCACTGTATCAGAGCATATAAACATAAACCGTCCTATGGATGAGATGTTAAGGGGGTCATATTGCGCGGATACATGTTTTTCTGTGTCTTTGGTGTGTTATAAGTTGCCCATGCATGTATAAGATGCGTCAAATTGCAAAAATGTAAGTGCCGGAACAAAAGATGCAATAAATCTAAAAGCAAATGCTCACCCAGACCCGCCAGAAATAGCTTGTGTAACCACACCCCCACAAATCTACGTCAGTTCGTGGTATGACTTGAGTAAGACCGCCCAAATGTATACGCAAGTATAAATATGGTAAGAGGCGTTACATTCCCATCACATGCTTGCAGTATTCGACCAATCACTACACACTGATTCACTGGCCAATCATAGCACACCTCGCTTTTCAGAGCGATGAGCTTTGTTAAAAATCTGCGCGTTTCAGATAGGCGGGGCAAAGAGGAGATACAAACATGCACGGTATGGGGAAAATAAATTTAATTGGGTTTACAAATTGCATTACATCTTAAACAAACAATAATATTCGTTTTAGCCGTGTCATATGACCCCTTTAAACCGAGGTGCTCTCTGTGCTCATTAAAAATTCCTGGATGTCCTTCAAAAAAAAGAGTAGGGGTGTAACCAAATTCGCCAAACCTCACCAAATTCCCCTCTATACTGTACATCATCATGGCCTCCTTATGATCCCCATATGTAATAATTGGCTTTGTAACTTTATCTTCTTTCCACCAATAAGCAGGCGTGTGAAGGGCGTTCTGGCGCAATATGGCTGCCGTCACATCATCCAAGTGGATGCTGCACATTGGTGGTTGTTGAGGATTTTATCCCCTTACATGTTAAGTGCTTTGAGTACCCAGAATGAATTAAATCGTAAAACATATAGACAAAGATCTAAAAACCTACGTTATTGGACTGTCCGGTGGATTTGTCTGAAACAGCGAATTTCCAAAGACCTCTGGCACTCTTCCACTTGCGTACGCTGGAGAGGGTGGGTTGATTCAACTCCGCACAAAACTGACAAACACAGAAAGAAAAAGTACAGATGATCAGCACTCAAATCTATTAAACTTCCCGATGGTACGAATCCTCCTTCGTATTTTATTTGAAGCATGTACTTTTTTTAGATCAAAGTTTTTGTGAACAAATGTTATGTTTATGTTAATTAAACATATTAGTAATGATTAGATTTATTTGCAAACTCCCTATCTGTTGCTTGGCTCAACCATTTACTACAAAAAACTTTCAAGTCTCTTTGAATATTCCAGCAACACAACCTGCCTCTATTCTACAGAAGATCGTGCTCACAGGAGCAGGGAAATCCGATAACTACATCTGACATTCCCATTACCTTAACCCCCCCAGTTATGTTCTATAATTAAACCAGAGCCAGAGAGGGAGAGCTTCCTGCTAGAGGACCATTAGACAGACCCGAGAGCCACGGATACACTGGGTTCAAAAGAGCCAGCGATATCATCAGCAAATCTTTAAAGAGATGATCTTTGATATTCAGAGACGTCTGATGTAAAACCACTGCTCAACAAGTATAAAACCAAAAACGAAATCCTCTCTATGGTATTGCACAGACTCCTGGAGTGCTTTTAAAAGGGAAACACCAATCGGGCAAGATGCAAGTAGTAAAGTTCATGTACCAACCAGCTATGACAAACAAGCTACATTTTATCAGCACCAGATAATAACTTTGTTCACAATAAAACTTATTGCACTAACTGTGATTTGGTTGCCTCTGGAGTTTTTTTGTATTATCCTGTTCAGGACACAGCTTACATCTGTAGGCTGGGCAATGATGGAAAGACACCTGGTAGTTTCCACTACAGAATAAAATAAGTAAATGCATCATTAGCATATTTTTCTATCGGCAGCTATTCGTCGGTCATCCGGCATATTGGAAAGGAGCAAGCCGGTCTGTGTTGCCACGTCCGTCGTTTTCCCATGAAATTGGGTTATTTTTTAACTGTAGCTGCGGGTTAGGAGTGGAAGGATTTTGTTACTTATATGTCAAATCATAAGAGGATTTTATTTATGAACGTTGGGTTCTGTTTTTTGGAAAAGTGACGTTAGGCTTGAATTAGGGTTGCCAGATCTGTGAAACAACATAAGCACGTTAACACGCAAGAGCAAGCTGACTGTGTATGATTATGAAAACATATATGATGTTGTGTAAACTCAAACATTATATTTGCTAAACTAACACATGACAACAATGAAAGGCTATCACATTTTTCGGAAATTAACATCCACAACCATGGCTGCGCAGTGTTGTGGCATTCTAGCATCTGTGAGTGACGTCAGCGGACCACTCCAAGATGGCGGACACGTCTACGTGCCTAGAACGCTTGATTGAGGCATCTAGTTATATATATCTATGGTTTCCACGAAATGAGTCGAGTACACCACCACAATACACAATACAACTGATGATGTCAAATATTGTTTCGGCAATGTACCTCCTTGTTCAATCAGCTCAATTGTACCATGCGACCAAGCTAAAGGACCAGTTCAACAAAATGTTAATTCAACAACTACTTTACTACAATTATTATATAGCAAAATAATAGTACAAACTAATATTAACATAAATAAAATTAAATATCAATAGGGATGTTATTAGACACTAGCCAAACACAAACTGCACATCTGATTACACAGTCTACACTAAGCTCTGTTCTGCTTCATAGTAGTGACATCCTTACTCACCGATCTACTAGGAACGAATCTTAAATATTATGAAAGCTCATGTCTTATGAAAGCTCATGTCTGATTTAATATACTTTACATAGGCAGCAACTGCTGTGCATGGGATTATCAATGCATGGGTAATAATTCAAATATATTATGCTGTATACCATGCTGTTAAATTAACAATACGATACTCTGAATGAAGTATAGCACATACAAATATTGGGCAAAATAGTATTTTTACTAACCACCTGCAAAGTTGATTGCAATGCATTGTGGGATTTCATTCTCTATAAAGGATACAAGCAATGCCTTACATATTTGATTGCATCACAGTTGTACTGCACGTGCTTGTTGTGAGTGAGCGCATTATTCCTTAAAACGCTGCCTGGAATAGCTTTGGCAATTGTGTTGCACTGGAGAAAACAGTGATTGTAGTACACAGATCCTTTGAGACAAATGCATGAGTGTGATTCAGTAATCAGATTCTTAACTGGGGCTTCTTAATGGTACTTTCTGCTGATAAAACTTGACACTTGCATAACTCACAATATTTACATTTTACTCAGACAGTGGGCTAGTCATGTATTTTCTCTATAAATACAAGTGAATTTATAGAAACTCTTTTAGTCGTTTCTTACTCATGCTATCTGGTCTCAACCCAGACACCAGGATCAATATTCTGTGTTTTCCTACTATTAGTGTGATGTACAGCTCCAAAATGATATCTGTTAATGTTGTTAGCTACTAAATAATACATCAAATGTGTTCTTATGGTTTTCTAAGGAATCCGAAATTTTCATCTGGTGGGTGATAAAACATGCCAAATAATATAGTTTACCTACTTCCAAGAAAGGGTTTTCCTGTAAGACTGTGTCTATGGTTCGGATACCAAGAAGTGCCCATTTAAAATGAACACAAAACCTTTCACAAACTAGAAACATGACGAAACTCAAACACTTCTCAAACTTTAACAATCGAACGCCAATTTGGTGATTGAAAAAGCAGAAAATGCCATGTGATGAGCGGCTGGCACTTTTGCCCGCTAGTAAACTAAATAATGACACATAAAATCTGCGGTCTGAGGGAAGTCCCCCTGGTCACGAGGCATTCAGTGTAAATGAACATTATATCAAAGCAATGGTTTAACCACAAACTGTGGATACCATGGCAACAAAACACAAACTGCAAACAAAACAACCCAAAACTGCATCTAAAAGCTAAAATATGCTGCTTCACAGACGGTAAGCAGAAGTAGCCAATATGGTAGGTAACAACGGGTCTAATACCCAGAGTGTGCCAAGCTATAATCTAGGCAAAACCAGCGACGGCAGCGTAATTTTTTGGCTATTTCAAAAGTCCCATAATTCCACTTGTGACTTCTATAAATGTCCATAATAATTAAGCTCCAAGAAGCCATGGTTTACATTGTTTTTAGAACAGCTAAAGGGGTTTGATAGGCACAACAAGAAGCTGCAAACAAAATGTAATATTAATAAAAAAACATTGCTCTGCCAGACAATGCAGTTTATCAGAAACGATCAACAAAGTGGTTGCCGAGCAACACAGACATTTACATTTATTCATTTAGCAGACGCTTTTATCCAAAGGGACTTACAAGTAGTTTTTTACAGTGGCACATTACTGCAGAGTAATCAGGGGTAAGGTGCCTTGCTCAAGGGCCCTTCAGTCATGACCTGGTGGCATTGAGATCTAACCACCAGGCCACTGTATCACTGTTGACACCAACAGAGCGACATTGGTAGCCTAGCAACACGAGCGTCCGTTGGCGACAGGAATTGGGCGTGTCTAAAGATAAGACTAAGTTGAGAATTGCCCAACTTTATGCAAATGATGAGTGACTTTCAGCGACGTAAATATAAAACATTGCAACCCTGATCTACAGTATCTCCACCTTTTTCCTGGGGGTGCTGATTTCTGCCGGAAGTAGCTCTGAAGTGGTGAATGGCAAACATTTAAGACCAATTAGACTAAATGTGCTCATAGTTCAAAGAGTTGCATGTAACCATTGATACACTGTATGGTCTTAAGTAAAAACATGATGAGACTGTTAATTGATTTCACACAAGGTAACGTTTCAAGCTTGCAGGCTCTTCATCGGGGGGTGAAGTGTGTGCTAACAAAGTCCGTGTAAACTCTGAATGGGGCGTTATCCAAAAACGATACATACGCACGCATATTACACATTTGGTCTGTAGTAGGCATGCGCAAGTATTCCCCAAACAATAATCGCGGCCTCCATGCTGCATGGTTGTGCCGCGTGACATACAATCATTTCTCCAGCAAAAAGTAGATTTACTCCACCACTACAACCAGCGGAGACATAGTATTTACATGCACATTACTATAAACACACATACACGCCGACAAAGTATTCAAAGTTAGATTAAAACAGTGTGTGTGGAAGCACGTAGGGTTTCTTTATAGCGCAACAGCGCCATCCACTAGCCTGGCATAGTTTTTCCGGATCCATGACTGCAGATCGTTTTGATAACGCGAAACATTTCAAAAGCGCAAAGGAAAAAGTTTTCCGTTTTTTATTGTGTAAACATACTCTTAGACCAGATAATTTTTTTTTAAACTGCCTCAATGTCAGACATAATAGAGTCCAGAGAGACTTTCAGAACACCAGACTGACGCTCTTTCATTCTGGGCTAGAAGTCACAGAAGTATGTCTTTCCATCTCTGCCTGTACAGTCAGCACTTGTGAAAGCTGTCTAGAGGAAAGAACTGCACGGCGGGATCACTGCGGCAGAACAGACAGCAGGGGTGTTAAAATCAGTCATTCACGCTCCATATGACTCTCGGTTAGACAGTAATAGAAACAAGAAACGCTAATAAAGCAAAGGGAAGAAAGGAGCACGAGAAATCAGAAGTATTCATCACAGCAGATGCAAGCCTCTGCATTTCTGCACATTTGAATAAAGCTGAATTCTCTCACAACTCTCAATAAAAAATAAATTTTGACAATTCTTTTGGCAATCTGTCACATGAACAAACTGTTTAGTAAAATTTCTAACTAGCTGTGGCAGTGGTTTTGATATGAGAAATATGGATCACGATTCCCTTCTTGTCCTCTAGACACACTGCTGCTCCATAAACCTCGTTTTAAGTCTATTTCCAGCATCAAATACACAGTGTAAGACCTCAAAGACTTTCCCTATCCTTACAGAAATACACGTCTCTGTGCTTTTCATCTGAGCCAGCATGACCATATACATACAGTAGACACATAAAAATATCTGTTTGTTGTTCTTGATGTACATTCTTATTTTCAAGGCTTATACATGTAATATTTGTTTGACAGATTAAGCACAAATTAAAGAAGCAAACCTGATTTAAATACTGTGACTTTTTTTATTTCACACAGGTAGTGATGTGAAATGTTGGCGCCAATAGCTCTGTGGTTAGTGCCAGTGCACTTGTGGCCCGACCTGAGTTCAATTCCTGTCTCAAACAACATTTGCCGGTCCTTCTCACCTGTCTCTATATCCAACTCTTTCCTGTCTGCTCTCCACTGTCCAAAAAGGCAAAAAGCCCCTAAAAAAATGTAAAGATGTAAAGAAATGAGATGTGTATTTTCTGCACACTACCTTCTCTAGAGCCTCCCGGTCAGCCAAGTCTTGAACCGCTAGCAGCTTAATGCTGGAAAGAAAAAAAGAGAGAGAAAGATGGTCAGAAATAAAACCAATGCATTAATAACTATTGTTTGAGTTGGCTAATTTGTATAAATTCTCACATTTGTATGTTTTAGTACAATCTCCTATTTATTCATTTCAATTCAAATTTATTTATAACTTTTTACAGTGTTGCAATGCAGCTTACATATACAACGTCATGTTATGTTGTAATAAACAGTATTCAAGTTTTCCTCATGAATAGATTGTAATCTCATTAAATGACATATATACTTTTTCTGAAACTATAGGACATTTATTTAAGGACATATTGCGCATGAATGGTGATTAGGGGTGAGGCATTATTATTGCTTATTTATGATAAACATGTTTTATATCCCATGCGGTGGGTGGTTGTCACATATGAATTAGCCAAATTGTGGAATATTTACGAACTACTGTGAGATTAGTCTGGGTAGACATTCAAGGTGTGCTGCAAACACTCTTTAAAAAGATCAATAACACATTCCCTCACATCTATAACTGTGCAAACTTTTGTGCAATGCCTGTTTGCATTTTTACAACCTGTGGTGAAGTGGACCCCTAAAAATTAAGTTATATCTTGCAAACATCACATAATCCATCCCATCACGCATGATGTTGATAATACTGCTCTGACAACAAAATAATCAACCATTGTTTGTTTTGTAAAGTAATCTTCCAAGTGCTCGAAGAATACAGCCCACACCAGATGGGTGAAATGTTCTGTAAGGACATCAAGCCTCTGCACTGAAGAAAACATCAACTTTAGAGAAGAAACTGTGATGCACATTATTTCTACTTATGGAACAAGGTATTTAACAAAATTCTCATTTTAGATGAACTATTGCATTTCTATTTTGGGGTGTTTAGTCACAAGTGGATAAATAAGGGTGTAAATTGGATCTAATTCTTTAGCAGACGCTCTGGTATCCAATAACAAGAGATTTAAGGGCACTTATTGTATCTCCAAATTACATTTGTAGTGTAAATGCTAATATTATCGCAGGAGACAAATTCTCTTGCTCCTCTATTTCTATCCTGTAGAACTGCCTGTAAAAGATGTTAATACTAGGTGTAAACAGAACATCTGAGAAGTAAACTACACTAAAAGGATGCATTAAAAACTCCAGAACAATATAAAGTAATGGGATGCAAACCATTTGTAAATACATACGGGCCGGTACCCATGCATGTGGTACTGAAACTGAGAGAATAGTAATCAAAGCAATCTGTTCTTCTACAGATTGTGCATGCCATACCTCACCACTGAATCATCACCAGACAGTTTAGAAAGCTCCACGTAGGCGGGCTGCACTGCACTGCTGATGGAATTAGTAAGTCTTTAAAAAAAGACCCATTGTTTCCATCGTACCCCAAAAAGATGAACAACACCTCCCATCGTCTTTGACAAATTCGTGAACTGCCTGTCCCCGAGGCTCCGGAGTCCGGACTTACCGCCCACACCTTGTGTAGTCCAACCATTCCTTCCTCAACATAATGAGAACAACATGCCCAGATTTACTGTTCTACTGTTCTCAGAATACAATTCTACAGCGTGCTGGTAACCTGTACATATTTTTGTCAAAAATAAAAGCAACAAACACATCACCACTAATCCCAATGGGAAATTCAGCCAGGTAAGCAATTTAGCACATTAAAGTCTCCTTTTTGAATCGATGAAGCATGTTTGTCGATCAGATCTCTCCTTTTATATGATGCTATTATGTAAAAATAAACTTGACATTGAAATGAAAATGACTAACTATCCACAACACACAAAAACAACTAAAAACATGTTACATTACATACATGCAATGTTGGAAAGAAACACTCAGCATCTGTGTATGTACATAGACTGGATAGCTGCCTTTCATGTTTAAATACATGCCATCATTAGAGAGACCTTGTTACTGTGCACTCACACCGCCGCCCTCAAAAGCGTCAAAGTGGCCGGAAGTCATCCATTTTCAATGTAACAGAAAGTTACTATTCCCAGCACATTCACTAATTCACAACGGACTCATTTATGGTCATGCGTAGGACCTATGCCGTCCCTGCTTACACTGGTTACGTTATGTATTGGTCATCTTTGGTAATTTCAGGATTTACCGGCTGACAACGTAGCTGGCACGTCCCAGGCATTAAATGACCAATTCATGACGTCGCCTGCACAAAATCCTGACATTACAAGATTGCCAAGGACAGTCCAGTTACATACTATATTCGTACTATTTTGGTAATAACATGACCTACGGCACGTAATGTCATTACCAATACATTTTTGATTAATATTAATGATTTACATGCTGTTTAGTATTTAAATATGCGTCTTTAAAACGTTTTTTGTCAGGATATTGTAAATCTGTTGATTAAATAAGCCAAGAGAGTTTTAATACGCTTCATGCAGGCAGTTCTCTGCTATGGGAATGTAACAGTGCGTGCACAGTGGTGTTCGAATTCATAGTGGACATTATTGAGAGCACTCAAACCCATTATGCATCATAATAACGAGTTTACAAACGATGTACACTCACGGCAAGCTGCTAGCCATCATATGATGCTCGCGCTGAATGAATTCCCGCGTATCAGCAAAAGGATGGCACCCGCAGCATTTACAGTGTCCGAATTTACACTGTCCTTTTCAGCCGTTCCTTAAAGTGGACTTTATTAGTGAACTAATGTAGGGAATAGTGAATGAGGGTATACTGGGCGATTTCGGAAACAGCCCAGGAATTTCACTTTTCCGGTCACCATGACGTAACTTGAGTTACCAAGACAAGAGCCGGGGAAAAAGCAGCTTGTTGTGTGCGTTTATGGAAAAGCAGTAATGAAGGAAACAGTCACTTTTGTTGCAGTTTCAGTTGTAAAATACAGAACAGATTTACTTGGAAAATTCATTCGGAAATGAGTAATAACGTTTTTCGAACTGAGGGAGGGGTTCAAGCAGACCAATCACAGCGCTTGCGTTTTGGCGTGGAATTGGCACAACGTTACATTTTTGGAGAGGTGTACGTCAGGCTAAGCAGATCTATAGCCTACGCAGGTTTGCCGTAGATCCTACTCATGACCATAAATGAGCCTTAACTGCGCTTGCATTTTGGCGTGGAATTGGCACAACGTTACATTTTTGGAGAGGTGCACGTCAGGCTAAGCAGATCTACAGCCTACGCAGGTTTGCCGTAGGTCCTACTCATGACCATAAATGAGCCTTAACTGCTCTTTAATATTCATGACAGAGGGTGTGGCCGGGTTGAATTCTGCTCATGGTGGACGGCTGGAAATATCAACATATGGGAATGTCCAATTTGGCACCTCTATAAAACTACAGACCTGTGTCACATAATGTAAGAGTGGGCCCTTATAGTCAGAAAATGTGACACACAACATTTAACGCGTTCAACTTCATGCTGAGATGCTCAGACATATCATCGTAAGACAGCAGAGTACCACGACAATTCAGTTCACAGGGCATACCGCTTAGTATGACATCAAAATAATGTGGCCATACTCTGTCTCTCGAATTGTTCTCTAGAACTCCAAAGTGGATTAGAGGCATATACTGTAAAGGTGCAGGAGGGAGAGATCTCACTATGTCTCTTTATCTTTCCAGTTTGATTACACAGATCCTGTTTTGAGAACAAACAGGCAGATAGCCAGTCCAGCAGTCTCCAGAAAACACAATTTATGTTCATATTTTATATGACTGTATTGATGTGTGGGCTACAAATATGGCAACTATCAGAGTTTTTCGAAATCTCTGTGGATGTGTGCAATTCACACATTTACAACATTACACTAAATTAGGTCTCTACATTTGCCTTCCACAGTCAGTTTAGAGTGTTCTGAGAGTTTTTCGGCATGTTGTTATGTGATTGTTAAGAGATTCTGGGTGGTTAATAGCGCAAGTCCAGATAATTGTTAGATGGTTGTTTAAAGCTTGAGTGAGTCAAAGATTCCTACCTCCTACCATGTCGCCGTATGATATTCTGATTCCTCTACATGGCTCAAATCAGATCCCTTCCTCAATTTAAGTCTATGGTTTTCACCTATTTAATCACTGTATCGTGTGCAGGTAAACAGTTTTATTTTTTCAGTTATATTTCAGGGGCTTTTTATGCCTTTTTATTGGAATGTGATAGTAGAGAGCTGACAGGAAAGTGTTGAGTGGCGAACACAAAATAACCTTTATCCCATTTTAAGAGTGAATTTTCATGTACATCAAATAATGTGTATGAGATTACACAGAGATGTGAAATTATTAGATTACCAGGACGGATACCAACCATGTCATTTAAACTCGACAACAATTTTGCACTTATCTTTAGTGTTTACTTGTTGGCAGCTACAGCGAACAAAGCATTCTTCTTTAATCTAGTCATGCTTTGTCATTCAAACATATATACTTTTGTTCTATTTGTAGTATTTTGTGGGTAAAGATTATTTACTCGTTTGAATCATTTAAGTGTTGTGAAAAATATCTAAAAAAGATTCTTTAAGAAACTGTAGTTTCAAGGTAGGGGCAAACAAATCCTGTAAGAGAGATTTTAAATTGAAATATATGCCACCATATATCAAGGTTATGAGCTGGATAAAGAAAATCTTCTCAGAGCTTTTGCAGCACTTAGAAACAACATTTTTGATCTTTATCATTAGATCTTTACAGCTTGATCTTACATTTTCCTTGAACAAAATTATGCTCGAAATGTTTGCTCATTGTTATTCCTTAAAAATAGTTCTGTTTTATTGTTTATGGATTATGACAAACATGCTTATTTTTACCGTAGTTTTAAGAATAAAAACGAATAAGATAGATATTACATAATATAAGCGTTAAAACACGAAATAAAATAATTTTTTGCTTTATTGTTATAGTGTATTTATTAAAATAAGACAAATACCCTGATATACAAACGAACGAAAAACCAACAAACCTTCTCTTACCTTCTCTTCTCTTGAAAGAAAACTGCACAGCACGTGCTTTATGAAGCTGACTCGGTTTAATTCATCCGTGGCGTCCGACTGAACTAAATTGACTCTATAAAATAATCTTTCAGTGACTGTAAAATAGTTCAAACAAATAAACAAATAAAATACAGGGTGGATAGGATATGTTTAATACGCTACAGGCCGAAATATATTTTTTTTAAATCGTGTTTATAAAATAAATGGCGGCGTCCAACAGTTTCTTTGAAACAGGCCTCCGAATTGAAAAGGCCGCCTCTGGTTAAGAGTTACATAACACAATCCTAAATAAACAGGATGGGAAAATGACAAGAAATGTACGTACAGACCCAACAAACACATCAATCAACTGCCAGTTGAGTCAGCAGAAATCTAAGTGTTTTCAGAGAAGATGTGGAAATGACGCCTTTGATCCAACCGTGTCTATGACCCAGAGTCCAGTCTAGGAAATAAATCAATAGCTTCTCGTTCTAACATTCCCTCACTCTCCTCTTAAAACTCACGAATGCACAACGCAATCTTGTCAACACCGCAAAAGCTGTGCAAGAAGACATCTTGAAAGTGCATTTATTTTGTAGAGTGAATGAAGGCCTCGACTGTGACTTCCTATGTAGACTGATTGGTTGTTCTTTGCTAATGCAAGCATCGGGAATTAGAACAAATCCCTAACCCAAAAAATGAAGTTTACATTACTTTCTGCACCCTATCAAATGGTTCGTTCTTTTCAGACATTTAGATTTTTGCGCAAGCAAATTCATTAGACATTAGACTCTAAATCACACCCCGAACCATATATCAACGATATTCAAAGCCAAACAAAAAGGATTACATTATAAGATTTAAGAAATTTAGATCAAGAGATCTAGAACTCTCCTTTGTTTTGAAGACGACCTTTCTTAATATGACGCATAAAGAGCAAACATACGACTCACACAAACTAAGCTGAAGTTTATAGATATGGAAATGAGTCAGGCTGTTTAACTTGGTGTGTGTGTTTGGTGAGGTTACTATAGGACATCTCTGTGCACATTTCTTTTCCTCAGAATGAACTACAGTAACCTCAGATCACACCGTCTGGTGGTTTTCTCAGCCTTGCTTCTTTCAGACTGGAGATTTGTTACGCCATTTTCACCAATCACCCAAAGCATTGTGGGTTATAATGTATTTTTACACGGAGTGCACATCAGATGTCATGTCTCCCAGTTTGTGTTTAATACATTTACAGAGCCCAGGTCAGTAGCTGTATACACTCAAAAAAAATATTTTGGTGTCACCAAAGTATCTGTCCAAACACAAGGGAACCTTTTTATTCATAAGGATTCCTGTTTCAATAAGAACTGCACTGGAATGTGTTACTGCAAAAATGTAGATGTTCTGATATTGTGTTGAGTACGTTTAAACATTGCAGCTGAAAAGAACATTCAAAACGGACTAATTTCGGAAAAGCAATTCTTACATACAGCAATGACCTCTAAACAAATTAAGTAAGATCGATCCCTGTAGTTTTTTTTAGGTTTCATTTCCATCAAGACCAAATTTCCCTTGATCTTTTTACATATAAGAAGCATTGGAATCAGTTAAAGGGCTAGTTCCTTCAAAAATGAATAATCTGTCATCATTTTCTCGCCCCCAGGTTGTTACAAACCTGTATACATCTTTATTCTGTTAAACACCAAGAAAGATATTTGTGAGAGTGTTAGCAATTTTCCACTACCATAAAGCAATCATCCACTACCATAGAATTTTCTAGTTTTATTGAATTAACACCGCATATATGAATTTATAGTCTGTCTGATATTTGAACTGTGTTTTGACTTGCATAAACATTTATATTTAGCCTATAAACAATATGTTTTCTTGTACAGCTGCTTTGTAACAATGAAAATTGTAAAAAGCACTATATAAATAAACTTAACTTGACCATAGTACGAAAAAATATAAAAATTTTTGGTCTGTTGAACACAAAGTGAGATATTTTGAAGAATTTAGGAAACCAAACAGTTCTGGGGCACCTTTGACTACCATTTAATTTGTCCAACTATGGCAGTTAATGATGTCACAGAATTGAAAATTGCAAACATTCTTCCAAATATCTTTCTCTGTGTTCATCAGAACAAAGTAATTAATACAAATGATGACAGAACTTCATTTTTGGGTGAACTAACATCCAAGATTCATATCTTAAAATGCCCTCTTTAATCGAAAATTCAATTCAATTCAATTTTATTTATATGGCGCTTTTCACAATTTGCATTGTTCCAAAACAGCTTTACAGGGGAAAAACGAAAAACCCAAGAAAGGGTAAAACACACTACATGGTGTTTTATATAATAAATCCAATTATTCTAGTAAATAATATCTAATGTCAGCATCTCCTGGTGGTTTATTTAGCATATTTGCATTAAGTGAATGCTTGGCTGAAAAGATGCGTTTTTAATCTAGATTTAAATTTGGCGAGTGTGTCTGATCCTCGAATAATATCAGGAAGGCTATTCCAGAGTTTAGGTGCTATGTATGAGAAAGCTCGACCCCCTTTGGTGGATTTAGTTATTCTAGGTATTATCAAAAGTCCTGCGTTTTGAGATCTTAGAGAGCGTGATGGGTTGTAGTGTGATAGAAGCTCTGTAAGGTAGGTAGGGGCTAAACCCTTTAAGGCTTTATAAGTGATTAAAAGAACTTTAAAGTCAATACGATACTTAATGGGTAGCCAGTGAAGGGTTGATAAAATTGGGGTTATGTGATCATATTTTCTGGACCTGGTTAGAACTCGGGCAGCTGCGTTCTGAACTAACTGTAGTTTGTTTATTGATGATGCAGGACAACCACTAAGTAGTGCATTACAGTAGTCAAGTCTTGAGGTCATAAATGCATGAATAAGCTTCTCCGCGACAGCAACACACAGAATATTTCGTAACTTGGCAACATTTCTTAGGTGGAAAAAGGCTGTTTTTGTGACATTTGAGATGTGATTTCGAAATGACAGGTTGCTGTCTAATATAACGCCTAGATCTTTCACTGTATTTGTTGGAGTAACAGTACATCCTTCAACTTGCAGTTTATAATCAGAAATATTTGGTTTGCGCGTCTTTTGTCCGATAAGTAATATTTCTGTTTTATTAGAATTTAAAAGAATGAAATTACAGGTCATACAATGTTGTATATCTTCAACGCACTCTGCCAATCTGGATAGCTGGGAGGAATCATCTGGTCTTGATGAGACATATAGCTGAGTATCATCTGAAAATGAAAGCATACTGCATGCATCTATTGTTTTCCGGAGAAACCCAAAGTAAAAACGGCTGGATAAGTGATGTCACTAAGGAGATTTGTAATTATAAGACCTGCTGCCTACAGCAAGATAACAACACCTTATACTTTTACATCATGGCATCCTTGGCTCCACCCACTGGTGTTCAGTTGGATGCATCTAAAGCCGGATTTGTTTACATTCACCAAAAGCTTGTAATACCAGGAAGGCTGCGATGCTACACAAACGTTATGCTGTTCCTGGCTCACTTTTTAGGATGCAAACATTCGTTTTAACGAGTAAACATGACTCGCTGTTTCTGTTCACACTATAGGAGTAATCGGTGTCTGCTATCGCTAGCGGTTCATTTTAGGGATGGGCATTTATCAATAATTTCATATTCAAATATTTGAGCTCATTAAAACTAATATTTGTTTATTTAAATGAAGTTAATAAAGACGTAATTTGTTTAGTTTAGGAATTACAGCGCGTTTTAAAACAAGAAACATCTCTGCGAATTTATTTACAGGCGACGACCCGATTTGAAGTTCTTATGAGGAAAATACAGACTTTAGCTATGGAAAAGCGTACCAGTCTTACAGTATGCTAAGGCCAATCTTATTAACATTAGTTGCAGTTAAATGTAGATTTTATTGTTTCAAATTGTTGAAATTAGCATTAGTTAGCCTAATATATTTCTGAAGAACAAACTGCACGAACAAGTTATTGTAATAAATAAATTAATCCTTTAATCATTTAATATAACGTTGGTATTTTTATAACAACTTATGTTAATAATGTTAACGAATTCTGTGGCTCACGTTTTTAAAACATTTTAATATGGCAATGTCAGGCCGCCGTGTGTGAACATAAAATACACTGTAAACGTTTTTGCTGTAGTTATGCAGCTAGTTACCAGTAACTTACTGTAGATTTACATTTATGTAATTTACTGACCAGTTTGTTCAAAGATAATTAATCATTAAACATTAACAAGTCTTTAGCCTTACAGAAAACCACTATAAAATTCCACATAAACAGTTTTTTTTCTAATTTTGGTTCCCAGAATGTTTTGCATGAGGCTGTAATTTTATAGTTTTCTTCTGTAAGGCTAAAAACCTAGTGTTTAATGATCATTAATCTTTGAACAATCTGTTTCCAGTAAATTTCATAAATCTACAGTAAGTTACTGTGCCAGTAATACTGTAATTTCTACTGAAATGTTTTACAGTGTATTAAAAATAGCTTCTTATTTGACTGAACAATGATTTTATACTTTCTGTATATTTAAAAAGTATTACAGATGAAGTGAAGAAGCGTTAAATAAGACAAGACAACTCTAACCCTGTGGTGACGCAAAATAAGAATATTCTAATAGCATTTAACATTTTCTAATAATTATTGCGGATCGAATATTCGAACATTCGTGCACATCGCAAATTCATTTATGTGTTTACTTTAGAGGTAATATGTTGAATTATTGTAAACATGCAAATGTTTAGGTGTCTGAATACACGCATAATGTGCTTAGAAAGACCGTTTGTGAAGCTTAACAGGTTCACACTAGTCCATCGACCATGCTTTAGGTGTCAAAAAAGGGGATCGCGACAGTGCGAGCAGGTCCTAAATCTCTTTCACAGAAAAGACACATGATCACTTGTGTCTAACATGCGTCACATGTTTTGGAACTACATTTTAATCACTTGCAACCAAGTGATTGCATGTGGAGAGTAGACATATCACCATATTGCACATGTGATCCCAAGAGTTTCATATGAGAATTCACATGGGATTTACACAAAAATATTTAAAAAGCCCACACATTTCAAGTGTGATCAGCACATGTTTTTTGCACATGTGAATTTCATGCGTTTTGTATGTAGGGGCTCCCATCAATGGGGGATTCTGCTTACCACCGTGTCAAGCCCGTTCAACACACACAGAGGCTTATATTACAGACCTTCCTGAGTCATGATAAGAATGAGGGCACATAGTTAGGCAACACCCGCTGTGTGATATGTGTGCAGTCCTTGGGATCATAAAACAGCCATCAGTACAAACATTTATCTTCTAGAATCAATCAACACACTCAGTAAAACATAGGTAGGAGTTCTGCTGATATCTGATAACACAGTCAGGTGTGCTTGGAAATAAACATCCACTAAAGACCATGACCACAGACATCTGACCTATGATCCAGCACACAAGTCTATTGTATTTCAGTAACCATTACACCAATAACCTATTCAACTGTCTGTTGTTCCCTGTTAATGTTCAGTTCAAAGACAATTCACCTTCCAAACAGCAAAAAGAAAAAGGTATTAAATATTTTCATATGTGAAATGATATAACATCATTACTTGTTATACACTCTTCAACTATGCAGCTACAATACAATGGCGTCTGTCAAAATATCCTAATGGAACGCCAAGGGAGATTGTATCATAATTTTAGGATCAAACAGGATCATAAAAGAATTCAAAAGCACCATTCCATTGACATTTCTGTGATAGTTCAAATAAAAAAAAACTTGACATTACTGTATGCGCGAATAACATTTCCCCTGTCACGATAAAGTATGATTTTACAAAAGGCTATAACCATTGTTTAACTATTAGTATTAAAACTATGGCAATCCAAATGCCAACTTCAAAAACATAGTTACTATACACTTTAGCTATATTATCCAAAGAGTGCTGGTTGTTTCAGTGATTTTGTTAGAGATCCGTGGTAGTATTTCCATAATACTTAAACATTTACATGGCATATTGCATGTACCCTAAAACATAGACCCGCAACAGACTCACTCGTTTTCCAGTACGGTCATACAGACGACCTCCTTCACCCCGGGGTTATTGGCCTTTTCACTGGAGCAGCGCTGCAGGTTCCAGGTGGCCACTCGTACCACTGGCTTCCCATCGCGCGATGCCGCGGGAGGCTCCACGCAGGACCGGACGGAAGCGATGAGCGCAGGTCCACCTGGAGGAACGTCTATGTCATCGCTGCGCACGCTGAAGGACGTGGGGTTCGGATGCGTGTACCCGCCGTTCGTGTTCGTCGAGGGCGTCCTGGAGCGCTCGACGAACACCTGGAAACGGATCCGGTCCAACAGGGATGAATTAACGTTGGGAACTTTAACCAGGTCTTCAATGTTTTTAAAGGGGCCGTGGACATCTCGGAACTCCACAATGTTCTTGGCGATTTTCTCTGTGATGCCACGGACGCTCACGAGCTGCGGCGGCGTGGCTGTGTTTATGTTCACGCCGGTGCACGGCAGGTGCTCGTTCTCTTTGCGCAAAGACGAAGGCGAGTGATTAGACGAGCCGTTCTTGCTTGAAACGCAAATTTCCAGTTTAACAGCTTCCAGTTTAGTAGCACCGATCCCGCTGACCAACGCGAGGTCTTCTACTTTCTTGAACCCGCCGATGCATTCTCGGTACTCCACAATGTTTTGGGCCACCCCGCGGTTCACGCCCGGTAGGGTCATGAGCTCCTCCTCGGTAGCCGTGTTGATGTTCAACCGCTCCTGGTTTACCAGAATGTGGCTAAAGTTGCACGCTGCGCTGAACTTGCGCTTGCCCTGGCAGAAGTCCGTCGGGTCCTTGGGGATGGACCGGTGGCACCCGAGATTCCCACCCATGTGTCTCTAATTTAATCGGACCCAAACTGAACCGTCTAGAACGCGAGGACTGTGTGTTAAACTAGTCTGTGTGCGTGGCATCTGTCGGGTATTTAACTAATTCAACAGCTTAAACGTCCCAGAAGAAAGCTCGCTCTGTAGCTGTCAGTTTCTGTAGACTTCGCCGCGCTTTCTCGGTCTGTCAACGTTGAACGCAGTTTCCATGTTGACGTTTCTCCAGGCGGATTGAAGTGAACTCGAGCGCTGCTTCATGTCGTGATGTCCGATTCGCGAGGAGTCATTCTTAAGAACCGGTGCTCTTACTGATTCAGTGAACCGATTCATGAATGGACTCGGGTGGACCTACAGCTGCCTATTTAGGAAAAATTGTTTCAGTAAATGATTGTTGGCAGATAGATCACTATTTGTAATACCAACGTTTTACTAAAAATACCACGGTGAGACTATTATGGTGAGATACTAGTTGATTGGTAGTTTTTCTACAAATAAAACCAAAAATAAATCATGCTTAATTGTCTTAAAGAAACCGAAAAAAATCTATAAAAACCATCTCAGAAATTATAACAGATTTTACATTTACATTTAGCAGACGCTTTTATCCAAAGCGACGTACAGATAAGGAAACACTGGAAGCAATTATAACAACCTAGGCAACAAAATACATAAGTGCATCAAAACTAGCCCATTAAAGCCTAGCAAAGTATACAAAGCTAGTGAGGTTAGTATTTTTTTTTCGATTTAATGGTTTTAATAAAAAACAGGCCTATTGGTTATAATGAAAACGAAATGGTCACTGCCTTTCGATTTGTACCCTTTTCCTTAAATATTATAGAATGCGTATGTTATAACATAAAAACTGTTCAAGTACAGTATTGTAAATGTAAACTCAAATGCATAGCCTACATACACCACCTTAATTTACATTTAGTCATTTGGCAGACGCTTTTATCCAAAGCGACTTACAAAGAGTTCAGGAAGAAATAAGCTAATTTAGGCTATATAATTGAAAACACAGTGCAGATAACAGACCAGATGTAGCCTAGCTGTAAAGAAATGAACAATTTCACGGACAATTGAACGATGACCTTAAAGAACCGGCTAATTGAAACGATTCATTTTAATGAACTGAATCTTTATCTTCCCGACGCACTCATCAAGCTCCATGACGTTTTACAGAGGGGGTGTGGTCTCTTTGACCGATTAGTTGCATGGTTTGTCAAATCTGCAGTCTTGCTCACCTGCCACGAAACTCAAAAAAACCGCAACTACTATGATTATTGATTATTTAACTTTTTTTAATCAGATTAGATTTTGATAAATGATGTAACAGATGTGTGACATGGTAAATACATAAACTTTAACGTTATTACCTTCTAATCTCGTCAAATCTTTAGTTGACATTCGCTTCAAAATCAAATACATTTTACACTGTTCTTGATTTTGTCGTTTAAATATTGTACATTTGTTGAAATGTTTAGTTTTAAGTTATAGGAACATTTATTGTTACATCAGGGCATTTCTAAGGCTAAGTGGCCTTTAATAATTATTTGCAAACTAATTCCATGCGAGGTCTTTTGGTCTTGGGTGGGAAAAAGGCGACATTGTTTTAACTAATTCTTAATTTTGTATCAGTACATTTCTCAACCATGAGCTTTCTATAAATAAATGTAAATGACTATTACAATCTAGTTTATCCAAATACTAGTATTGCAACACAGTAATAAAAACCAAGAATAAAACAAAACATGTGACAAAACATAAATAATCACTTACTTGATTTAAACTATAGCATAAATCTTTAAGAAAATAGATATTGGTACAGACAGAAATATAACATCAGAACATTATATTAATAGAAAGTATGCGGTAGTAAATTTATGCATTTTACCTACAGCAAATGACGTGAACAGTAAATTCAATCTACATTTTTTTATCAGTTTGACCTTTGCACTGCTAACACTATATGCTATACCAGCAGAGTTTCAGGAACATTAATAATATGCAAACAGTGACCTCAGGATCTGCTTGCCACCCTTGTTAGTTACAAAGTAGCAGTCGGAGGTTTTTTGGTGTCTTAAGAAAGTAAGATTCATTGGCAGATTTGTTTGGGACTCGCTGAAGTTTCGTTGCCCTGTCCCATGAGCAGAGGCTGATGGGAATGAGGTCACCAATAAAAAGCGGTCTGCAAGACTGGCCAGGCTACAGTGACAGCCAGAACCTATTGTTCCTCCTCAATAAGATGCCACGGTAAGGCCTTGCAGTTGGCAGGAGACGGCAGTGAGGCCCTGGCATGCAGTAAAGGGGTTAGGTTGGTTTTATAAAAGAGCACTTTGATCAGTACGGGGTACAGCCTTAGGGTTACAAACGGACTGATCAAGATTGCATTAACATCCTCTCATTAAGAATCTCTCCAGGCTACGAGAGATGCCAACTCCTTTTACGCATGGAAACAAGAAAACTAAAACGTTCCACATGCATGCAAAAGACACCCGCTTAAGTAACGTCCTAACCTTCACTGGGTCCTATTATGTAACAAATTCAGCGAATTAGAGTCAGCTGTGATTGGCCAAAACAGAGTCTAACTAGATGATCAGAGACAACAGCAGACCAATCACAGAATTGAGCAAATAGTCACATCACCTGATGAGGGTATGGTGCCTGTTTTGGGTGCGTGTACCTCCCTCGCTCTCTTTGTGAAAAGTCTTCATAGTTCAAAGGTAGTATTATGTTTGACAGTTAAACTTAAAAAAATGGGACAGAGGTTACAAGATAAAAAAAAGCCAAACGCGCACAAAATTATCAGTGGAACAGATCAAAAGTCTCTCTTTCACACTGTTAAATATCATAGAAAACTATTTTGACTTATCCCTCTATTTATAAACAAAAGTGGAAGTATATGGGGCAAGGCATGGGCAGGGTTTTTAAAACAGAACTTATGCAACTCATATATTTTGTTACGGTGCTTATATTTAATTCTATTTAAAATATGTTTTCTTTCAGCTGTAAGTTGGTTAAATCATCCTTTTAAGAGCGTGACCAGTTAATCATTAACAACATATTTCTTGAAAATGTGGGGGCAAACAGATCCTTTGTAATATTCCTGCTTTAACATTACCAGCTTTACATGGTCATGATAAAAAGTCTCAGAAAAACATGTAGAATGAATGATAACGTCTATTGAGTGCCCTTAGATTAGCCCTACAGGCGTCCATTGTCTCTGCATTACTGTACATGAAATGCAGATACAATGAAACCACAAACAAAAAGCTTGTAGTGGAAAAACCCCTTAGATCCCTCGGTCAATTCTACTGATCTACTGTTGATAAGGACTTTGAAAGCAAAGCAGCATTAACCAAAGCTTGTTTTTAATGGCATACAATCCGTTTAGAAAAAAACCTTCAAGACAATTAATAAAAGAACGATTCAGGAAAAATGTACCCCAAATTCTGAGAATCTTTGTATTAAAACATTACATGCAGTATTTGGTGCCCCCTACTTGTCAAATCTGTTTCTGTATGCTATGTACTTCGGTTTACTAAAACATCTCACCAAACTATCTTCTGCACATTCGGTTTACTGCCTTATGTTTTTACGATTTATTTGATCAAGTAGAGGAGTAAGCAGTATTTTATAAAAACTTGTAAATGTAAACAATTAGAAAAATGTCCAAATAATAAGACTCATAATCATATCATGATTTAATAACCGTACATCCTACTACTATTTTTTTAGCAAAATTATGTATTCTATAAATAAACTCTGCACCGTACACAAGAGAAAGTGCTGTATAGTAGTAAGCTTTTCCAGTCAGCTTTAGTATTGAGGGCTTTATTCCAAATTTAATACAGCAAGCTTTATAGACAGCATCTTTGGCATGTTGTTGAATTATCAGTTTTAAGCTTCTACCTCATCAGATTGTATTAAAAAAGCCTTTGTTATATGTTTGACTAAGATTTCCACTGTAGCTATGAATAATATTTTTCATAATTTTTTTCCATCAATGACAAACTTGTTTATCAAACAAACACATGTAATTTAAGTGGCGTCATCACAAATTTATTATGTGACTTTAGAAATAAAAATGGCAAAATCAAAACAAAAAGAGAGAAGTGCATGCCAGAAACTGTGCTATTGGGGAGGAGCATGTGCTGGGTGAGAACTCAGTGCCAGCGTAGAGAACAAAATGAGAAAAAGAAACAACTGGCCAAGACTGGCAAGCTCACGGTGTCAATTTGCATGAAGGGAAAAAACTGAAAACACACCCAGTGGTCATTAGACATCAACAAATCCTTTTAAGCCTCATAATTTCTCTTATCCTCCAACATGACAGTCTTTTACTTAAGGATACACTCATTCACATCATCATGGTATAATCACAACAGAACAGTGCTTCATTAAAATGGAGGATTCAAGAGCATATCATGTGATCTTCATAAAGAGTCTGTAAATGACTGAACTGCCACTTAAGAATGACGCCTCAAACTAACACAGAGCGGCACCAATATATGCAAAACCAAAAACAAACATGAAGAAACTGTAACAAACATGGTGAAACGTTGAATGGCTAAGGTCCATGGCTAAATAATTTAAATTACACAAAATTGGAAGAGCTTGACATTTCTGGAAAGGGCAAAAGAAGCCACTAAACGTTGTTTGATGACAGAAATGCCTGAGGTAAGATTCAGCCTTTAGTTTGTATTGACAGTCAATCAATATACAGTCGGAGAGGAACTGACCTCTGGATCTAAAAACATTAAGCGAATAAGTGGAATTAAGAGTTGCCATACACTATTAAAGTGGTTCTTTTTTAAAACAACAATGCATAATTCTGGAAGTTCTTTGTACGTTTGAATGAAGGTTATGGGAGTTCCAGAGCACTCAGGTCCTGAGCAGTCCAGCCTAATGGATGCCTGATGCTTTTAGATGTCGAGAGAGAAAAAAAATGGCATATGAGGTGAACCGTTTCCAGGTCAGTGGGGTGTCTAGAGGCGGTCTGGTCCTCAGAGCTGTCCTCACACACACCAACAGGAAAAACAAAAACATGGGGCCGTACGTTTATAAAAGTAACTTGTTTTGGTCGACGGAGGGTCCAGGCTGGTATTATTGGCAACTAGAAGGTGGTGATGGTCCGAGTGGTTTAAAATATCTTTTTCTTTTTGTTCTTTTCCAAGGTCCTTTAGAAAGAAATTTACAAAGAGAAAAATTAAGAGGAATTACGTCAACAAACTGACACAGTATATAGCAACAGTATTGAATCTTGAGTCGAAATGTCAATTGAGAATAAAAAGTGAGAAAAGTCAAGTGAGAGTGTCTAATAACCATTCCTTTATCTGTTCAAATCACACACTATTTCTTTTCAGCTACAAGTGTGTATAATATACATTTAGACCCGGTTTCGCAGACAGGGCTAGTCCCAGACTAAATTTAATGTTTGAGCTGTCTAAACAAAAAATATATCTGAAAAAATATCTGTCTATGTCAGTCCCATTGTTTTGTCTCAAGATGCATACCACTAATGTTTTTACGAAGGCATTTTTACAAAAACAATTTAACTAAAGGTTAGTCATGGCTTAAGCTAATCCGTCTGTGAAACTGCGCCTTAGTGTTAAAATACTGTATACATTATTCTATAATTCGTCCTTCTGCTCCTATCTGCCAGAATTTGGAACAGCATTTGCTTGTGGAGCAGGTTCGAAATAGAGCACTGGTGTGTTTGTGTGTACCTGGACGCATCCAGTTTTTGCTGCTCCAACAGGCGTTGTTGGGACTCCCAGTTGACCTTCTCCTCCTCTAACTGACGTCTCTTTTCCTCTAGCTCCCTGTGCTGGGCCTCCAGATTCTTCTTCATCTGCTCATGACGTCGCTGTAGCTAAATGGACAAACAGACAAGAACAGAGATCTTATTCAAATGCACTTGTCCTACGAAATTAAAGAAGATATGATATGAACAGATAACTACAAGAACACTTAAAAAGTGAAATAACAGGCTGTTATGACACTTCACTGGATCCTCAATGATACAACTATATCCCCTTAACACATGGCACAATCGATGTATTAAAACAGGACAAATACTTTTTAACAACTATTATTACAAGTACCCTTTATTGCAAAAATTGTACAGTAACATTTAATAAAACTGTTACATGAAACAACTCTTTTAGCATTTCTCAGAAGTCTAATCCTAAATACAATTCTTTTGAAGTCATGGTACTTGATGCATCAATACCTAATACTAAGGACAAAACATCTTTAAAATTTATTCTGGCTATTGTATATAGGCCTCCAGGGCACCACACAGATTTTATTAAAGAATTTGGTGGGTTTTTATCAGAACTAGTACTGGCTGCAGACAGAGTCCTTGTTGTTGGTTACTGTAACATCCATGTAGATAACAGATGCTTTAGGAATGGCTTTTAAAGACACTCTTAACTCCATGGGCGTTAGTTAACATGTGTCAGGACCTACTCACCTTCATAATCATACTTTAGATTTAATATTGTCTTACGGTATAAACGTGGACGACGTAAAAATCCTTCAGCAGAGCGAAGACATTTCGGATCATTGTCTGGTATCATGCTTGCTTCACTACCCAATGGTGGCAAATCAAACTCCAAGTTACAAATATTGTAGAACAATAACTTCAACTACAAAAGGTGCGTTTCTTGATAATTTGGCCGAATTGTCTCAAATCTCTAGCATGAGTAATAACGTTGAAGATCTTGACTTTACCATTGAAAATATTAATGCCACCTTCTCGGAAACACTAGACATAGTTGCTCCTCTGCGCTTAAAGAAGATTAAAAATGACAGACCGACACCGTGGAATAATGAACTCACTCAGGCTCTAAAGAAAGCGGCACGAAAAATGGAGCGCAACTTAGAAAACTAAATTAGAGGTATTTCGTACTGCCTGGAAGGATAGTATTAAAAAATACAGGAAAGCCCTAAAAACGTCTAAATCCGCCTACCTTTCATCACTAATAGAAGAAAACCAGCATAACCCTAGGTTTTTATTTGATACAGTGGCTAAATTAACCAAAAATAAATCGTCAGCGACTTCTGATTCTGTATACCAGCATAGCAGTGATGATTTTATGAACTATTTCACAAATAAAATCCAAGATATTCGAGAATAAATTATAACTATGCAACCAGAAGTGAAACCCGCTGAACAAACGACTAACTACAGCGCCTCTAAGGAGAAATTACATTTATTTTCTATTATAGATCACGATGAACTATCTAAAATCATTAGATCATCTAAATCGACTGCATGCATGCTAGACCCTATACCTACAAATCTACTGAAAGAGATGCTCCCAGAAATTATAAATCCTCTACTTAGCATTATTAACTCATCTCTGACATTAGGACATATGCCTAAAGCATATAAGGTGGCTGTTATAAGGCCCCTTGTCAAAAAAAACCATCTGGACCCTGGAGAACTAGTTAACTACAGACCTATTTCGAATCTACCTTTCTTATCTAAAGTTCTGGAAAAAGTAGTCTCAACTCAAATATGTTCCTTCCTCCAAAGGAATGAGATTAATGAAGATTTCCAGTCTGGATTTAGAGCACATCACAGTACAGAGACTGCTCTGATTAGAGTTACAAATGATCTGCTTATGGCGTCTGACCGAGGTTGTATCTCCTTATTGGTGCTGCTAGATCTTAGTGCTGCATTCGACACCATTGACCACAGCATGCTCCTACATAGACTCAAAAATGATGTCGGTATTAAGGAAATAGCTTTGAAATGGCTTAGATCTTATTTATGCGACCGTTTTCAATATGTAGCAATAAACAATGAGGTATCACGCAAATCGCAAGTCCAGTACGGTGTCCATAACCTTTTATGTTTTACTTATAGTCAATGTTTTCTTGTACAGCTGCTTTGTAACAATGAAAATTGTAAAAAGCGCTATATAAATAAAGCTGACTAGACTTGACATGTCATATAAAGCCCTGGAAAAAATTAAGAAATCATTCCAAATTTTCATTTAATCTGCATTTCTGCATATTGGCCATTCAAGTCCAGAGTCTGTTGAATTTCAACAAAATCAAACCTGAGGATATAAAAAGTCTTTCAACAGATGTGAAAGCTGACAGCATGACAAGACGGATGAAAACGCTGATAAAATTGAACACATCAAAAATAATTTTGAACTTTTTCTAAACACATCTACAAATATTAGCGAATATGAACTTGTTTTCTTTGCAGTATTTGAGCTCCAAAAATGCAGAACATCTTTTCTGTTATTTTAACCAGTTTCTCCAGTTTTTATTTTCTGCAAATAATTGCAAATATAAACTATATTTTTATTTGACATTTGGGAGAAATATTGTAAGTAGTTCACACTGAAACAAAAATGATCATTTTACCTAAACACACACCTACCAAATAGTAAATTCAGAAAAACTGGTCTCCTAATTTTTTCAAAGGCTGTTTTTTCTTAATCGTATAATTTCAACTGTTTATGAATCTTCTTCATTGCTATATGTATATGCCATTTATATATAAATGATTTATTTATTTATAAATAACGTTTACAAAATACAGGACTCAAGACAGCGACCAGCGTTTCTTACAAGTACTTGTGCGACCTTGAAATTTGGAATGTGTAAAGACGATTAGAACGAAAGCCACCACCAGGTGCAGGCTGTGTGTGATAGTCAACTGAGCGGGTCACTCGCATCACTGATGTTTCCCGCTGCTGTCGTGGATGCATATAATCCAGGTCGGTATTGACAAGTTTACACATAAACAACGTGAGCACATAACCATGAGTTGCTCTTTGCAGTAACAGATTTTTGAGCCCAAGGATGAACGATTTGGATGAATGAGGCTTTTATATACACTTTATTGTGCATTGGTGTACAACAAAAGTGCTTAACAATCATATGAGGGGGTCTCTCCTTAACTACCACCAGTGTGCAACATCCACCTGGATGATGCGATGGCTGCCACAGATTTGATATATGAGACTTTAAAAAAAAAAACTCTTAGAGCATTTATCTGTTGATCACCTGAGACAGAGATGAATCCATTCAAATCCATTCACAGCAAGAACGAACGACACGTGAATGCTCTTGTTAAGTTTAATTTGACGTTTTATTTACATGTGTTGTGAACATGAAGAAAAGTGTCCTTAATACACAAAATCATGGTAAGAACGTAATAACACGAGAAGTTTCATTTATCACTGTAAACAATTGAATTAGGCTGACAAGCACAATTTCTATTGGTTCAAATAAATCCGCTTGGGTCCACTGCCTGCTATCCCATTTAACCAAAGATAATATATATGAACAAGATGCGCCATTACAATGAATGGGGAGGAATGTAATGCTCAATATGGCCGCTCTAGTGAAGAAAGCCCCGCCTTCCGGTAAAAAGATCCAATCATCAATCGATAAAGACTGACAAGGTTAGGTGAGGCTCTTCTCTGAGGTGAGGCTCTTGTTAGGCGTTTGCCAGCCTATGCACCTGTGCAGCAGCTAAAATTACCTTGAAAAAGGTCATTTTTAGCGCAATTGAAGCTTAGCAACCAAAGTTATGGTACAGTCCATAAATGGTTTAATCATTGATCGGAAATATGCTTTTCAACTGTGATTTTTATCAGCGATTTTAGAAATATCTGCCTTCCACCATTTAAAGAGATGGGACTGTTGACTTGCTCTGACCCAAGTAACTGCCCAGAGGCGTTACAAACATGACTGCGAGTGGCACGACTTCGTTTGGTTTATCTCACCTGCACTAAACACACAAGTCAGCTTGGACAGAATTAAGTTCGTCACTAGTTGTAGAACTCCAGTAAGTAGGCTGTCAAGGTTATTTTATTTACTTTAAACATCAGATGAAGTGATTCTCTTAAATTTAGTTGATGCTCACTCATTAACAAATTGGTTATGGCCAGGGCCAGACGGAATCCGCATCCACGGATATTTCCGCTGAATAGTACCGTGTATTTGATTGAGTACAAATCAAGTACTCTGCTGTTCAGGGTTGCAAACTGACGATTTTATGGCGTGATCGATTCCAAAGACATCCACTGTCTACTTCTCAAGCGAATCTTATAGATCGTGATCGTTTCTAAAGTAGGCTACAGAACAAGCTAATTTTACCTCACGCAATTCAAAAGTAAACTTTTAAGCAGCCTGTCTATATCAATGTCCACACGATATGGTTGTCGTGTTCGTATTGCATCACGTGTTTTTGTTGATAAAAGCAAGCTTAGGCCACGCATTATACTTGGGTTTAAGAAGCGCTGCGTAATCAGACGCCACAAACTCACACACAACAATGCAATGAGCGAACAAGTTTGTTAAAGCGCTTATGTTTTTTTCCACATTAATTCCTTTCTTCTTCATCTCATGTGCTGAAACAGTATCACTGAAAGATCCATTGAAGTAGTCAAAAACACGACTGAGATCATCATAGTTTAAAGCAGCGCACAGTTTACATGATCATCATTATAAAAATATGTCATTCTGCATGTAAAATGTATATTATAAATAAACAAGAAGGTCTATATTCAATAATGGTGTTTATAAAACATGTTCATAAAGTTTTTATTTAGGTTAAATTGCAATTTTGACAGCTGATTTGTAAATGCTTTTATTTTGTAAAGTTTAAAGGCCCATTCTCTCAAATCTTAACACATTTTTTTAACTTATAACACATTTCAAACAATTTAAAAACTATTCTGCAGATTAAGAAAAAGAATCTGCGCAGAATTAACAAAAGAAGTCGAGAAGATTCCATCTGGCCCTGGTTATGGCTAAAAGAATGTAGTCTGCTATGTTAGCATATTATATAGTCTGATACAGTATAAGCGATAAGCATAAAGTGTTTCATGCATTGATTTATTCTTGGCGATCAGCCACAATAATAACGTTAATGGCCACATAATTTAACACTGCCCCTTCTCATGTAGGGCAGTTGCAATTTAGCGACTTTAGCACACTATTTTGCAAATTTCAGACCCCTTTTTGTCCATAAAAGGTGCAGAGCGACTTAGGATTCATAAAGTTTGAAAAGGTCTCTGCGTCTGTTTTAGAGCGGTAAAAAAGCTTTGCATTCAGTTGACCGAAATACAGCCGACTAGTCAATGAATGAGTACATAACAGCGTTTCCAAGCATCTTTCACAAGTACAATTTTGGCTGTATTATTTGTGTCCCCTTGAAAAACTGCTCTTGAAAAGTTTTAAATGAAACCCTTTTTTGTAAGATTGTACTGGTGTGTGTGTGTGGTTGTGTTTAGGAGATATTACCTCTAGTTCAGAGTCTTTGAGTTTCTGGATCTTCTCTTTGACTTTCATCTCAAACACCTGCTCCATCTCCATTTCCATCTTCTTCATCTTAGTCACGTGCTCCCGCCTCTCTTCCTCCATCTGTGCCAGGGGGCTCCTGTTTCACGAACATGCACAAACACATTTAAACACATTTAGAGTTAAGCGGACTATTACAGTCCAAACTAAAATACACCTGTGATGCAGGAGAAGAAAGGATAGAGAGAACCCTAGAATGTAAGGCTAATGGACCCAGACCAGTCCAAAAATGTTGAGTTAGTAAGCTGAACAGCAGCTGTGTTAGCATGCAGCTTTATGACCAACACGCTCCAAGCAGCACAGTGACCCAATGATCCAAAATCACCTATCAAACAGCCCAGTGAATTTTGAAGTGATACATTTATCATCAATTATCTGAGAAATCACTGATTCATAAAGATTAAAAAATTATGAGACAACCAGAAACCGTTTATGGAAACCTTAATGCCTGTACACACCAAGGCAAGCTTGAATAAATGAACACATTATAGGTTATACAGGTGTTCATCAAGGTACACCGGTGTTTTTTTTCTTTGGTACAAAAAGCCAAAGGAAAGGTCAAATCAAACAAAAAAGCAAATGCAAAAGCGCTAACTTTCGAAAACGACTGTTTTGGTTTTAGAAAATGATACGTGAGGAAACTACAAAAACGTGAATTTGAGAAAACTGTGACATTTGAGCTTGGTGTGAAAAAGGCCTTTACTCTAAAACAAATTCCCATAAGCACTCATCCTAAGTTTCCTGCCCTGTTCGTAAAATGTATTTACCAACTCGGAAATCCCTTTATTAACTAGCAGCTAATGGAAAGTAGGACAAGTTAAGGCAAAATAAAGGACGTCTTCTAAAGTAACATAACAACAGCACTTTGACTTTCTAACACAGCAGTAACAGACACTAAAACATGAGAGCAGGGTGCGGGACTCCAGATGTGGACAGACAGCGAGACAGCACAGGAAAGAACGAGGCGAATGTAAACTTGTGCATGACACTTACATGCCTTCACCTGTGTCAAATCTAAAATCAAAAACAAACACACTTTCATGCTCACACTGTATCACGTGTTAGAGAAAACATGACATTAGCAGCTGGATGTATTTTTGGGTTAAGATGGGGATGGAGTTTCACGTGTGTGAGGGTGAACATGGATGGGATAGCTGGTTAGTGAGCGTGTTTCAGTGTATGGTTATTTGCAGCTCTGTGTTGATGTGTTGGCCTTGGTTTTTAAGTTTATGGCAGGCTTGCTGTGAGGTTAAGGGTTTCATGACCTAGGCACTGTCATCTTTGCCTATATTACATTCACAGACATCAAAACATGTTGATTTACTTCATGTTCAGGGAACAGACATCAAAAAACATTCTGTAATGTTTGTGTGTAGCTACTAAAGTACAGGCTCTTCTAATTTTAAAGAATTGAAGAAAAACACTCACTTTGTAAGTTGCCCTTTGTTCTTGTTGTTGTCTACACCATTGTAAGTGACAGCGGCAAGTTTTCTACTCCGGTAGTTCTCATAATGGACATTGTTAGTCACGTCCTTCAGGTCCTGCATGTGAGTTCTGTAAACAAATAATTAATACAATTCATATGAAAAATTCATATTTTTATTGGCATACAAATACTTAAAACACTAAACTAAATCTGCTTGTCACATACAGTTTAAGAGACCCAAATAAGAGGTTGCGACTCTCTAATATGGATTCTAAGATATTCTGAACAGGTCAAGTGACTGACCCATGGGAATACCATCTCCTTCATCTAGCATCACAGGTTAAGTAATGAAGTACCTGATGAGCATGTTTCGAAGGATTGTGAAGTCACAGTGCTCCCCGTTCTCAACTAAAACAAAGAAAAAATTATTTTATTGTCTCAATACACAAAGTCAATTTTACTCCAAAACATAATTTGAACATTCAGAATATCTCAACAAGCCGAACGATAAAGTTGATAAAATTGTCGGTTGAAATATCCCAAAACAGTCTACACTTTTATACTTAAAGAAGTGCATATTGGCATTCAGCCCTATTCGGCAAACTGCTATTGCAATACAAAAACTGACCCGCAGGTGGCAACAGTTCATCTTCTCACTTATCAGATGAATGAAGCAAACCTCTCCCTCCTCTTCCAAATGCCATCTGTGTGCTTACATGTTGCTGAAAGCATCCCAGGCATTCAAAACTCACCCACTCAACCCAAAGATCCAAATGCAGTAACGCAATATCCTTCCTGGTCTATCTATCCATCTGTCTAGACAAAGTTGACTTAGGCGTCAACTTTGTCTACCCCTAAGTTGAATTTGGGTCACTTGAGAGGAAAATGGCGGACACGCAACTCACAGGTTATCACAGGCCAAAGGCTCCAGAAAAAGAAAGGTCTGTCTTGGTATCGGTTCCATTCAAACGTTTAAGCAAACTCTCCTAGCAAACCCTCTGGACTTAGGCTTTGTTACATCTGTCATGTTTGCTTAAAGGCTTTTTGGGTTGCAGTTATTTGCAGGATAAAAATGGTTGCTTCATTACTAACTGGAATGCACTGAGCTGACATTATCGGGAGTCATCGAGCATCCCGATCTTCTCCCTGATGTGTATAAAAATATCTTTAACAAAGCTACATTCATGACTCCAGCAGCACATTTAAAGTGTGTCATGTGGCTCTGCAGGAGCTCTAGATGAAACATCAAAAGAAAAACTGCACTTCCTGTTTGCAAATCTGCAGGTTTTCACTTAAACTCCGTGTACACATTTGAGTCTTCATTTATCATGTGACCTTAACCACACTATGAAGACAATCATCTTATTATGCTAACTGTATGATTTGTTTGATCAACATGTATCATCCAATTTTAGGGGAACGCACTCTTTCAACATGCATCTCATTGAAACAATCAAAATGGGCAGATGTACATCACTGAAATTTAAACCCAAAATATATCTTTGATTGTTTTATTTTATACACATAAACACAATGGGAAAGTTTGTCCTGCACGAGTCACCATTCGGCCAAATGTGTCATGTCAAAAAGCTAAACAACTGCTTTGGGAAAAGTTGTTTAACTTTGTACTGGGCAGTCTCTCAGCAGCGTGTTATGGGAAAGATCTTGTGCACTAAAGTAGAACAACACCCTGAGGTTCTACCCTACAAACACATGCTTACTAAGGGGCAGCGAATGACCTTTCACCCCTTACCTTCTGCCACGCCCCAGGGGTACTGCCTTCCGCGAACCCGCTTCTCATTGACCTCGATGATGGTGTTACTGCCGACCACAGCCAGAGGCAAACGATCCTGAACAAAAACAAACAGTATACACACGTATAAATGTAAAATGCAGACATGAGAAACAGAGAGAGAAGCAAAGAGAGGACACAAAATAAATCAAATGATATTGAAGGAATTGACTTGAATGACAGTCCATGTGTGTATGTGTGTGCAGAAATGATGAGCATCTCTATCTGTGTGACCCATTTCTGTAGCGTCGAAACTTGTGTTAAAACTCTCTGAATGTGGATTTGCTACTAGCCATCAGACGGAAGTGGTAGACGGTGAACACTGTCATTCCGGAGAGCATTTGGATACAAATTGAAATTGAAAAAACGTTTAAAAGCTTCATATCGCTGCAATCTCTATTGTATTGTGCTACATCTATCTGTTTTTTAATGCAAACGCCCAATGTGAACACACCCAACCATCATTCAGACAACCAAGTGACACGTCAGATTAGAAAATATGTAGTGTGGAATCATTCAACAGAGAATCATTCATCAACTGTAGAAAACCGGCCCATACAAACCTTAATCTTTTTCACTAGTTTGTTCTCCTCCTCATCGTCTGTCTCCGGAAACTCATAGATTTTAATCTTGTGTTCCTGAATCTCTCTCATAATCTGCTCAAGAAGACAGGAAGAATAAAGAGTAAGAGCTTATTTACACCTGGTCACTTCATGTGTTTTCTCTGCTCGGATAACTATCTGTGTATCTGCGAAAAACGCAGAACATCAAACGCAGTGTGAATTTTTTTATGACGGAAGAATATATCTGAGGCAGTGTGTAAATGTGACACAACATGAGGTCGTGTTAATTTTTTAATATGCAGAAATTTCGGATGAAATTTCAATGTGCAATGGCCTTCATCATCATAAATGCGTCTCAGCTGAACGGAAAATAATTTGATCTTTTATTCACTTTTATTTATGCAACGTTAACTCTTTATTTCGGCCAAAATGAAACGACAGGGACTGTTGTTTTGCTTGATTTATCTGCAAATGCAGTCGTGTCTAAAAAGGCATGAAAGACTTGTATCATAACGTTTTCTCTTCCATAGTGCTTGTTTTATCGTGGCATCAGGATTAAAGAGCTGTTGTATGTGGTTATAACAACCAGATGCTATAGATGATATAGACTTGATCAGTTTTGACAGGAATGCGTCCCAGACCACCTCCTGAAGTGGTATGCGCGATCAGATTTAAATCCGTCTCGAGAGCATTTACAGCTGGTCTTTTCAGGATTGGATTGATACGATTAGAGAAAACACATGAAGTGACCAGGTGTAAATAGGCCCTTAGTACGGTGTTGACATTTGAACAGTTTAGTATTTCCCAGCAGGCTCTGTGGGCTTTTACTGCCTGTAGCTTTCATGGTATGTGGAGTCCTGGTCTCAAAGGAGCAACAGAGCATGTGTGGATAGATTGATGGGTTTTATTAAGATGTTTTCTCACTGCAGGCGATGTTTGCACCAACGTTCTGAAACTGTTACATGTGGACCGGTCACTTCTGCTGTTTTGGAGATGTAAAACTATGCCAAATGGAACATTTAACATTCATAACAAAACTTTCATGAAGGTGTGGAGTGACTTTTGCCTTTATTGGGGTGAGGGTGGTCACTGAAAAGTTTTTCCTTTGCGTTTCTGAAAAGTTTCACGTACACATGACAGCGTTATCAAAACCATCTGCATTTACAAGGATCCAGGAAAACAGATAAAAACGCTGTAGTATGCACGCCAGGCCAGTGGATGGCGATGTTGTTGTGTAAAGAAACATGACGTGCCTTGGCACATGCACAAGTAGTACAGATGGTCGATGTATATGTGTGTTTAAAGTCTAGCGAATGTAAATAGCATGTCTCCCCTGGTCTAATTGGTGCAGCAATTCCACATTTTGCTGGGAAACGTTAATACATAGCGGAGCAGCGAGTACTTCCCATAGCTGGGAAGCGGCCATTTTGTTTTGGCTATAGTCGTGCGACTGAGCAAGTAATATGCGCACGCGTCATTGTTTTCGACTTGCAGTTATCATGAAAACGACCCATTTTCAAAAGTTTGCGTTTTCAGACCCCTAAAACGCTGTTTCCGTTCAATATTCAGATTTCCACTACACAATTATTGCGGCCAATTCAAACTTTCTGGTGATATTGCTACTTATTTCACATGCAAGAAACCAGCCTATCACAACAGAGATAAATTACATACCAAATTCTCAAAGTCAAAATAGCAAAAACAGATGAAAAACATTCAAATTAAAATAAAATGATGTTTTTGGGTTGGCAAATCCACAATATTATCAAAACTAACTAAAAGAAATGTAAAGTCCTTTACACCAACAGTGAGTCTGTCCAACATTAGCACATATCATCGAGCTCACCTGCTTCTTGAACTGTTGGCACTCCTCTGGAGTCAGTGTGTCTGCTTTAGCGATGAGCGGGATGATGTTCACTTTTTCATGTAACCGTTTCATGAACTCAATATCCAATGGTTTGAGTCTGAGAGAGAGAGAATTTAAGGGTTTTATGTTTCAAACTAAACACTGCACTGAGTCCAAAAACAGCCCCACAAGTCTCCTCTCTACAGTGCAGTAGTGGGATATCACATTTACACTGCTATTTGGCAACTTGGCTGAACTTGTAACTCGACCTGTAGTAAATCCACATGTTCGGCAAGAAGAGCAATAAAATAAACAGACAGAAATTGGTTCCTCCAATTAATTTATATCATTAGTCAATCATACGATGAGCTTGGCTGACATGTATTGTAGTACATTGTATACATGTACTGTACATAATCCCAAGGCTGATATTAGATAAAACAATATTGATATTGAGCGATGTACACCTTTATCAGTAACAATACAATTTGCCAAAACAGCTAAGATAATGAAATGTGTTGCGTGTATTGTATGTATGTGAAGCTAATGCAGGAAACATGTGTTTAAACTAAGCACTTTACTATTGTATAAAGCTCTCTAACAATAATACAAAATGTCAACGTTATGCATCACGTTAAATCCTATTTATTCGCGAGTCTCTATTGATAAAGACAAACGTTTTCAATGCATCTTTCATGAAGAATAATCACTTAAGCCCAGAGCACAACATACTAAACAGAGTTAACTTTCACGCCTTCTTACCCTGAAATGAACATAAAACCCTTACGTCACGGCATTAGCTGGAGGCAAACCAGCACAGATTCGGCTACAAGGAGTTATCAAATATCATCTTGTTGTGTTGTTTAGTGCCAAAATCGACAGAATACAGTCTCCAATTTGATATTGCCGAAACAAAAACACTGACGACAGCTGAAGTTAAACACAATAAAACAAGCGGACTGAATAGAAACGATCATCAAAGAAACTGACGTTTCACTTCATAACACTTAAGATTAAATTATATTACGTAATTACGTTGAAAAGGTAACACTTGACGTAGGCGGAATCCAGGATACGCACACGAAATGACAATTTTTAACAAAAAACTAACACAAAGACAATTGAATATGTGTCATTGAACATTCAACACCTTTAAAAGGTCCTCCTTCTACACATTTGTAAACACTGAGTCGGTGCTGCCCACGTCCGAACAGAGCAAGGCGAACATTTGTGTTTATAAAGCATATACATTTAAATATTTTTTTAGAAAATGACCGATCGTTTCGCTTGATAAGACCCTAATCATCGTCTGGTATCGTTTAAAGCCCTTTGAAGCTGCACTGAAACTGTCTTTTTGACCTTCAACCGTTTGGAGTCCATTCAAAACCACTATACGTATGGAAAATAATCCAGGAATGTTTTCCTCAATAACCTCAATTTCTTTTCGACTGAAGGATCTTGGATGACAACAGGGGTGACTAAATTATTACGAAAATGTATGTTGAAAGTGAACAATTCCTTTTAATTTAAGATTTAATTTACAACGATACTGCAAGATGAGGACTGCTTTGTGTTCATAGTTGACTTCTTTTTAAACAAGAAAAAGTTGACAATGGCACTTTTTTGTAAAAAAAACACTATTTGGTGACTTTGGAGGCAGTGTTTGTGCACAAAGGCAACTCGGCTTTGTGGACAGCGTAATGGAAGTCTATTTGAATTATAAACAGAGAGCGTCTTTGCAATAACCCATCACATATTTTAAAACTACATTACTTCGCTAGAAATGCATTCAAAAGTTATTGAAAGTGAAAATTAAACGTACATTTAAAACACAAAACTATGATCCAATCAGCGTTTCGGCCATTTTATTTTGTCTAGCTTAATCCTGCTCGACCGATTACCTTCATCGCATGTTGTTATGGAAACGACAGGTCTCGCTACTAACTTGTCATTGGTTAGCTGTGAAAAAGGGGCTTGATGTAGGGCGTGTTTTCAGAAAAGTTAAACTTTTTTCAACTTCAAAGACGCTCTGAGCTGCAGAAAAAGACGTCGGCGCTGGCATAAAAAAAACACTCAGGACATTATTGAAAGCACGGTTTACACCATTATAATCAAAAACAGACGCTAGCAGCTTAAAAAAAGAAGTCATATGTGAACACAGCATTAGACTTAAACTTTTGGCAGTCCATATCCTAATGTACTGCACACTACTTTACAGCTCACCTCTAAAAACCACCACCAAAAAAGGTATACAGGGTAGAGAGGTTCGTGTTGGATGATGAAAATATAATTCCTACCCATGTCCAGAGGGGGCGATGAAGTAGAGACAGCACTGTACTCTACTGTCGGGCATCTGGCGTCTGTTGACACGTGACTCTGCGTTGAGGTAATCCTCAAACTTGCTGTCGATGTGATCGGTAACAGGCTGCCAGCTGTGGAACGCATACCCGAAATTCAGTGTTACGAACACGTAAGAGCAACTATAACATAAATAACTAATAAATATCCCCTCATCCATTAATGCTAACATGAGAATGCTACAGGCACAGCAGCACATCTTACCAGTTACTGTTATCCACAGCATCTCCAAACCCTGGTGTGTCCACGATGGTAAGTAACAGCTGAACTCCGCCCTCCTTTATCAGCACCTTGGACTGCTCAACCTGGGGAAGAATGGCGAGACATTGCCAAGTCACATGACCGAAAAGAAATGCAAAACACAGTATGCTAAAATGAGCATTGAAAACAATTATGGCCTGTTCACACCAAATAACATAGTAGCTTTGTAGTCATTTATCATATACTTATAGCCAAGGTCCAACAGTATCAACAGCATAACATGTTTCTTACAAGTACTAGACATAAGATATTAAAGCCAAAATCTTTTTGATTGACAAATCTCTTCTTCTTCTTTGGAAAAAATGGATCAGTAGATAGTTCTGCAAGGTAAGGGGGTGGTGTCTTGTGGCTGTTTGGTTTCCTGAAAATTAGTGCTAAAATTTGAGAAAATAACAGAGCAAAACAAGCACTAAAGTACTTTAAAATGGAAAACAAATGTTTGGCTGTGCATCTATGCCATTTATCCAGCTCTTCTTTTAATACCAAACCCTGACATCACATTAAAGATGTTAGTTTAAAAAAGCTCTTGTGGGTAACCTCAGCTAAAACAAGTCACAGCTTTAAACTGCAGAGTTGTACGCCGATGGTCTGAGTCTGTGGTTTCTGGGTTTGGGTTGTTCCGAGCTGCATTTTACGATTTCCTTCAAAACATTCCTCAATGTTCTCAGACAGACACTGCTAACTAGGCAAGACATTCATTTTATAAAGCACAAACCCCCCCAAAAAACCTGGATAGCTTCTTATAACAAACAGCTGGGATGGAGAATCTACGTTGAGCCAGAACTGTTGCTCTGCTTAGTCATGCTCAGCTCAGACAGTAAGCATGTTAAAATATGACTTAATCCTGATGCAAATCAAGCTGATGTTCATGTCATTCCAAATCCTGCTAACTTTCTGCCGTGATAAACGGATTAAGATGGTTTGTAGAAGGGTGTAAATAAAATGAGCGATTTAGTGGAGTTAAGATTAAGCAACACTGCATTTGATGTAAAGATTAAGCTTTCTTTAAAATAGCTATGGTAATAAAAACACTGAATTAAATCAATCAAGGCCATTTTAATATTCTTCACGATGATTAAGTCAACTTTTTATCAGTCTTGGCAGTTAAACAACACCTGAAAACGCATATATTGGTAAAACAAAGTTTAGCCGTAATTGGTTTGCAGGGTGAGTTAAAGACAAAATTCACATTTCCCTACAAAACACCCTTCTCTCCCTCAGAAATCATAAAAACCGCCCTAACCCAAGATAGAAAATGAGACCACGTCACTACAGTTCTCCCCTTTCACATGAAGCTTTGTTTTCAACAAACCATTAGCACTAGCCTAGAGGGGGTCACGGCATGTCAAGGGGATGTTTTAGAAACATGAGTCTTTGCATACTTTTTTGCAAAAGAATTTAAGCTTTCGTATTTATTAATAAATATTAAAATTAACTTTAAAATGTAACATTTTGCTTAATTTATTTATAATAACATATAGGAATTTGAAGTCCGTGTAATATTTGACCTGTGCTTCTCGCTTTTATCTGAAATGTGTGCTTCTCTGAGATAACAATGATGTGTTCGTATTGTGCTCTGGTGCTGTGGAGTTGTGTTTTATCCATGTGGGTGTGTATGAACCTGTGCGTGTCTATATCTGTGTGTGTTCACTTCTTTTGTTTTAGCTTGTATAACTTTAATCAATGTTTTGCTTATAGTCACTATGTTTCATGTACAGCTGCTCTGTAACAATGAAAATAGTAAAAAGCACTATATAAACAAGGTTTGACTTGACTGACTTGAAGGGGATGATGTGTAAAGAGTATGTGGGGCCAAGCACAGATCTGTCATTCAGTAAATTACGGGTTTAAAATCAGATGGGCAGGTCATACAAAAAAAAGCATTTAAAGGCACAAAGAGAAATTACTAGATGATGCTATCGTCTCTGGAATGCAAACAGAATTTTTCCCATCGAACGTGACGACGCCTACTGCCTCACACCTGTTCCTGGGCGTGTGCGGGAGTTTCCAGGGTGTTTTACTGCCTGTGTTGAGCAGGTGACCCCAGATCCATTTAACTGCACCATTCTGGTGAGCATTCCACTTATGTGGTCCCTTGTGACCTGTCACCTCCATCACACATCACTCATCATTTTACTGACCTCTGACCTTTCATAATAATAGGAAAAATCTACATATTTGAAACATTTAAACACAGTAGCTTAAATGGGTGAGTGCAAAGACAGAGAGCACTTTACGTGTGATTTAATGCTCGCCACATGGCTGCAAAACGGCCAAACGAGACACCTTGCTCCACCATAAACCCTTCTCTAACTTCCTCTGTCTGCACAGACCACACTGGTTTCCATGAGACACATCCCACTTCATTTCATCACAACCATCTGTCACCCTGAACTACAGCTATGTGCAATACAAGCCACAATATATAAGCTAAACCTCTCTTTGCATTTCCACTAAAGCAAATAAATTCAAGCAGGTGAGTTGATTCATTGAACACTGCAGCGTTGCTTACAGTTGCTGCAAAAACTGTGTGCAACTGTCAATGTTGCCATGACCAAATCACCTCCATCACACATTTTTAAGATTAAGGTTACGTACTGACTCCGAGAGTTCACTGACCGGCTGATTCATATATGCATATGAAAATAAAGCTGATGCAAAATGGCAGTTCTAGCGTTATGCTGCACACCTTTTGAAAATGTTCTGGCAAAGCAGAAGCTGTGGTCCTGAATGCAAGTCTGAATTAGCCCTGCACATCATTGTGAAAAGGGTTTACTTCCCTAAGAACGGTTACATTCCCCTCAATACAATTTGCCTAAATGACTCATTTCTTCAAGGCCTTGATATTTTAGTTCATGTAATGACCGCACATGCACCGTTTCTTGCACTGTGGCAAAAAACTTTCTGCGACAATTTCACTGTCTTATGTACAAATCTCCCGTTGACCAACTTTGACTTGGGTAAATAAAAGCTCCTGTTTTTTGTCATTTTCTGTCTTCTCTATGAAAATAAGTCCCATGCCTGGTGCATTTGACGTGTTTCCATTACAGTTAGTGTAGGTGGTAAACTGAATTAATGTTATGCATTACTGGATCTGTTTAGTTCATTTAGCAAATGGAATGTCACAAACATTTCTCTTACAAAAAAGTTATAATTACGATACAACTTTATTATGATATGGAAGCGTAGAACTGAGCATGCAGTGACATGCTAACAGTGAAGCGCCGCTATTATTCGGCTATGCTGAGAAACCAGAAAGACAGACTGCAGCCCGTTGATTCCTCTGCTTACTGATGAGTGAGGCCACAAGCTGCAGGCAACACATTTGTAAAAACATTTGGCATCCTGTCAGACAGTAATGCGATTCTGTAACATATTTGACACAAGCCATTGTATTTCTTTTTATGCGTTTGCTTTTCTGCAGTTTATCAGTGTGTGTTTTTCCTAGAAAAGAAACCCATAACCGTTTGTGTTGTCCTCTACTAGTTGTGTTTTAATTATGGATTTGCAAAGACCAATGAGACCATATGTTCGTTCTTATGAAGTTGACAATGTTTAGGAAAGGAAAAGAAAAGAATAACTGTGTGGGTGCGATATTCACAGTGCCATGTCATAACCTGCCTTTGCCATGAAACCGCAATACTAGCGCAGTCAATGGTACTTCCGCATAACACTTCCTGTGTATGACTTTTATCACACCTCTGGAAACTGCCCTTCTACAAAATTGCCAGCAAGAAACAACATTCGCCAGAGTAACAAAACAGCTGGAGTCACGCTATGAGATGTTACAATTATACAAAAAGGGTTTCAGAAGAGTATAAACATTCAAGGAATACTTCAAGGGATAGTTCACCCGAAATGAAAATTCTGTCATCATTTACTCACCCTTAGATTGTTCCGGGGAGTCAATGGGGGAGGAGATCTGTGCGGTTATTCTTCCAAATATCTTAGTTTGTGTTAAAGCCACAATATGGAATAATTTTGTTATGAAATATTTAAAAAATCACTTGCACAGTGTTATATTTCATGCAGTTGTGTACTTAAATTTTCCCAAATATTCCCAAGAACGTGCATATCCAGAACGTACATATCCTATTTAAAATAATGTCTCCCTTGTCTCCCTTGTATTTGTCGCAGATCAGTGACTTGATATCCACTTCTCCGCACTACCTTTAGTTTCCGGTTGTAGAAACAACGGCAACACGCAAATGTGAAAGTGGTTATACAGCATCTGTAGTTCTGTTATTATAGATCACGATTACTCTTTGGCGAGTAAAGGAAACCCCAAAAAGCGTAAAAGTAGTTTACTTTTTAAACGATAACTGTATGACTTTTAGACAGGTAAAACTGTGTAGCATTACGCTACCAAATCAATTGACAAAGTCCGATATCATTTACTGATATCACTCTGTAGTTCTTCAGTAAATATAAGGTACTGTAGGATAAAAAAATATATAAACAATGCTAAAATAATATAAAGAAAGAAAATAAATAAATAATGATGCTAATTGGTGTATTTTCATACATTTTAATATTCTTGGTCAGAAACAATACATATTAATAACAAAATCATTTCCAATTTAATATATACATAATGTTTTTAGCCATCGAGGTGACTGCCTGCGTGTTAAGAGAGTGTGTTGTATTAAATAGGAAAAATTACTAAATTTAAGTGTCGTAACAAAAGAATCAGATAAAAGCGAATGCTCACCTTGACCTGCCGGAAACACCTCGTGTAACAAATCTTCGTCAGTTCGTGTTATGATTTGACTAAGACTGCCCAAATGCATACCCAAGTAAGGTGGTGGTAGGTGGGTCATTGCTTTGGAACCTATGGTTCCAAATGTGGTAAGAGACGTTACATTTCCGTCACATGCTTGCAGTATTCGACCAATCACTACGCACTGGTTAACTGGCCAATCATAGCACACTTCGCTTTTCAGAGCGATGAGCTTAGTAAAAAATCAGCACGTTTTAGAGAGGCGGGGGCAATGGGGAGGTATAAACATGCACGGTATGTGGAAAATACAGTGTTTTTGAACCTTAAATCGTGCATACATCTTGCAATATTCGTGTTAGTCGTGTCATATGACCCCTTTAATGCTACCTCAAGGGGCAAGACTTCGAATGTAATGCGGCAGTCACTGTGTGTTCACACCAAGTGCAAATGAAGCGTTAAGCGCGAGTGATTTACATGTTAAGTCAATGCAAAGACGCGATAGACGCGCTGGCGGCGCGAATGGCGCAAATTGCACGAATTGAGCGTTATTCGTGTGAGTTGAAAAATCTGAACTTTGGCGAAAATTCGCGCTGCGTTAACCAATCAGGAGCCTGCTCTAGTAGTGACGTGCTTATGACATAGCGAGCGGATGGAGAAATCTGAAACAACAATGAAGGACTTCGCAATTAGGCGGGAGCCGCCTGGCAGAAGCTACTCCCATGACACGAATTTCAAACGCGAATGAAGCGAGTAAAATCCAAATGTTCAAGCGTCCAACTACTCGCTAACAGCCCGTTTTATTAGCGCAAGTTGCGCTTGGTGTGAACACACAGTTAGACAATCATAAAAGACAATATAACATGTATAAATATATTATTTTAATCTTAATGACTGTCATGTTACACCAAGCTTATTTGTCAGTGGTCATGATACTTATTACAAGTTTACATGGGTAGAAATTTAACAAATCATTCGATAAATTAGTATTATTGAGGTAATTCTATAAGAATATGTCAATCAATTCTGGCATCAACTAATATCATCTTAAGCCTGTCTTTGGTTTAGGGTTCATCCGTCTAATATTGCGTTGGTTACAATGATTTATTGGTTTTCTTTAATAATACAGAAGATAAGGTGCTTAAAAATAATTACATATTCAATTGCAATTGCAATATTGTAAAAATAAGAATTGCAATTAGATTATTTTTCTACATCGTTCAGCCCTTCGCCATACATCTCTCTATACCCAAGGTTCCTTTTAATATAACATGTCACCTGACAGTAACTTTTACAAATTGCCATATCGTCTGACAAAATAATTATACACCTACGTTAAGGAGCAGTGGTTTTGTCAGTATTGACATAATGCTTTAGTTTCAATGCAAGCTAAAATCCGCAAATTCAAGTAATTGAAAGACATACACACACCTCTTTAAACCTGTTATTTCTATCCACTATATCTCAATCACAAACATCCTCTAAGATTGCTGCCAACACTTTAAATGAAGTGTAATAAACATAATAAACAAAGAAACATACTGTATAGATCTAAAATAGTCAGGATACTGGTGCCAGACCACAGCGTGGGTAGTTGGCATGGGCTATTCTTTATATCAACCAACCCCCCCACAACCTGAGGTTTATAGTTTCACAAGAGTGAGTGACAACACAATCTGACACGTCAGTGATAAAGCTTCCTCCTCCTTACTCATAAAATGTGCACCGTGACAGTACCAACAGACATGAATACCTAATTCTTGACTGTTAAATCGGTACACACTTTCTAGTCTCCTGCAGGCATCTGTAATTCATAAACTTGGAATTTGGCAGCCCATTGGCCTCATGAGATAGAAAAGTGTCCATCCATTATTATTGTTATCATTTTGCATACTGATATTCAAAATCCTATTGAAGTTACGTTTTAGAATCAGGTGATTCTATGACTCACTTGAATTCTTTGAGACAAGCAGACACAAGCTCATTGTTAATGTGCAGGACAGAACACAGATCAGTAAGATATGATCAGTTTAATCTGACAGAAGGGATTTATACAAATTTATTTCATCATCAAAGCGTGTAAACTCAATAAATTAGGGATGAACCAAAAATATTCGGCCGAAAATAGCAAAAACATCACGTTCGGTGTTCGGCTGAATACATTTTACCAAACATGACGTGTGATATTATCAAGCAGCAACTACTGCAGAGAAAGAGAGAGAGCAAAACAAAGAGAATCTAATGTATAAGTCAAAAGAGTGTGATTTATTTTGTGACAGGAGATCAAGTATTTTACCATCTTCACCAAATATATCTAATAACGCTTCACAATAAGGTTTCTTATCGAAGTCAAAACTTTGGATATCAAGACAACACTATACAAGACTTTCACACCTTGGGTAAAACCCATAACTGCAACCATTACTGCTCAAGATACTTGAAAAACAACATGCCATAACGTCTGATGAGGGATGCTTGGCCACACCTAACAATGACACCACTTTTCAGTCCAGACAGGTGTTGTCTGACATTTAGGAGCTTGCTCTTTAGATAACTGGGAACTTCAAGATTATGAAACCAAGACTGGAATCCTGCTGACATGGCAAGAAATTCATATGAAGCATATGTCATCCAGCTGTTGGGAATGCATTGAAACAATCTCAGAGTGAAGTGGGGAACCAACAACCATATTTGAAGCCCATTTTACCTGAACAGTCTTCTTGATTCTGTGAGAAGGCCCAGGATACTCTGGAGAATATAAGTCTGTCAGGAACAGGGAGTTGATGAGTGTTGACTTTCCCAAACCTGATTCCCCTGCAGGACAGAGATGACGAAATTACATTTGAAAGATTTCACAACATGAAGAACGTTTCAGATCTGTTGGTGACTCAGAATAAAGGAATCTACAGAAAACATTCATGCATGATATTTAAAAATAAGAGTGTTGTATTCTCAGCGTTATTTGACATTTATTGTTAAAAATCTATGCTTGCATTATTCAGCACAATTTTTCAGATTTTCCTCAATATATTTTGGTTTTAATTATTCTACAGTCACATAACTCTGCAGAAAAATTACTAATAAAAGTGTTGCACTTTCAGCTCAGTTTCCCACATTTTAAAAGCAATTCTGTATATTTCCAACTTCCCTAAAGCAACATTCTGTAAGGGATTATTCATGACCAAAAAATTCTACCAGACCATCACTGAAAGGCGACCAACCACTTGATGCCTGAAATGCCTGAGATATTTCAGTTAACTTAACTTAAAATAAACAGTAATCTGCAATCTGGAGTGGTGGCATAATGGTTTTACGAGCTTATATGGGGTTGCTTTGTGCCTGCGTGTCTTGGAATTGTAGTCCATAAAACCACAAGAGAATGCAACTATTTAGCTGGATAGTTAGAAAAATCTAAACAGTCAAACTTCGACTAAATATGATTAAATACATATCAGAAAAAAAACATATCTGAAGACCAGATTTTCACAGAAATGATGTGCTCTTTTGACTTAGGCCAGGAACCACCCAGAGTACCCTAGCGACCACAAAGCAATGTCCTAGCATAGGCAAGCAATCATTCCTCATCAAAAATAAAAAAATGTTCCTGGAAAAAATCTCAATGTGCACATTTAGATTGTCAAAAAGTTGTTGACATTTGAGTCCAAACACTTCCCCACAATGCATGTCTCCACCAACAAATTATTTTATTCACTGAACAAATCCTCCTAGCATCTGAGAGCGACACATCAACTAGATGCGTGGAAACGTGGCTCCTGTAATGCCTGAAACAAAGAGGACAGTGTAATGGAAGCTGGCAGAATGCTGGCACAGAGCAAGGCTGGGTTGTTCTCCTGACCTTTACCAAGTGCCCAACCCTGTGCCACTTCCACAGCCGGCCAAAGAACCTGACGCTGGCCACTTAAAACTGGGAGGGAACCTTAAAACAAAGAAGACTTTCTTTCACATCCTAAATATTTTCTGTGAGGGCAGAGCAACACTGACCTCACCATCACAACAGAAATGCCTTCCACTCAAAGCCTGAAGATATATAAAACCCATTACTTTCTTTAAGCATATTGAGAGAAAACAAGATTTACACTGCTCACTGAATGTGGTCTTGAAAACAGGTCTAGGGTCTTTAGAAAATAGCTGGTGAAATATAGTCTTCTCTAAAATGCCATTATGAATAAGGAAAACAGTAAAAGCATTCAGCGAATGGTGGAGGGGTGCAGGCAGGATGTTGGCTGCACTATGGTTAAGTTTCTGCTGTAAAACACATGAGCCTGAATCCGGATCTGGCAAAGAGAAATCATCCCTCTGCTCAATAAATTTGTTTTTTTACAACATCATAACTGGCAGATGTCTGGGGAAATGTATTTAGTCTAAGCAGGGTGAGCTCTATGTTGCTCTTATGTTGTTACAACCCCATTTGACTTACTTTTGTAAAATGAAAACAAAGTGTAGCACTATGTTTATGCTGCAAAATAGATGCAAAAGAAATAAATCAATATATTGTACACTACTACGAAACACACTTCCATATGTTGCACTGCACTACCAATAGTGTTCAGTGAATTCATGGCACCAAAATGGCACAAATCTTAAACATCAGAGATGAGAATTTAGGAATTTCTGAATTATTTTTACTTTAACTCCGATTTCATGATAGACTATGACTATTTGGTCACCCCTCAAATGTGAAACCAAGTAATCTTTACCCCGCCACTCCTCTTTTATTTTCCCCCCTTTTCTTACGAAACTGCATGTGGCATGTCAAATCCTTTCAGGTCCGCCTGGAGATAAAAAAAAACACATACAACTAGCAATCCATCCAATCTTCGGCATTTCACAATGCAAGTCACCAAAGAACAGTTCGCAAACACAACATTCTGTGCAAAGTGCTCCAACTGAAATTAGATGCATTTAGCGGTCTGAAAAACCGGAGGGGAACGAGGCGCGAGACACTGCCACTGGAGCATGGCAGCCCATCTCTGCCCAAACCACAGCAGCGGATCAGTGAGAGTCCAGCTTGCTTCCTTTAAAGGAAATATCCCACAGCTGTGTAAACCGGGGGGGCTTATTTCCAAAGGAACGCCCTGTCGCATGATGAGGGTGGGGGATGTCGGTATCTGGGAAGCAGGAAAAGGTCAGACTGGAAGGGTGAAAGCGTACATTGCTCTAACTTATCCAATGAAATGGAGATTGCATGAGAGCTTTTTCTATGTTTCTAGTGGCGGTTTCACATTAGCACTTTTGGTGCGCACCCGGGTTCGATTAATGTCAGAGCACGGTTCGATTGGGTGATGTGAATGCTGTCTTCTGAACCCGGGTTCGCTGCTGATATAAACGCTATCGTACCAAATCGTGTAATTGAACTGCTATTAATGACGTATTATTTGGTAAAAATGTTCACTTGTGTGTGCGTTTCACTCATTGTTCTGATGAGCGTGACTGGCGCACTCCAAGCAGAGAGCTGTCTATCTAATTTCTGTTTCGCCTTTAGCGTTCTTAAGAGCATTTGCAGTAAATTCAGAGACGTGTTATATACGGAAACAAAATTTAAAAAAATTTGCTTTGGAAACAAAACTAACGGTTCAAAAACATAAATGTATAAAAGTGAAGTGAGAAATGTAATGCATTTTCGCATCGTCGATATAAGCGACAGGGTAAACAGCTGCAGGTTTGGACGACGCAAAGACTACGTTCACACTGCCACCAAAATCAGATTTTTTTGCTCATATGATGTATTTACTGCCTGACAGTGTGAACAAGACAAAACACATGGAATCTAATTGGAATTGGACTAATAATAAAGATGCAATGCGAATTTATGATGCGGTCAGACTAGACTTTGAGCATGCTTAATTTGTTCGGACAGTGCTGTGAAAAGGGGCGGGAGCGACTCCTTCATCTTTTACATTTCTGTACCGATAAGTTACGCCGTGACATTTTGAACTTCTGTTGGTCTCACGCAGTCACTTGACGTGAATTTGCAGGTCAGAACATTTGCATTTCCGGTCTGATGCATTTGCATGCGTATGAATGGAAGTCAACGGAGCGACTTTTGTATTGTAGATCGACATGCGTCACAATTCTGCTCATTCAAAACTTTACGCGCCATGCTGGTGACCGTCAGCTATGTTGCCAAACATTAAGCATCAGATTGTAAACATAAGCCTTGCACTGTCTACACCGCACGCAAGCCGCACGATGCAATGCAACAAATGACTATAGAACCCATTATAATAAGACTTTTTGCCACTGGATACGGCATGATGCATGCAACATAAGAAACGCCTTAATGGTTCGATTGTCTTTTATAGCTTTGCATCCACGACTTGCGTGCGTTGAAATTGTGTTAAAGCATAAACTATAGGTGTGCTCTACTTCATGCTGCGAAAAGCAACAGTCAAAAAGTAACTTTCACTGCGCACTCTTTCTCCGTCCTCCTGACACGCACACTTGCTTTCAGTGCAGAGAATGATAAGTTCCGAAAGTCTGTGCCGTGCTTGCTATATTCGATTATATTACTTTGTTATTTTTTGTTTAATGCAGCAGAGAGATGTGATCCTGCGCTGGGTCATAGCCTATCGGTGCCCAACCCTAAAAATTACCCATTTCTTTACATCATAAATAATATTTTTGGTGGCGCAGTGCGTGCCCGTCTGGTAAGCCATCGCCGTATAACCAGATGGCAGTGTTTACATGAAAGTCGACATGTATTTAAGCTTATAAAAAGTAGTCAAATTCTTACTTCCGGTACAGTTTATGACAAATATTACGTGAATTAGAATTGCGGCGATAGCCTGCTCACACGATTCAGCAACAAACACCACAATCATCCTTTCAGACCACTGGAGTTTAATCATCCAAAAGCATCACATAAAAAACATATTCTGTGGACCAGTTTGACAGCAGCTGCACTTTGTCAACTATGCTGCAATTGTAAATTCACGCTGTACAGTAAATTACAATCTAAAAGCCTGTTTCGTGCTCAGCGTGCAGCCAAGGGAGGAAACTCCAGAGTGTGGCTGCAGGAACACTCCCTGCAAACCCTGTGGAGATGGAATTCTAGAACGCTAACGTTCCAGGCCTTTCAACTGCAGGGTCTGCTCTGGATTACCAGTGCAGTAAGCGTCAATAGTGAAAGCTTAAAGTAAGAATGCGTTTGAGGGATGCAGAGGTGACCGTGACTGTAGATTTGAGACTTCAGGTCAAGCCGAATGAATGATATAACAGGAAACTTCCCACACACTAGGCTAGCACACGCATTCCATGGGAGGGGGTAAAACCCCAGCTCCATGTGAGTATGGGAATCACATTTGTTTTGAATGAGTTACTTCAAACCCTGCTCTCTCGTTCTGTTCTGCTCAGAGAAATCCATCACTAATGCATTTCAGCTCACAGCTCACAGCTGCCAGCGCCTGGCATGAAGCTCCCTGTGTGAAACCGTATACTGCTAGAGAGGGTATGGTCCACATACAACTGCATACTGGGTAACAAACCCACTTTTTTTGACCGTGTGGCTTTTAGTTAACATTCTTAAGTTTAGCTTTTTAAAATTATCATTAAATGATGTCAACAACTATTAGGACAGAAGTGACTCACCGACGACCATGAGAGTGAACTCGAAGCCCCTCTTCACAGACTTTCTGTACACTTGGTTGGGGAGGTTTGCAAATCCCACATACCCCTCAAGGTTCTTCTGCTGCTGTAGAACGAAACAAAACACAGTCAATGGATTAAGCAGCAGTCGTTCTCTATAGCCAAACAGTACAATTGAGGAATGCATAAGTTGCCATGTCTACAACTGCTTACTCTCAACAACAAGATCAGTAAACAAATATGCTTATTCTTTTTGTGCCATTATGCAAACATTATAGGGATGCATGATAAATTATTGGCCATATCGGTCATTTCAATGTTATTGGTATAGGCCGATTCTAATAATCTAAGAAATAATTTCCTCTGGTTAAACTTCTTCAGCTGCACACTGTAGATACAGTATTTATGAATGTGTAAATTATTATAACAAAAGCATATTGTTTGAATCAGATTGCTGTCTGAATGCTTTGTCTTCAGACCTGTTAGACATGTGGGTACAAAGAACAATTTTCTGGGTTACTTGGGAAGAACATCTACAATTTGTTTGTTGAATAAAAAATATACCAGAAATGTTTGAAGGTTAAATAATCTTTAACTAGTGTAAAGTAGGCTTGGTACATGATTTTCAGGGGGAAATAGAGAACAGACGGTTACTCTGTTTTCTGCAGTGAATGTTTTCAAATAAAAGCAGTTGTCCACGTTTTGCCCTTTATATTAATTTCTCGATACTGTATATCGGCCAATATATCGGTTATCGGATTCCGATGGTAAAGTAACATCGGTTATCGTAATCGGCCAACATTTACATATCGGTGCATCCTTAAAACGTTATTTTGACAATGACAGAAAACAAGCTAGATTTGCAAGATAAAAGTCTCTGGGTATTGCTAGGGTGCTGTGACTGCATGAATACATACTGCTACTTTGAAGAGGATTCAGATCCCGGTGTTCCACAAATCAATGGATATCCCAGCAATGAAGAGATGATCAGATCCACCAGACAGGAACAGATGCAACCGAAAAAAGAGAAAGAAAGAAAATGAACGAGACAGCCAAAGATAACTTCCCTTGCTTTTCTTCTACTATTAGCCCACTCAACCAATCGTCTTTACCATTGGCTCTGGCTATTAAATCCCAGTCAATCAATCAAACAACAAATAATACCACTTGACACAGAAAATCCAATCAAAAGTGGAGAGCACTTAAACAGGGTTCAAAATATCTGAAACATCATTCAGATACAGAAACACTCTCCATGAATTCTAAAAGTTTTTTTTGGCTTTTAGTATGAATATGTTAGCATAGGATATAAACTAAGTGTGCTCAAAAACACTGACAAAACATTTAAATATAAACTAGGGATGCACCGATACCAGTTTTTCTCTGCCGATCCGATTCCGATACTGAACTTTCAAATATCGGCCGATACCGATCCAAATCCGATATCAGTTATTGTTGACCTTTTAAGGTTTAGAATGTCTGTAACTCACACAGTCATTAAATTTATCTGCTTAAAGTCAAGCTTTGCATATTCATGAAATACATCAAAACTTAGATAAATAATATACACAGTATGACGGACATCTTTATTAAGGACACTGTGCTAAACTTATAATTGAAATACATTACATTTAATCAAGCTATGGAGTCATCCAAATGACAATCTGTATTTTCCAACCATCCAGCATTTCTTTGATTGAAGCTGAAATCACGCTGTTGTGTGTGATCCTCGCAACTCTTTAGCATGTAGCACAGCACTCTGCAATGCGTAACCAGAATCCATCCCATGCGCGGTTAAACTCAAAAGGGAATGGGACACACGTCGGAGCTCCAAATATTAGCAGTGAAGCTCAAAGATTTTACATCTTTTAACTGATCCGCAACATGCGACGACACTATAAAATAACTCGGGCAAAGCTGTTTCAGAAATGTATTTACGCGATGGTAAACTAACGCGGTTCAGGCGACGGAAGCCTGCATTTTCCACAACAGAGAGAGGCTGATTATCTAGTACAATAAATTCCACAACTTTTTCTGTGATTTTTACAGATTTTTTTGTCGTCTTTGTGAAGTTTTTCTTGCCTTTGAAATAATTCCTGCAAGGTTTGGTGCTTTAATTCGTCCTTTTTGCGTTTCGCTTGTACAAACTCTTCGTGATCTTTTCCGTGATGCTTCTGAAGATGTTTGATTAAATGTGTCGTGTTGTAACGCGCAACAGTACTTACACACTGGCAGCTGTGCTGCTTTCTGTTGTTTCAAGCGTGAAATATTTCCACATCTGCGACATCTTCAACGCGCTGAAATTTCCATATAGGCATAAAGTTGGGTCCTGAAAGGTCTCCCCACTAAACTCGCCTGTCGGGCCATTACGCAAAATAAATTTCAAAGTATTTAATTATTATTTTTAAGTAAATGCATTTTTCTCAAAATAAACGAACGTTTTCTATTTACTTAAATACAGCTCCCCGTTGAACAATTGCTGGTAATTTGGTATCGGATTTGGATCGGTTGTGCTGACTCGCGCATGATCGATACCCGATCCATTCAAAAAGGTATGGATCGGAGCCAAATCCGATCCAGAGTATCGGATCGGTACATCCCTAATATAAACACATAAAACTTAGTGTCTCACATCCCTCAATATGGAGCAATACAGTTTATAACTTTATTCTGCACTTCAGAGCTTCTTATCATATTCTAGGTTTCTAAGTTAAATTAAATGCAATTGGCTAATTTAAAGGGAGAGGAGCCATTCAATGTGTCCTGCTCAAACTTTGTGTCTCATTGAAAATTACATTAATGCATAAAACAAAGCAGCATATTTCAAGCAACTACAGTGGATTTTTAAGTATGAACTAGAATTTGGTGTAAACAATAACATTAACCATTAAAGTCCCAGTGAAATTAGAAATTACAAGGCATTTGTACTTTATTATGAATAAGTCACGGCTGAAGGGCGCTGTTAGGCATGAGTGCCTGCAACTACTTTAGCCGTGAAGTAACTTATTGCTTTTATAAAGCAGTTAACACGCAATACAAATATTAAAGATGAAAAACATCTTTTTTCAATTTCCAAAATCTATCAATGCAACTTAATGCAAAGTAAAATCACTTAAAGCCATCCTTCCGCTGAAAAAGCATAGATGCTCCATTTGTTTCCTTACCGGAAATCACGTGACATTTTTAGAAGCCATTTAACCGAAATCGCTCTAGCCAACTCAATAACCTAATAAAACAGAAATAGAACTTTTGAAAGACAAACTTTTATTTTAAGTTTAAAGACACATTGCTAGACATGCAATCTACTTAACAGTTAAATTTTATTATCGACCAAATTTGTGCACGGATATGTAACAATAATGAAAGTGTTTCTAAATAAAAAGATCTGAGAAATTATGGTTTTACCTATTGTCGAATATTATTAGTAACGGTTATACAATTTGGCTGGGGATTAATTGTTGATTATATAATTGCGATTATGGTGATTATTTGTCTGTTTTAAGGCCTTGGCATTAACTATTAATGACAGTTAATTTAGTCAATGAAGAAAATATATACTTTCGAAATGTGAAAAAATTGTTTACAAAATTATTATTTACTATAGAGTGACCTTAACAGAGAAGACATAAGTCTTGAGCACTAAAACTATATATGAGAGTTTTGGACACAAATCAAATCAACAAAAAACCTGCTAAACTGATACAACTCAAATGATGGAGAAATGTCATTTGACTGTAACAGTGAGTGCAGATCAAGGACAGTGGATGTAAAATGCAGCAGATACTACAGATCACCCTTTTTTTCTAAGGATTCACAATAATTGCAGTGATCTGAAATAATTGCGATGACGTCAAATAGTTGCGATGAGATGATTTTTAAATAATTGTGACAGCCCTAGGCACGTCACAGGAAAATAAGTATAAGAATGTTTCCCAATGTGAAGTGAACAAGGGTCCCTGCCAGTGCCCAAACTTGTGTAGACTATATGTCCGCCATCTTGGAATGGGGTCCACTGACTTTACTCAGTTTCCTAGAATGCCACAACACTGCACAGCCATGCCTGTGAAAACCACAGGGATTTAAATTCCAAGAAAAATAGCATACCCTTTACTTGTTATAATGTGTTTGTTTAAAAAATATTTGCCTGCTTTCACAGACAAGGCTTGAGGCTAGTCCAAGACTAAAATGAATGTGACCTGTCTTAACTGAATATAATTTGCTCAGAAATATCTTAAAATAAATCATTGCCATTGTTTTGCTACTTTTATAAAAATGACATAAAAATCTTAATTCAACAAAGTCCTGGCTTAAGCTAGGCCGTGTCTGTGAAACCGGGCCAGAATGTTTGAGTTTACACAACAGTAAATACGTTTTCATAATCATAAAACTACAGTTGCAAACACACAGCAAGCAGACAGCAGAGTTGCCAGATCTGTGAAACAATTTCATTCATCATAAGCCTAATGTCCCTTGTCCAAATAACAGAACGTCCAAATAACAGAACGTAACATTCATAAATAAAAACATTTTAAGATTGACAGCTACAAAAATAACAAAATCCTTCAACTCCTGACTTGCGAGAAAAACAATGTGCATCAACAATTAAAATATAACCCAATTCCACAGGAAAACCACAGATATGGCAACACAGACCGCCTCGCACCATGTCGACAACCTAAATATAGTGGCCTTTAGAAAGCTACGTGCAATCTAGTTATTTATATCTATGGCCATAGCTGTGTTTTATCGTAAACAAGCACAACTGGTGACCAATCAGAAACGAGGAGAGGATCTAAATAATAATGATTTAGGCTGTGTCCGAAAGCTATAAAATGCTTCCTTCAGGGGCTGCATTCCAAGGCAGGAAGGCATCAAGGCATGTCCGAATTCAGTGTTTGCTTTAGTACCTGTCTCCTTAATAGTAACGTATTAGATACCTTCATCTGATCGGTTTTTGAAGGCAGCATAGATTTATCTTTCGCTCCCTTCAATGTCCCACAATGCTATGCGTGCTTGAGCGCAAGTAGGTGATTAGACGAAAAGAACTGAGCTTGAAAAAATAAAATAATGGCGTTCATTTTACACTTAAGAAATGGGCATTACATTTTTAAATGTCCTTTGTGTTTGTTTATTGCAAAGACCCTCACTGTTTATATTTAAATAGAAATCCGTTACGCTACCTAGGAAGCCCGTCTGAATCCCTTTCTCAGACCTGTGTCTGAAATTACAGTCTGAAATGTATTTATATGATTCATGTTAAAACCAACATTTTATAAGATCAGACATAATAAGAGTTCACAATTAAACCAGTGAAAGTTGTCACATGATAACCCAACAACAGGTTTTAATGCATCCAAGGTCAAAAAGCTGTAATTTTCTCAAAATATGCATTTATCATCCATTTCTCAAAGATCTCTAAACGGCAAATGAAAGCAGTTAGAAGATTCAGTTTCTCTAAACCCCTCTCTTCCACAAGCCCACTGTGATCCAATTGGCTGGCTACCCCAGTCTGTTGTGATTGATCTTTCTGCATAGACTGCGTAGACGCACAATAACATTTCAGTTTACACAAAGATTATTATTAGTACACAGAGATAACTGTGAGATTACAAAAATAGCATCTATTTGAGTTGTATAGATAATAATGACACTTATGTAAGCTAAACAATAAACACAGCACAGTAAAGCAACGCTAACGTGACTGACTTATGAAACATTACAGCACATAAACAAAATCTATCCACATCCTTTATCATGAACCCAAGAAATAAAAACCACAGACACTCTAAATGAAACGACACATTTTAACACTTATGTGAACAAACAAGATGTGGCGAACTACGACTGTAGCGGAGATAACATTTTCCAATGGTTAATAGACGTGTAAAAACTCAGGCTATCGCAACAAGCCTACCCACAGCTAGACAGAAAAAATATGTTAACTCTTATATTGTGTGTTGTGATTGACTTATGAAACATAGCATCATATAAACTAAATCGATCCCCATCCTTTATCATGAATCCAAGTAATAGAAATGACAGACATTCAAAATTAAATGTCACACTTTAACACTTATGGAAGCGAACTGGACCAACAGCTAAAAAGTTTAAATATGGTAAACGTTATATGCGTTAGCCGCAATGCCAACGTGACTGACTTATGAAACATTACAGCTTATAAACTAAATCTATACTCATCCTTTATCGTGAATCTAAAAACTCTAGACACTCTTCATCAAAATGACACATTTTTAGTGTGCCCACACCTGATTTTCTATTTTTTTTTTGTGCTGACCCATCTTTCATGGTCAAGCGTTTAGCAAATCCCACACTGAACTAGCCAAGGTGGGAGAAAAAGTTATCAGTAAAATGACTAAATGTTTGGATTATACTGCTGTGAAATCGTGGGGGAAACAATTTTTGTCCTATGGTTCTTTACATCATCATCCTTTGGATTTGGAAGTAAAAACAACTAAATGCTTGATTTTGCAGCACAGAACACAGCGTCACCTCTACGGGATGTAAACACACAAACTATCAGAGTGTTCGTGTTTCGCGGGCAGGGGGGGATTATGCAAATGTATTATGTTGTGACGTCTGAAAATTACAGGCCTGAGCTTTGAAAAAATAACAACTCATTCTGCCTGTTTTACAGTAAAACCCAAAATACTGCTTATTTAATGCTGCAGAACCAAAACACTTCTCCAAACAGCTATATAGGAAGATCAGAAATAATACTTCACCACAAGTGCTTACTCTTCCAGTAAAGTTGAGAATGTTTTTGGTAAATCATTTTACTAAACGAATCAGGCTTTTCCTTAAATAATTTCATTATGACTATAATAGCCTATGAACGCATTGATAATCACCGGATTCGCGCAAATATTAGGCTTGTGGAATAAATTATTTAAAAGATATTCAAGGGTTTTGTTTAAGTGAGGTACCATTGCATTTGCTGTCTGTCATTACTTATAAACGTGATGCCGAAAATAAAGACAATAAAGAATAAATTCTTTCTTGCAACACTGTGAACCTGCACCCTTGAAGTTTGTGTTCCTTGGTTCAACAAAGAGGTCAATCCGTGATGTTCACTCTGCAAGCTATGGTTGGTCATTTTACATGACAGTCTGGCTTGTGAAACTAACCAAGCAATACACCAAAAAACAGCATTGTCTCCGTCTAAACAAATATTTAAACATTATAATCCCATTTTGTGTGAGAAAACTGAAGTCACAGAAATATATTTTCCACTCACACACAGAATAAGCAAACGTTCTGGTTCCTCAAACCACAAATTAAAAAGTCTGTTACAGAACATTCATTTCACTTCTTCCTGCTGATGTTACTGTCTGGCTGTTCTGCGAGACAGGTGAGACTAATAAGAGGTACAAGAATACCCGAGCACATCCAGGGGAAGTATGATCCAACACAGGCTAAACCGAGAGGATGCTGATATTGCTTCTTCTAGGCTGAACGTTGTGCACCCCTTCCTGAAAGCCTGCCAGATACTAGTCACTCAGGGGATGCAAACAAAAGGCAAAAATAATTAAAGCTGCAAGCAGCATTTAGCGGGTTCGAGCACTTTTAAGGCCTCTAAAGCAGCTTTGCCTTCATCAAGTAGGCCGAGGACTCTCATCCTAAAACACCCAAGTGGACGATACTCCCAACGCCTGAAAAATTATAGATACGGTCAGCAACAGTTTATAGACACTACGCATGATTACACACATATGCACATATAGTACACTTGAGGGGAATCATCTTTTCAGGTTCATATGTTCACATCCATTTAAGAAATGAGCCCGTCTAAATACCTAAATACATTGAGTTGCTTCCATGTGACTGCTGAGTAGCTATTTGGGTTTACATGCAATTAAACTGGTGTACATAATAAAGGTGAGTGTTAAGTTTAGCAAAACAGCATCTTACAACCACCCAGACATTTTCTATATTTATAGATGTGTAAATATGGAGCAACGTTTAATGTTTAATGCATTAAATGTCTAACACCTTGTTCCTGTGAGACAGGAAACATATCCCTTGTCCGATCACCATCATATTTAACATGCTTGTTTAGTGTAATAAGATGTATGATTGTACTTAATGGCAAGTCAATTGGATTATTTGTTAAGGAGTAGCGAGCTTTCAGGTACACCGTTCACTTGAATATAATAAAGGACCCTGTAATGGTCACGCAAATGAAAAAGTTGAACTTGTTTTTGATAGTTATTGATCTACAGAGTCCAGAGAATTGTACTGTGGAGGAAATTTTGAAATCGCTTAAAAACCTAGGACAAGTTTGCAAAAGTAGGTTCTTAACATCATCACAGATAACTCACAAACTGTTTGATCGACATCAATGGTTCAAGGGCCAAATTGTTTGGAATTATGAGAGCTTTCATATGATATCGATAGTTTGTGTAAATGTCAAATGTCACGTGATACACAATTGTTAAGGCAACCAAAGATGTGTCAATTTTCCCATTTTTACTGTTATAGCGCCACCTAGTGTCCAAACACAGCGGTATTTTGTAAGTCATCTCGGAGTGATGATCTACACATATGTTCTAAGCCCCATGATGATATCTCTAATAGTGCTCGAGTTATGGGCATTTTAATGTAATAGGCTCCGCCTATTTAAAATGTTTACGCCCCTAAGCGACCGTGAAAGGAAATTTCAACTTTTTTTGATAATTATTTACATTCACACTCCAGAGATGTTATCTGCATTGGTTTGGATCCGATCGGTCGAAAAAACCTAGGACTAGTTCGCGAAAGTAGGTTTTTGACATCATCAGCGATAACCCACGACCCGTTCATTCGACAGAAGTGGTAAAATATAACACTTCCGGTTCAGACGTTTTGGCGCCCCCTAGCAACGGTGAATTTTTTGGATAATTATTCACATTCACACTCCACAGAGTTCTACAGCGTTGGTTTGGTTCCGATCGTGCAAAAATCCAGGGACTAGTTCATTTTTTTTTTTGCATAAACTGCAAATTAGCGAAACAAACGTTTTTTAAATTTTGAGCCAATGATTACGATGATATAAAACACTTGGGTGTGCGACAAACGGTTTAGGGGTTACAAACGCAAATGCGTTCAGCATCGCTGTAGCGCCTCCTATGGTCCGACATGGCTGGCTCCGAGTATCTGAGTAGCGAGCAAGACTACTACCATCTGACCGAATCTCAGCTCTGTCGGCCTTACAGTTTAGGCTGCCCATTCAGTTTTAGGGAAGAATAATAATAAAAAGAAGAAGAAGAAGAAAACCCACAAATACAATAGGTTGTATTAGCTAAAACAATACCATTTAACCAGGAGAGACATTTAACCGTTAGGCTAAATGTCAAAAGCACTTCAAATGCACATTCTGGGTCAATGGCGTGAGTTATTCCTAGCCTGTACTTTCTCAAATAAGACATTAAAGAGATAGTTCACCCAAAAATGAAATCCTCATCTACTCACCCACAGGTTGTTACAAACCTTTCTACTATCATTGTTCTGCTGAAGACAATGGAAGATATTTGGAAGAATGTCGGTAGCCATAACCTAGGAACCATAATAATGAAATCTGTTTGGATACCAACATTCTTTCAAATATATTCCTCTGTATTTAGAAGAACAAAGATATTTTGTGTGATCCTGGTAACCGAACAAAGGCCATACCCATTCAAATAACCAAGGGTGACGCCATTGTAACTAATATTCTTTAAACTATCTTTTTTGTTCTGCAGTCATACAGGTTTGAAATGAGAGTAGGGTGAGTGAATGATGTTACATTTCTTTATTTTGGGTGAACGTTCCCTTTAACCAGGTGATATATTGCACCCAACAACAACCATTACCTTGCTTGCATAGTTCCAATGAGGCAGTGAAAACAAAGAACATTGTTGCAGTGTCAATCCTCAAACAGTGACATGTTTTTGTGTGTGGCTTAACAGCCGGAAGAGATGTGGTAGCCTAACATTCAAACATCAGAAGAGTGGGTGAAAGAGAGTGAAAGCGCAACTACAATGAATGAATGACGTTTTTTTTAAATGGCCTGGGATGACAGGCCGACAAACACGATCCAAAAATAATACCTGCCATGAAAATAACACTGCATCCATACATCTCTCTTTCTTGTCTAAACTATGTGTCTTAAATTTTAGATTTAGATACAGTTATAATTAACAGTGACTTCCTAGTCTTCTTCTCTGTATTGGATCTCTGGTAGTCCGATCGTATTAGCACCTGAGAAATGAAAACAACTTCTCTCTGGATTCCTCATTATAGTCAACCAAAACGAGGCAGGGCAGCCAAAAAACATTTTGACCACCCAAACACTCTTGAGTTTAATTCTAAACTAAAAATACACATTAAACGTATTCGTCTGTGACATTGAACTATTGGTAAACAAGAATTGGGAAAAACTCCTTGTTTTTGTCAAAAGCAGACACTAGTAGTTAAAACCAGAACTGTACCAGATGCACTATTGCAGCAACAGTTTCCACCACTACAGGTTTTGGTCAGCCTTTAAAACACAGGGAATGCTTTTTGATTTATTTATTTATTAAAACAAGTAATATGTACACAATCTAACTTTAAAAGCCCAATGAAGTGCACAGCTTTGTGCAATTTCGTTTAGCTCAGCACCTGGAATTCGATACAAAGCTGAAGTGCAGTGTATTTTCATAAAAATATGGATTGGTGGAAGTGAGAGAGTGTAGGTTTTGAATGCACATATTCATATTTAATGGCGAAACAACTTTCGATGTCATGGGGACTTTTCTCCATTAAATGTCTTCCATGCTGCTAGGACGTCATGACGTACTATCAGCTCATCACATAGATACTAGTAGGGACCAACATGTTTAATTTCTAGAGATAATAAAACAGCGTAGCATGGATGCTATAAGAGTGAATGGTAAACATTACAGGCCCCCGAAACCCGTGGGAACAGCACACGATCACATGGTGGTAAACATTCAAGCAACAGTTTCCTGACTGAAAGAGCCCAATATGGTCTTCGGTCACACCAGAACTATCACAAGATCTGAAACTCACAGACGATCAGTTCTGAGTATTGCAACTCGCAATAACATAATAGCTGTACTGTGCAATATGTATTGTATGAGGGAATGTAATCCTGTTAATGTTATGATGTTTAAGATGAAAAGTCAAGTCAGATCATTTAGACATGAGAAATTCACTAGGTAGTTGCCAAGCAAACATTTTGGTCACAATGATCATGATGATGATGATTTGTTTGTTAACAATTTTACAAATATGTCGGCTCATAGCACCTGTGCAATACAACACGGTTTACATAAAAGCAAAACACACAAGTTATTAATCAAGTTATGTGTACACAGTATTATGAAATCTATTCTTTTAAGTATTTCCCGCTGCACATAAATGTAAGATGCTACTGAAATTCACATTCTGTATAAACCAGGTGTATATACAAACCTGTCTATTCGTCTGCTTATATCTTATTTAAACCATGCATATCTATAGATTGTGCCTGTTAGCTGTTGCAGTGCAATTTCTTGAATGGTTGATATTAACAGATAGAATGAAAACGATATAATGCAACAGCAAGTGCCCAGTTCCTTCCGGATTCACACACTTGTTATATTTATCGATATTTGCTTTAAAACACGTCGGTTAAACCATTCAGGTTTCAAAAAACACGGGTGAATCTCAGACACGAAGTTGAGAGATTTCATCACATTCTTCTAGAAGGCTTAGAATGAAACGCCTTTAAGTGAAACTACCTAACAGACCACAGCACAAATGTGTGGCCGCATCTTGTCTCGTCCTGACCCGCTTTTATAAAACGTAACGTTACATTCAAATTGAAACGGTTTTGTATGGTTTTGTTTCGTTGCGTGAAAAATACCTCGGCATTATCGTCCCATACATTTTTGTAAGAGGATGTCTTTATTGTGAGGTAATAATCTAAAGAAAGCCCGTCAGTGTCAATACAATGTCATAAAGTGTGACGAATAGACTAACAGAGCTTGAGTTGATCTGTTTGAAAAAACACGCTCAGGAAACAAATCTGCCGTGCGTAGACATTGAACGGTAAATATTTCTAAACGTCACACGAACAAAACCACGTATATTTTTACTTAAAGAGTCTAAGGAACAGCAGAGGCGGATCGTGAGTTCATAAAGGAGAGAGAATGAAAACTCACCCATTCTGTTGACGCTCCCTGCCGTCTGTGCATTAAGCGATCTCTCGCCGATCGACATTCCCTTTCTCCGACTGACGGTCCAGCCCACAACCGTACGTCACATTTTTTGCGTAGTGTTCCTTGACGACCATGTGAGCGATCTTGGCGTAGGTTTGGTGAATAGCACTCAAACAAATCTCGCGATAAGTCATTTAAGCGAATAACATTTTTGTTCAGTCCTTTTTGAAATTGTACTCTAACAATGTTCAACAAAACAGATTTAGTCAAACAACAGTCAACACACACTTCAGTCATAAATATGTCAACATTTTGTTTATTGTGTGTCTGATATTTGACCTGTGTTTTGAATTCCATAACCTTTTATGTTTTACTTATAGTCATTTTTTCTTGTACAGCTGCTTTGTAACAATGAAAATTGTAAAAAGCGCTATATAAATAAAGCTGACTTGACTTGACTTGTTTATCTCAAATGTACGCCGACAATAATTCTGCACATTTGCATGGGTTGATTGTCGATTCAAGTGCAAAAGAGACACTGCCACCTGCTGGACAAACAATAGCAGCTCCAGCAATGATCTTATCGAGAGGTTTAGACCTACATTACTTTTATATGTGTGGTGTTGACTTCTTGAGCATCACTTGATGTTTGTATCTTTTGTAATAATTGTGAATAAGTCTCTTGTCCCCAGTGTAAACAGATGAATCTCATCATCCCACAGCCACTGTTAAAGAAGGGTCGATTATACAGAAGATGTTGACCTGGAGGATTTTATTTTGAAGATCAGGTGAAAGGTTAGAACTATCTGTTGTGTGAAACAACTTCTTAAACGTACTACTAAATTAAAACAAACCTTTTTCCTAATTGCTTGCATACTTTTATGCGAAACATTGTGAACCTGCAAAATCCAAGACATACACAGCAAATACAGAAGGGACTACGCCAGTTCATTTGCTTTGAATTAAAGCAGTTCAGAACAGATTAGTGGAAAGACACACAATGAAGGAGCATAAATGAAAAGGCTAAGTTAATTCGGTTAATGCTTTTTACTTAAAAAATCGATCAACAATATTATATGGATAAAAGCAAACAATAAATGTATAGATTCATATGAAAAACACACATTTAATCTTTTGTTACATTTCTGATCAGAGCTTTGACAAGCTTGTTCTCTCTTCAAAGTCTGCATACCTTGAGGAGAAAAAACAACCAACATTACATGTCATGATAAAACTGGATCACTTCACTTCAATGCAAAGACTAGAATCAAGTACACTTGCTTTGTTTCGTTTTTATCTTCCATTTCTGCTTGTGTCATGAGATCAGCGACATTCTTCTCCAGGTCATCTATACGTGTTCCCATTTCATCCAGTTTGGCCATTAAAGAAAACTTTGAGTTCTTTGTTTTTACAAATATATTTGTAAAAATAATTTAAAAATATATTATGTTACATTGCTTATGTACTTAACAAGTAATGAGTACATCTTGTATCCAACATCAGCTCATTGTTTATTATTACATTATTATTGCTACAGCAGGCTTGACTGCCCATGGCATTGACTTAACAATGACTCTAAGACCTGAAAAGATATCTTTAGCAATGATCTGGTCAGATAAGTTCTGAAACTTGCTTTGAAGTGTTTGCATAGTTGTCTCCATCTGTTTGAAGAAAGTAATTGAGCAAATGTATTTATTTTTAACAATGGAAATAATAAAACGTATATAATGCATACAAAAATATAACAAAACTCACCACCGCTGTCAAATCCTGGGCAGCTTTTGATGTGGATCCTGCCATGAGCTTCGATAAGTTAAATGTGTGAGAACAACGTTGGAGTAGAAACAGCATGAGCGTTGTGTGCTTGTGTCTCAGCTTGAATCACATATCCATACAAGAGTTTTGTAACTTTTCTCTCTTGAATTGTTTGTTTTGGGCTTCCTCTAGGCGGGCGTCCGTGTTTAAGTTTAACCCTTTCGGAGGCAAAACACTTTATGCCTTTTTCAAATCTTTGGTTCACATCTGAGCGCACTACTGCAAAAATCAAGCAGACATTTTGTTTTTATGCAAACTTATGCCACGTCAACTTTGCATAATTTGGATTTCGGGTGGACAATAATATTTTAAAACCGATTAAAACATATTATAGTCGTAGTTTAGCTTAGTTTAAATGTTTAAAAAATTTAAAAGCTATACATGGCGTGCATTTTGAGAATAAAAAAGACCAGCTTATTCACTTATCAACTTTATAAAATCGCTTTTCCACGCTTTGGCAAAACTCGACTGGCGTCAGGACCCCGCATCTCATGAATATACCGAGAGCATGGTGACGTTGCACAACACGGAAGTCCTGTTATGAACATTAGCTGTAGCAGGATCTCGTCTGCTTAGAATATTTTACAGAGCTCTCTTTTATCCTTTCACAGACCACGACCCGAAAGAAAACATAACCCAATGATGGTCCATTCCACCAAGTATTATTTGCCGGAATAAGGAAGTATTTGAAGGAATTTGCTCCAGTGAGTCAGAGGAGGATGGTGATTTATGTCTGATAGAAAATGAGATGAATGTGCAAAAATAACCCAGCAAAGAACGAGTAGTTTTTCTTTTATGAAATCTGTGGCTTGCTATCACCAGCCAGCCGCATTCAGTTATCTCGACAAAGGAAAGATACATCAGTAAATGATGGAGGATGAGCTCTTGGATCAGATCACGTATGTCGTTCATCAGCTTGTCTCTTGGATTGCATCTTTTGCCATCATATTTGGAGGAGTTGTGCCTTACATCCCTCAGTACAGGGATATTCGTAGGACTCAGAACGCTGAAGGATTCTCCACCTATGTTTGCTTAGTGTTGCTGGTAGCCAACATATTAAGAATACTGTTTAGGTGAGTCGTACTTTAACCATCATGGCTGTCATATAAATATAAGCAAACTATGTAAATCAGTGATGCACAATTCATATACATAGCACAATCCATTTTGTATCTGTTAACATTGAGGCATTTGAAAACTAGACACCAGGGTTGTACAAAACTTCTTGTAGGTGTTCCACCTCTAATGTGTCCATATTGTATCCAGCACTGCTGTCATTCTGTGCCATTCTCTGATCAGTGTACACGGTGTGTTTTTATTGCAGGTTTGGACGTTACTTTGAAACTCCTCTGCTTTGGCAGAGTATAATCATGATCGTCACAATGTTAATCATGCTGAGTCTGTGCACCAACGTCCGGATGGCCACTGAACTCAACACCAAACACCGCTCATTCACAGGTGTGAATCTTTAACCCCTTTTATGACACTATAGGCTCATTGTAAACTGCAGAATGATGCTGGCTTCCACATTACATCACAGGGAATGTTTAAAACATAAATAAAATAGTCAGTTACATTAACTAGTCTGGAGGGTTGTAGAGAAGTCTTCTTAAAATAAGTTACATTCGGACTTTCACTTGTGAATGAACTGTTTAGATCTATTCAGTTTGCTACTTTTTTCTCGCCGAGTATTGGATTACAGTAAGTAATAGTCACATGGACAGGGTCTTTTATCGAGCTTGTCTGACAACAAAGGTTTCTGAGGGCATTTGACCTGTTAAGGCTAAATATACTTAACGACTTTTGCTCAGACTATGCCCAGAAAGTCTGTGCCAGTCTCCAGATTTGATCAGTTAGTGTGATTCTATCTGGAACTTTCAAAAAGTCTGCAATTGTATGATGTCTAGTTTAAAAAAATCTGTTCTGCTTTTAAAAGTCTTGTAGTGTATTCCAGCCATTAGCTGCATGGCATTGAACATCGGTCGTATGCAAATCACTGTTAGTCAGCTTTATTTCAGGCTATTTCTTTTTTGGGAATGTTCTACCAAGTTACTAGGCCTTACTATCAGTAGCTCTTACAGGTGCCATATCTTATAAACCGTACAGCATTGGCTGTGTTCATAATGGAATACTCCACATTGTACTGTATGCTGCATACCATATACTTGAAATAGTATGATTGTCAAACAGTAGCATTTTACGTGGTGGTGCTTGTTTTATTCAGCAAGCGGCATCCTATTAGAATTTAGAAAATACAATTGGAATCCGGTTCTGTGTCAAAAATGGATTTCCAATAAACAAATATTGAATTTAGTGATCTTAAAATCATGCTTATTCATCACACTTGAAATGAAAAGCACATTGCATTGTGGGATAGAGTATTCACTGCAGTACTATGGTTGTGTACTGCACATTTTGGCAAATGGTGAGTTTTTGTTTCAGATGTATTATAATATGTCACAGCTGGTGCTGCTGAAACTGCACTAAGTAGATTGGAATTATAGCCTTACTGCAAAAACTGGTATGCGCAGATTGGTTGTACACTACTCTGAACATAGCTGATAGCTTAAGTATGACACAGCAGCTATAAACCCATTTACAGGGATACCTCTTCCGTTTTTGTTAAACTTAGACATTTTGATATGTACTACATACAAATTGCAGCATCCTGTCAAATGTGTTTGAACCTTAAACTAATAGTTTGGATATTTTTGTTTATGCTGCAGATGAGGTGGATACAGTTTAAACAGCTTATTATCGACTGCACTAAAGAATTCAAGTCCAGCAGAATCAATTGACATATTCTAAAGACAACAATGCGACAGTATACAACAGTAACAGTCAAAGTATTTTGAATGGGACATGGGAGGGGGATAAACAAACAAAGCGAATTTCTCCACATAACACAGTGTTTGCCAACTCTAAAACTGGTTCTTAACAGTTGGATGATGTTCAGCTCCACAGAGGTAAAGAAAGACTTGCAAGGACACTTAAAGCGATTGGCAGCAATAAAATGACTAGAAGATTGATGTTTAATGTGATGCGAGTAGGCGATGTGAGGCAACTATTGGTTGAGCGTTGCATTAGCTATGCAAAGGTCATGTGTTAGATGCCCAGGGGACACACATACTGATAAAACGCGTCTAAACTATGAATGCCCTTTAAGTATTTATTTGGCAGTAGGAGTGAAGACAGCTCAACTTATGTCAGCCACTGCTTGATTTTGAAGCGTGTGACCAATTGACACACTGTGTGAGTTTGAATGCATCTTGTGAATCAAATTAGACTATTTCACTGAAATATTGCAAAGTATTTTATATTAGTGTGAGCAACCCAGTGAACACTGGGGTGCAAGTACTTATCATTATACTGTCATTTTCATTGTAGTGAGGTAGGCGGGATGAGAGCCGGGATTCGAGGCTGATGGTCGACTGCCTGCCATACAAACATAATAAAACCACAACATAAACTCCAGGCCTGGTACTCTCTCACTGACGGTCCGGTCGCTCGTCCTCTTATGCTCCCGATCTCCTCCGTGATACGAGACAAACAGCTGACGCTAGTTATCACTCACGCATCCTGACTCTCGTCCCACCTAACTCACTACAGTCATGTTCAGTTGTCTGACGGTAGCAATCTCTTTATGCGCTTCTTATGTCCCAGAGCATTGAGAGAGACAATATTTTTCTCTCTTTTAATGTTCTTATGTTTATTTTCTCCTTTGTCTGAAGCAACAGACAGTAAGGATGAGGAAATCAAAGTTCCTAAGCGGCTCTTTCTGGGTATGTACTGATGTGTCGGCCACATAACAGCAGATTGATTTACTGTATATTTCCCATCATCCACCCTCCTCATTTCCTTCCTCTCCATATTCATACCTGACATCATCAGCCCTTAATGGGGCCTCAACTCTAATCATGCCATTACTTTACAGCTCTCTATCAACCCAAAAATGTTCTGTTGCATGCATGTGAATGAAATATAAGTTTGACATGTTTATGACAAGAATGAGTTAGAAATGCATGCTTTAGTTTTATTGGGAATAGATGCTATTAAAAATGTTGCATGTTTTATCGATGCGCATGCTTTATCACAGTATTGCATGACAATGGATGCAGTGACTATTGTAAAAAATGAACAATAATGTACAATGTAGAAAAATGTTCTAACACACAGGTCAGCAAATCAAAAATATTGTTTATGACAGTATTTATACTGCTGTATTTTAGTTGATCTGACTTTAATCTGACTATATAAGTGTTGCATGCCTTTGAGGCTTCTTTGATTATATTGCGATTACAATGACACATGATGGTCTGTTAACCCCTCTATATACACATGCACGCACAAGCTCACACATATATACACTTTTAGGAAGCCTATTGGATGGTCCGAGTCTGTCACCGAGTTGTGTTGCTGTTGCTCTATATGAACAGCAGATGGCACTTGTAAAGCACTTTTCATCTTAGCATTTATTGACATACAGTCTGTTCCTGGATATATCCTGGATCTGATGACAGTTTTAGTATATTTGTTAAAACTTTACAGCAGATAAAATAAATATTGAACACGTCACCATTTTTCTAAGTAAATATATTTGTCAAGGTGCTGTTGACATGAAATTTTCACCAGATGTCATTAACATCCCTGATAATCTGTACATACAAAGAAAACAAAACAAATAAGTTCACAAATGAAGTTTTATGTAATAAAATAGAATGACACAGGATTGAACACGCTTACTGAAATGTATTTAATACTTTGCAAAGCCTTTGTTGGTAATTACAGCTTAAAGGCGCCTCCTGTATGGAGAAATACATCGCATGCATTGCTCAGGTGTGTTTTTGACCCATTCTTCCACACAAACAGTCTTCAAATCTTCTATGAACTCTGATCTTTAGTTCTTTTCATAGATTTTATATTGGAATGAAGTCAGGTGATTGGCTGGGCCATTCTAGCAGCTTTATTCTCTTTCTCTGACACCAATTGAGAGTTTCCTTGGCTGTGTGTTTGGGCTTTGTGTCTTTCTGAAATGTCCACCCTCGTTTCATCTTCATCATTCCACCAGATCTCCAAACATGGTGTGCATTATGGCATCCAAAGAGTTCAATTTTGACTATATTCTCCCAGTATTTTACAGGCTTGTCTAAATGTTGTGCAGCAAACTTTAAACAAGCTTTAACATGTTTTTCTTCAGCAATGGAGTCTTGCGTGGTGAGTGTGCCTACAGGCCACCACGGTTGAGAGCGTTACTTATTGCTTTCTTTGAAACAATTGTACCTGTTAATTACAGATCTTTCTGAAGATCTCCACAAGTGGTCCTTTGCTCTTGGACCACTCTTCTGATTATTCTTTTTACTCCTCTGTCAGAAATCTTGCGACGAGCACCTGGTCATGGTTGGTTTATGGTGAAATTATGTTCTTTCCACTGCCAGATTATGGTCCCGATAGTGCTCACTGGAACATCAGTATGTTTTGCAACAATAAGGTTGCGAAAGTCTTGAGATGACACCTTGGTAATGAGACACCTTTTTATATGCCATCAGTTGGGGCTGAACCAGCTGATGTTAATTTCCATTGACAAGGGGCAGGATTGCTTTCTAATTATTTCAGCTGGTGCCTTGGCTTTCCATGACTTTTTGCACCTCCCGTTCTTCATGTGTTCAATACTTTTTCTCCGTCTCATTCCATTTTATTATACATAACTTAATTTGTCAACTTATTTGTTTTGTTTTCTTTGTATGTATTGATTATTTCGGTTGTTTCCGACATCTGGTGAAAGTTTCATTTCAACAGCACCTTGGTGCAAAATGGGGATGTGTTCAATATTTATTCTAACCCCTTTATATATATATATATATATTTTCCCCAATGATTTTAGAAAGTGTCAAATTAAACAAGGCAGTTATTATTTTATTTTCTGATCGCTTTTTTTTGGCTGTGAGGGAGAGCTATGATAAATGTTGTCTCTTCTTACACATAAACTCATTGGGAGAGTTGTCTTTGTTCCTCCAGTTTCTGCTTTTTATATGTAGTCATTAAACCAAGTGTTACAACAGTATGAATCGGATGAGTTTCATTGGAATACAAGAAGGAATCCAATATTCTTCTGTGGAACGCAAAAGGAGAACTTTAACAGAAAAAAAGTTTTTTACAACAATAGGGCAAATCAATAATCTTTGCAGTATTTTCAAATGTGCATTTGAAGCTGTAGGACATAGTTGTTTATGCACAATGCAGCAGGCCAGAATGGAGTAATTTGCTTAAAATCTTGCTCTCAAGTCTCATTCTCATTTGCATTTGCAAATGGTTACATTTGCCACATTGGGATTGGACAAAACGATGTGCGAAGACAAACTGTGTTTGACGTTACACTGAAGTCCAAACTGGTGCGACTCATTGTGAAGTGCTAGGTTCCGTTATTTGCATGGCTGGACATGAGAGGTTCATTCTTTTGAGATCAATGGGCAGAGATTAATGTCAATTTTTGTACGATTGTAATACGATTAGCTAAAATAAATGTAAACTATTTTGATTTACCTAAATGTGTGATGTAATGTATTTATACACTACCTTTCGGTAAATCCGTTTCAGTTAGTGAGTCTTTTTTCAGCCAGTGGGCCAGGAACCACTAGGGGGCCTCATGATGATTTGTTGAAAAATCCAAAAAGGTACCTTATTTAAAACACTGCAAAAAAAACGTCTAAACAACTAAAAATATGTTTATATCTCTAGAATTTACTGGGCAGAAATAGTGAGTGGGGCTTCAAATATTGTTGTGGATAATATATCGAGCCTTGAGGTCAGGTGCTTGACTTTGGTTTGTCCTGAGCAGTTAAGCTGCCCACTGTTTGCCTGTCAAATATAAAATACAAAATAGTTACAAAATAAAAAACACGAAACATCTCTGTGACCTCTCTTGTGTTTTTTTAGATCTTGCATCGCCATATTGATCATGTATGCCCACCGCCCCCCTTACACACCTCATTAGAAGTGTTCAGGAGATAGGCTGAGAGGTGTTTGCTAATTGCTGCTTCGCTCCAAACTCGAATGATCGAATGGATGTGAGTAATGGAGGTGCTCTCTAATCCATCCAGTGGTCAAAGGTCAAGCTGGAGTGGGCTGTTAGCTCTTTGGGGGTCGAACAAATGGAGCTGTCCCTCTCCTTTGTGTCAAGAATTCTAAATGATATCCAGCTACTCAATAAGTCAGTTTGAATTGCAGCTCTGTCGATCGCACTTTCTCTCTGTATTTGTCCCCCACGTGTCATTATGCCAGTTATTCAGTCTTGAAGCTGGTGGCGATTTGTGCAGTGGATGCCTTCATTCACTTTAATTCTGTCTGGAACTGGCAGATATTTATAAGTGGATTTCACATAGAGCAGACTGATGGGGTCTTAGTGGTTGTGCTGTAATGGATGTAAATGGCATGCCCCTCCCACACGTAATCTTCGGTCTGCTACATTATCCCTACTGGTGACCGCAGTGGTCTCAATTAACATCAGTATATCAGAAAATGGGATACCAGCTCTTTCATATAGCATGTATTTTTCCTGGAAATGTTTGCAGGCTTAACTTGCCCTTAATTAAAAGCAAACATTCATTCGTTAATTTCATTTTTTTACCTTTAATTATTTTGCACAATAGAGTTAAAACCGATCAAAAGACAAAGGAAAAATTGTATACAGTATAGTAAAGTTAACACAGATTTCTTTTTATTAAAGCAGCAGTATCCTATGCATCATATGCATCTCACACCATGTCTACAACGGACTGATTTGGCGTAATTGTTTGTCGCGCTGTGCTGCGCCGCATTCGGTGTGGACGAAATTTGAAATTATAATTGGTTCTATGCGTTTCTCTTGTCTTTTGTCGCGCCAGGAGTAGAGATGGTGTTACTGTATATTTCTATATCAGAACATAGAGTTGTGGTCATAGTCAAACCTTTATATATCTTTTACAGTAATGTTATCTGTAAAATGTACATAATATATCAAAACTTTATTTTTTTGAGTGGATGCAGCAAAATTGCTAACAAAAATGGCGGGAAACATGCCTACCAACTTCACTCGCTGCTGCCCGCTCTTTGGGAATTACCCACTCAAGTTTGGTATTTATGTAAAGTTTAGAATTTCAGCTTTCCCGTTTATCTACTCTCCACAACATCAGTACAGAGGTAAGCTAATAGAGAGCGACAAAAAAAACTTGTTTCTTATCAACGGCCTGCTACTGTGCCTATGATTCAAGCGATATTTCAAAGGCAAAACTAAATTTCCACATGTTTTACTGATTTACAGGCATCCTGATTGAATATGACTTTCTTCTCGAAGAATAATGCAGGCGGAGTTATACACGTATCATTTTTCTTCCAAACGGTAGAATGGATACGGTGGATACCGCGATTTTTTGAAGCTCCAAAAAGTGCATCCATCGATCAAAGATTTGCTCAACACATCTCTGTGGTCTTAACAAAGGTCTTCTGAAGCCAATCAAAGCATTTGTTTAAGATAAATATCCCTATTGAGAGCGCTGCGTGTGAAACAAGAGGCTTGTTTTTCCGGCAAATGGCGATGACGAAAGCTCCCACACTGAGGAGACACACTGATCCTATTCGATCAAAACGGAAAAAACAAGCCTGAGGAAATGGAAAAGAAAATGGAAAGCTTAATATTATGCAGCTTTTAGATGATGTATAAATCTAAACTTCGAAAATATTGACCGATAAGGTTTTGTTGTCCAGGGTCATATACTGTATATAAAATTGTTAATTTGATAAAAAAAGCTACTATACGTATCTGAGGTTTATATAAACCATAAGGCCTAATAATAACAAAATTCATTCAAATAATCCTTTTTCAATAAAAGTAGGCAATGGTTTACATAACATATGTTTGGTTCTTAGTACTGTCGGTGTGGTGATGTTACCTGGATGATCCCTCCTAAGCCATTAAACTTTACACTGCTATGCAAAAAGATCCTGCACATTCTTTGCATTTCCAGTATCTTCCGCGAACAGCCTAAGGGCTAATAGTGCGTTCAAGCATGATTTTGGTATGGGATATACTTAAGGATAAATTTTACCCTTGGCGAATAACAATTTAAAACAAAAATTTTAAGATATAACAAGAATAAACGATGTATTAAGAATAAGTTTGAAAGAGCTCCGGCTCAAACCACGCGCTATCAGCAAACAGAGATGATGTTAAGATCCATCATTTCACACTTAGGGCAAATGAAAGGCACAACTATTACAAAAGCGCAAAACGTTCACTGATGCCCAATACTATACGTTATGCAAATTCATGAACAGGATGATTATTATTTAGATGTACACTGTGTGGTGGTCACTGTTTTGGCTTGTGATTCCAGCGAACAACGCATCTTAATCCAGCGATTGTTGCTGAGTAGATTGATGTTGAGGGTTTTCCAAATTGGGCGGCAATGCTTACTGGATAGAATTCCGATTGAACAGATTGTGTTGGTCTGGATGAAGACCAGCAGACCTGTCATTCATTCGAACGCCCATAGGCCTCGTTTATGTCTTTCCGTTTCACTTAGCGGATATAAGAACAAGAAACTGACAGATATCTCTTGGCATGCGGGCCGAAGCCATGCAGCCTGTTATACAGGGCAACTAATGGCACCCTTCTGTTAGTACGTCAATCATTCTTGGCCCCTGGCCTGCACAGCGTTATTCTCCAGTTAATGGATGAAGTAAAAGAGATAGGAGAAGACTCTGAGGACTATTTAATGTTCTTTAGGAAGACAGGACTGGTTGCTTTTGTGCACTGATCAGTTTTTTCAAATATGTATGTTTTGTATGTGTGCTAGATTTCACTGGAAGGGTACCTTACGCCTAAATCCTTAAGTGCTTAGTTGAACTAAACCTTATTTTGGTCAGCTTTGCCTGAGGATGCATTAAAATCTCGCTTCGTCAGGGATTTTACGGTATTTTCTCAGCACTCTCCTTTGTTGATCATGTAGTATCTGTGCTTTGCAGTTGTTGCTGTGCGTGTAGGTCTGTGGGTGTGAGCTGAAAAAGAGGACGAGCTTGGTGGGGTTGCTGTTCAAACTCTGTGGCAATCTATTCCCACACGCTGCCCCGCTGGCAGCATCGATACGCACATACACAGCAGGGTAAAATCTGTGGCATGCTGCTCAGTAGACACGATCCATGGCACGCACAACTGCAACTTTGATCTGCCCTCTCAACACACATTGCCTCCAGTGCTACAGAACCTTTACCTGGACTTCTGTGTGTGTGTGTGTGCAATGCTAATACACTGCGGCTTGCTTTACTGTACAAGGATTTACACGTTGGGTCAATCACATTTGATTTTGTGTAATGGCCTCTGATATTTTAGTACGTCATAAGAAGGATTCGGACTGGGTTAGATTTTCTGCGTTTGTCAAAATGCAGTAGCAAGCATTTTGAGAGGCGTTTCGACAATTCAGAGACACAGTACAAACAAGCCAGAAATACGAAAAAACGCATAAGAAGGTTTTTGGACTGTATGTGCAAAGACCTCTACAATAAATAATTACTTTCTTAAAAGAATAGTTACATAATATTAATATAAAAAATGTCAGCCTTCCTTAGAACAACATCAGGCACGGCAAGGCAAATTTATTTATATAGCGCATTTCATACACAAGGGCAATTCAGAATGCTTGACATAATATGATTGACAAAGAGAAATAAGACGTATCTTTAAAATGCAAATTATTGACAAATAACAAATAAAACTTTACAACAATAAAATGGATAAAAAATGTGATTACATATATATAAAAAGAATAATCTTTTGGAAGCAGATTCCAGCAACGGGTGGCCAAATGGCTAAACACTGTCTCGCCTTGTTTTGAGTGAACCCTTGTTATCTCTAACTGACTTGATCCTAAGAGAAGGGTCTGGCTGCGGAATTGCACTTGCACTCTCAGACACCTTTGCTTCTTGTGCAAGTGAAGTCACTTGCATTCGACACCTGCACTCTTCGTGCACTGCTTGCAAGCGACAGCATTTTCAATAGACACGTACAAGCATAACAACATCTTGCGGTCACTGCCGTAAGTTTAAATATAAATGTTTTGTGTATGTATGACGGTATATTATTTCAGTTAAAAAGCCAGTGAGGGGTGTTTGGAGCAGTCAAGTGTGCTGCCTGGTTCGGTTCAGCTGCCTTAAGTACTCTGCGTGGAGGACCAAGATGTTTTGGAGGCCATGGACACATTACAAAAGGTTGAATTTTCAGAGGACAAAATTGCAGCTCCGGAACCCTCCAGTTCTGTCTTCACTGAAATCGAAGATATACACATATTCCTTGAACACGTTGTTGACGTCACAACCCTGAAAGTATTCAGTCAAGTCGAAACTAAGGAAACTGCACAATGTGCCATTGTTTCTTTTTGCATCGCTTATTTTGCTTTTACTTATGTAGGTGTTAGTAAGTGCTAGTTTTGTAAGACTATATATTAAAGCTTGCCCAATTAATGAAAATTTGGAGATTGTTAATTGACGCATTTAAAATAAAAACGCACATCATTTGCATAAGCTTAAAGGTTTTTTATTTAAATTTAATGGAAATTAAAGGATCCATGTTGTCTCTCAAAAACTGTCACATCCATAACTATGTTTTCAATGGAAAGCTTGTTCATAGACAGATGTCTGAAATACATGTAGGTCCTAGACCATTGAGTGATTTATAGACAATTCATAATACTTTGAAGTCGATTCTGAAAGTAACTGTTATCCAGTGTAAGGAGGACTGGAGTGATACGCTCAGATTTTTTGGTTCTGGTCAGAATCCTGGTAGCAGCGTTTTGTATGAGCTGTGAGTCTTTTTGGGAAGACCCGTAACATGTCCATTACAGTGATCCACCCTGCTGGTGATGAAAAAATGAACTAGTTTCTCTAAATCTTGGTTTGAGACAAAACATCTGATTCTGGCTATATCTCTGAGATGGTAGTACGCTGATTTACTTATTGCTTTGATAGTCTTGCTGAAAGTAAGGTCAGACTTAAAAAAATGCTTTGTGTCCTTAGACCTCTTAAGTGAAGGTATGTGTTAGTTTAATCCGTTTTACCAAATACAATTACTTCGGTTTTGTCTTTATTTAACTGAAGGAAGTTTAATTTCTTTAATGCAATGGCAAGGAGAGTAAATAGGCATGTAGTCATTGGGTGAGAGGGCTAGGTAGATCTGAGTGTCATCTGCATAGCTCTTGTAAGCAATTTGGAACTTTTTCATTATTTGGCCAAGTAGGATCATATACAAGTTGAAGAGGAGCGGAGCAAGAACTGAGCCCTGTGGAACACCACAATACATGGGTGTAACCCATAGTAACCTCTCCCTTTAAGGTATGGCCTGAACTATTTAAGGACCAACCCAGAAAGCCCTACCCAGTTTTCCAGCCTATGTAGGAGTATGGTGTGATCTACCGTGTCAAAGGCAGCACTGAGATCTAGTAATACCAGAACTGATATTTTGCCTGAATCAGAATTCAATGGAATATCATTTATTATCTTTATGAGCTCTGTCTAGGGGGTGATGACGGAAACCAGACTGATAATTGTCCTGGTAGCCATTTGAGTTTAAGAATTTGATCAGCTGTTTGAAGACAACCTTTTCATTGATCTTGCCTTTAAAAGGAAGTTTAAACATGGCTCTGTAGTTAGACAGTAAAGTTTTGTCTAGATTGCTCTTTTTTTAGTAGAGGTTTGACAACTGCAGTTTTAAGGGACTCTAGGAAAGATCCTGAAAGCAGTGAGGTATTTACTATTTTTAGGAGATATGCTTCCAAACAGTTAAACACTCTTTTGAAATACGATGTGGGAAGTGTGTCAAGGCTGCAAGTTGACGCTTTAAGATGCTGTACCGTTTCCTCAATTGTCTGAAACTCAGATAAAGTTACTAATTTCTAATGTTGTTGGACTGAAGTCAGACTGACCTGACTGCAGCATGGAGCTTTGCTGATTTCCATTCTGATATTATTGATCTATTGACCTCGCGATGCTGACATTAGATATTATTTACTAGAATAATTGGATTTATTATATAAAACACCATGTAGCGTGTTTTACCCTTTCTTGGGTTTTTCGTTTTTTTCCCTGTAAAGCTGCTTTGGAACAATGCAAATTGTGAAAAGCGCTATATAAATAAAATTGAATTGAATTGTATTGAATCTAATCAAGGAAAAAAGTTGCAAACTTATTGCATTTGTCATCAGATAGCATTTCCCTGGGAACTTGACTTGGGGGATTTGTTAGTCTCTCTACAGTTCTAAAAGGAGTTGTTTATGTTGTTTATGTTGCAGTTAATAATGTTAGAGAAAAAGTTCTGTCTAGCTTTGTGCCTAAAGGCTAAAATAAGACTTTTTTCCCTGGACTTGCATAAAGTCTGTGCCAGTCTGCAGATTTGATCATTTACTGGGTTTCTAAAAGAAACTTTCAAAAATACTTGTAGTGTATCCCAGCCATAAGTCAACATTGAAGGCATAGTAGCCTACAATGATTTCACATCGGAATGTCAATTCAAGCAGAACAAATACTTTATTGTAAAGAAACGGTATACGATAGCGGTTATAAAAGTTGGCAATGCAGGGCTCCAGATTGCGACTAAATGGTTGCATTTTGCGACCAGTTTTCGAGACTGCACAAGCATTTTTGACATGGAATGAAATGAGAAGTGGAAATTCGGCACCAGCAGACAAAACCAAAACATATAGTGGAACTAAAGTTTTTAAACATTTTGTTTGGGCGACTGGGGAGAGGTGGGAACAAGTAGGAAAAATGACAATGGTATTCAAAAGTGCCCCAGAACTGTTTGCTGTCCTACATTCTTAAAAATATCAAATTTTGTCTTCAACAGAACAAAGAGATTTTTATTTTTGGGTGAACTATCCCTTTAATATTCCTAGCATTGTAATAACATTTAATGGGGTCATTGGTTTTGAAGCTCCAAAGACTGCATCCATCCGTCATAATCTGAATCCAGACTACTCCAGGGGGTTAATAAATGTCTTCTGAAGCGAAATAATGTTTATGAGTAAAAGAGTTTATATTTTACGCCTTTTTTGTTGAAAACATAAGAGATGGCTGGTTGAACTAGAAATAGCTGAAGAAGCCTAAAATGGCATGGTTTGTCTGTTTTATAATTACATTTTTGTAATATTAGTTTCTCTAGAGAGACAATTCAATTACAAAGTCTATTTATTTAAACATTTACCACAAAAAATACAATAACTAAAACAACCAACTTTTGCTTTAGTTGCAGAATCAAGAGCTTGTTTAAAATGTAATAGGCAAACAGTCATGACCAAAAGGACAAGATCCCGGATACAGGCGGCTGAAATGAGCTTCCTCCGCAGGGTGGCTGGGCGATCCCTTAGAGATAGGGTGAGAAGCTCGGCCAGCCGGGAGGAGCTCGGAGTAGAGCCGCTGCTCCTCCACATCGAGAGGGGTCAGCTGAGGTGGCTTGGGCATCTGTTACGGATGCCTACTGGACGCCTTCCCCGGAAGGTGCTCCGGGCCCGTCCTACCGGGAGGAGACCCCGGGGACGACCTAGGACACGCTGGTGGGACTATGTCTCCCGGCTGGCCTGGGAACGCCTCGGTGTCCCCCCGGAAGAGCTGGAGGAAGTGTCTAGGGTGAGGGATGTCTGGGCATCTCTACTTAGACTGCTGCCCCCGCGGCCCGGCCCCGGATAAGCGGTAGAAAATGAATGAATGAATGAATAGGCAAACAGTTCCAGCAGTCCACAACTATTATTGTAGGGTGACACGTTATAAAACATCCGTACCAAATGCAGTCTCAGTCTGGTCCCAGTGCTGTCCATTTCGGGTCTGGTGAATGCCGTCTGGCATCCGGCCACGTTTGTAGAACCACGGACCTCCCGTTGCATCTACGCCCAGATGCACTTGTTTTTGCTCTTTCTCCATAGGTTGCAGTTGTTATCTGTGCGTTCCAGACGATCCTGTTCTCTATAGCGATGTCTGCCCCAAGGAAGGCTATTTACAACCCATCATCTTATACAAGTGTGCCCACTGATGGGTGAGAGACGGGGTGTGATGTGTGTTCTCTTTGTGTTTCGGCATGATATTGGAGGAGATTCATGTTGTACACCGCGACAGACCTCGTACAGACATTTGGCACATTTGAAGGAAGTCTATAAATATACTGCCAAAAGCTTTTCTTCTATAGTAGAGCTACAGAGCTTCTTGTGAACCGACAGTGTGCGGTTGTCGGCTGATGTTGGTGCCTGGCTGTTTTCCCCATGTTTGCAGGGAAAATGTGCATAGAAAAGACTGCAGACTGAGGAGGAAACATTTATCATCATACATTTTTTTTAAGCATTATTGACGTCACAACTCTTAACTCTTGCTGTGTGACCTTCATCTGACCACGATCATCAAATCAAATTCAAATGTCGAGAACATCGCTGCTTCCTGCTGATTTAATCTTATTGGTTCTATGTAAATTTTGGCCGATAATGATAACTGATCATTCTTTAACATTGGAAGCCGAAAACCAACATATTGGTGATATACAGGTATATCTAAATATATTTATATAAAATGACCAAAGCAAAAAGTGGACCACTGCTTTTATTTGAAAACAAGATAACCATTAGTTCTCTTTTTGCACCTCTTTTAGGGCCACCTTTGTACCAAGCCTGCTTTACACTAGTTAAAGTTTACTTGACTTGACTTGACTTAAAGACTTTTTGACCTTCAAACTTTTCTGGTATATTTTTTATTTTATAAATGTTCTTCCAGAGCAACCCCTAAAATGTTCTTAATGTTCTTTGTCTAACAGGTCTCAAGACCGAAAGCATTCAGACAGCAGTCTGATTCAAACAATATGCGTTTGTTTCCTGTGACACATTCACAAATACTGTATCTACATACTGTACTTACATCAACAATGTTTTTCTCATAGCAGTAAGTGAATGAACACGACAGAAAGAACGTACTGGACTGTATTTTAACTGGGAGCAGCTGATGAAGTTAAACCAGAGGAAATGAGTTATCGGCTATAATATAGAGGCCCAAATGTTGTTATCGGCCGTGACCGATATGGCGGATAATTTTACATTCATCCCTAGTTCTAGTGACAACCAATGAGATTCAAATATTACGATTCGCTGAGACTGAGTGCAGACATTTTGAGTGATACCATTGATAATCAGTCAAATGTGTTGATGTTATTGATCTCAGGTTTATCATGTTCAAAACCGGGCTGGGCATTTTCTAAACTGTCTTTGCTAAACTCCAGTTTTATCTTATGCCTTTGTATGTAGCCTGCTCCATTTGAAACATCCACAAAAGATTGAATCAGTTTTCCAATTATAATGTCACACCAGTTCCGTTCATCCATTTTCTTTAATCCGCTCTTTTGTTATGTTTCAATCAAACTCTACATTAAAAAAGCCCCTCCTCCTCTCCTCACCGGAAGCCATCTCTTCCAGTCAAGCAGACAAAAGCACAGTAATTGATCTGATTTGTGAAATGTCATCTAAAATGTCACTTGTTAATTATCAATACTTCAATAAATCCTGTTGAAATGTCATAAACTGGCTATCATTTTCATCTGACTGTAAGATAGCTTTCAGTCCTGCCTGAGTTAATGTCTTGCTAGTTCTGTCGGCCAGTGCGATTAACATTTTAAGACCACTAACATAGCTGGTTTCATTTCAGCGCCGTCTCAGATATTTACAGGTGAATCTTACCACACCTATCAGGAACATGTCCGAGTTTTACCCCAAATCAAATATTATGTCGTTTTTATTTGTGGTTTTTTATGCATCAACTAATGTTTATATGTACAGCTTGTGATAAAAAAGTATTAGTGAAGTTTATTAATGTGTACATTTACATTTAGTCATTTAGCAGACGCTTTTATCCAAAACGACTTACAAAGAGTTCAGGGAGCAATAAGCGATATGTCATACAAGAGCAATAGTACAATAGGTGCTAATACAAAGTTACTAGTTTCAACGAAAGCTAGACCACTACCTGTTGACAGAAGAGAGGGTTAGTGTACATACATTTTTTTTTGTCTGTCAAGTATTCACATTACGTGTATAATGTAGTAGTTGTCCTCATGCTCATCCCAGTTCCGATTCGGCAAGATGTTTCGTCCTTGTGGCCCCTGA